>NC_133407.1:125486428-125809642 GCF_049350105.2 Macaca mulatta
TGCCGTGGTATTTGTATACAATAATATACCAAGTGAGATTTTTATTGCTGATAAATATTAAAGTCTGTTCCAAAATCATTTAAACATTTTTAAAAATTTGGACATCAGGTTCAGAGAGTTTTCTGATCATACTCTTCATGTATACTGTCCTCCTTGGTTTGTGAAGGGGCTCCTTGTGGTTTGTTTGGCTTTACTTTATCATTTTTCTCCTTCACTCATATTCCATTCTTTTTTCCCCAAAGATGCTGATTAGTAGTATTTTTAATTCACTTATTTATTTTTGTGCGATATATCTCATTATGCTATTATGCATTTTAAATCAATGCCATGTTTCAAAGTCTGTTCACATGCCTTATGTATTTCTTCATTGCTTTTGATCGCTGTGTCCTATTTCATGTATTCATCCATCCCATTCTCACCCATTCCCTACAGAGAGACACTTTGGTTATCCTGATGAATTTTGCAAATTTAGTGAATTTGTTTGTTGCTGAATGTCACCAAAATGTGCTCCATCACTTCCTAGGATGACTTTACTGTTGTTCTGCACCATCTCGGTTTGAACATAAAGAGTCACGTGAGCTTACCAGTGATTCGCATTGCCTCAGATGCTAATGTCGTCCAACCCAGTGGGTATGAAATGGTAACTCACTGTTTTACCTTGCCTTTCTCTTGTTGCTGGTGACGTTGAGCATCATTTTATACCTTTAATCACTGGATTTTCCTCTACTGGATATTGCCTGTTCATATTTGTTCCTGTTCCTTTCCTTTCTATGCTGGTAGTTACTGTGTTTTCTTAACTATGTTTAAGAAATTGAGAGTGAAGACATCCTTGTAGTACCTGGTGCAGGCTTTGTGTCTGTGAGATACCTCCTGAGGTTACTCCTAGAATTTCTTTTTGTCTTTTAACAACCCAAAGCTGTGCTTTTCCCTGCGCTGCTGATTCTCACCTGCTTTCCCCACAGAACCCCCTGCCTCCCTTGGGTGCAGCCAGGAGGAACCCTGAGCAAGCCCCAGAGGGTCCCTGCTTTGCTTAAAACTGTCAGGGGCTTCCCTTGGCACTTAGCTGGAAGACCTAAATCTTTGCCAGGTCTCAACCCCACCTCCCATGATTCAATTCTTGACTCCCGTTGTTCCCCATTCTTTATGTTCTGGCCACGGAAGACCTCTGCCTTATTTTTCCAGCACCTTCTCTGGGCCCAGCACCTCTCGTTCCCTGTGCTCCTCCTGCTGTCCTCCCTCCGTCCTCTTTCACCTGGATAACGTCTGCTCTTCCAGTTTCTCTTAGTGTCTTTAGGAAAGCCCCCCTTGACCTTCATGCTATATTGAGTGTCCCTGTGCTCCCCTCTCCCATGACAACCTCTATTTCCTTCTTTGAAGCTCTTTCTATACTTATAAACTGATATTTAATACATTTTTGGTTTCAAGACAAAGAAGGGAAGGGGGCAGAGGCATTTCCCTTGTGAACTTCATAATCATGAGGTCAGTACTTGTGCCTTTGTTTCTCCTTACTGCATTTTAAGCGTCTGGCCAAGCACCAGAGACATAGAAGTACAATTAATATTTGTTGAGAGTGGGATAAAACTGTAGGCTCATTAAATGCTAATTCTATCACTTTGTCTTCCTATTTTATTTTTACTAAACATTTGAACCTATTTTTCTATTTGGGACCACTTTTGATTCTGCCTTTCATATTCACTATGAAAATATATTTAATTGCATTTTTCTTGTTGATTGAATAAATATACTTAAATACATATCTTTCTGTTAATATTGTCTACAAGTGTATTTTTAATAGGGGATGTATTGTACATGTCATTACCTTAAATGTCATTATATACCATGCTGCCGTGTCATGGTTTGTATAATTGTTTCACTATTTTGAAGCATTAAGTTGTTTTCAATTTCATTATTTTATAATGAAATGTAATATTTCTTGGTATAAATTAATTTATTTTTTCCCCGAGTTATTTCTTTGAAATTACTGCATTTGAACAGCTCTTATTAAAGGCTGCTAGATCATTTAGAAAGATTGAAGTTGGTTTCATTGCTAGCCGAGTGTACCTGTTTATCTAGAGCTCTACCAAAAATTGAATTTTATAATTTCATTGTATTTTAATGGCTCTGAAGTGTGACTTTAAAGTTGTTTCAATTTGCATTTCTTTCACTCCTGGTAAATCTTTGTATTTTTCACCAGGATGATTTATGCCCCCAATTTCTTCTATTTAAATTGTCAGTGTGCATCCTTTGATGTCCTTCTAATGTAATCAAATCTCTTCTTTTTGTGAGTGGTATAAGGTGCAAGTCTTCAGTATCTTATCTAGCTGCCTTTTATTTTTTGAAGTATGTTTGTAGCCTCATAGGATTTGCTTCTAAGAGTATTCCTTGGTACTCTTAGAAAATATGGAACTGCAACAGTATAGAGTCAGCTTTAGAAACACCTCTTCTTTATATATAATTTCCATGGGAATGTAGTTATGGCCCCTTACCACTATTAAGACCAAAACAGTCAACAAACCAAACAATAACTCTTCTCTTTATTGGGTGAGAAATAGCCCACTGAGAAGGTAGGAGGAATTTGCATAATGAAGAGTATGTTTTCTTGGTTCCCTTTTAAATTTAAAAGTTACTTATGGATTTGCATTCTGTAGTGTCTCAGCATCATTTAAAATTAGGCTTTGCTTACTGAAGTCAAGCTGCAAAGCTTCACTTATATATGACTTAATTACCCTTTAATGTTAAAAAGAGGAAAAAGTAAAGAAAAAAAATCCTTTGGAATTGGTCATCATGAATGATTTTTGTGCTCAGAAGACCGACAGTCTTTTCTAAAAGTTTTATAGCTGTTTTTTGATCTTTTGCCTTTTTGTTTGATATTCTTGAATAATCTGCATAGTTTTGATATTTAATTCCCCTTATTCTTGTCAATCGGGACCAAAATTTGGGAGGTTGGCATTTCTTTATTCTCCATGCAGTTACGAGTTTCTTCTAAAGCATTTGAATTATGCAGAGCCTGGAATCATTTTAAGAGTGGTTTGACATGGGTATTTTAGTTTACTGGGAAGAAACAGACTGTGGAAACAAGTCATTGATGTTAAGGTTTTATTTTTTTTCACCATTTTTTAGTATTTTTCTTCCAATTTCTTTTTTCTTTACTGGTTTTTCTCATGCTGAAAATAATATGAACACGTGCATGTGAAGGACTGCAGGGGACAGCTGGGCAGCCTGCTCACTGTGTGAGAGCACCAGCCAAGGAGACCAATGACAGCTGCATAGCAGAGCAAGGGACACTTTTTTCTTTTCTTTTTATTTAAACTTTAGATTCAGGGGATACGTGTGCAATTATGTTATATGGATATATTGCATCATGTTGGAGTTTGGGCTTCTGTTCACCCAAATAGTGAACATAGTCCCCAACAGGTACTTTTTCAACCCTTGAAGGACACCTTTTTCGTTTTTTCTTTCTTTCTTCCTTTCTTCCTTTCTTTTTCTTTTCTTTTCTTTTCTTTTCTTTTCTTTTCTTTTCTTTTCTTTTCTTTTCTTTTCTTTTCTTTTCTTTTCTTTTCCCTCCCTCCCTCCCTCCCTCCCTCCCTCCCTTCCTGTCTGCCTGCCTGCCTGCCTGCCTGCCTTCCTTCTTTCTTTTCTTTTCTTTTCTTTTCTTTTCTTTTCTTTTCTTTTCTTTTCTTTTCTTTTCTTTTCTTTTCTTTTCTTTTCTTTGATGGAGTCTTGCTCTGTTGCCCAGGCTGGAGTGCAGTGGCGCGATCTTGGCTCACTGCAAGCTCCTTCTCCTGGGTTCGCACCATTCTTCTGCCTCAGCCTCCGAAGTAGCTGGGATTGCAGGTGCCCACCACCACATCCGGCTAATTTTTTGTATTTTTAGTATTGACGGGGTTTCACTGTGTTAGCCAGGATGGTCTCGATCTCCTGACCTCGTGATCAGTCTGCCTTGGCCTCCCAAAGTGCTGGGATTACAGGCATGAGCCACTGCACCGGACGAGAGGCACCTTTTTCTAATTCATGCAAATGTACTCTACGAGCTGGTAGCCCTCATATGGATGTGTGACTTCAGTAGTTGCTCAGAGTTTTCTAGATCTTATATTTCTATGTGAGTTTTTTTTTTTTTTTTTTTTTTTGATAGGGAGTCTGGCTCTGTCGCCCAGGCTGGATTGCAGTGGCGCGATCTCGGCTCACTGCAAGCTCCGCCTCCCGGGTTCCCGCCATTCTCCTGGCTCAGCCTCCCGAGTAGCTGGGACTACAGGCACCCGCCACCGCGCCTGGCTAATTTTTTGTATTTTTAGTAGAGACGGGGTTTCACCGTGGTCTCGATCTCCTGACCTTGTAATCCGCCCGCCTCGGCCTCCCAAAGTGCTGGGATTACAGGCGTGAGCCACCGCGCCTGGCATCTATGAGAGTTTCTTTGTCTTTTTGTAACCTTGCTTTTGTGGTCTTCACAAAGAGATATCCAGTGGTCTGTGCCTTTTCCATTGAAAGCATATTCCTTACTAAGTCAGCACCCATGGCTGGATGAGCATTACCTCGTTCATTACACCTGAAGTGAACATACTTGATTATGTGACTAATCTCTAAGGGAAAACTCCCCAGCTTTTAGTTGTGTATGCTGCTTTCTTCTCACCAGTATGAATGTCTGGGTTTTTAAAGCTGTGTAAACTGAGAGGCGTGGTCTTAGGGAAGAGCTCAGCTCTCAGAGATCAATCCAAATTTGCTAAAGAATCCTATTTTGTTTCTGTGTTATAAAAAACGAAAACCCGCCCCCCTTTCCAGCCTAATTGAGTATATTTCACTGGGATCACAAAGGCTCTGGTTTATGTCCCATCTGAGTGGAAACCTTGGTTCATGGAGTTACTTTTCTTCTCCTCTACAGTTCAGTGGTCCTAGAATTGATGTCATGATTAGGTCAACGTTAAAGATTCCACTGATCTCTGGCTTTTTGACTTCTTTGACCTACGTTTCCTGTGTTGGAAAGGGTTTAATTACACTTGACTTAAGCGTTTCTTTTTGTGCTTCCATGTGGGGTGCTGGAATAAGGTAGAAAGTTGATTAATAGTCTTGGAGCTGGGTCTTCTACTTTAAGACCCAGTTCAAATCTGCGTTCCCCGTGGGGACTTTGAATTTCTGCTCCCTGCTCTTTTCTAGAGAAATGTTCCAGAGAAATGTGACTCCCGGCAATATTTGGTAGCTCCTTGCCATCTGCTAGTCATCATTGACTACGTCTCTTTCCTGCTATGAATACAGCAGTGTAGGAGGCAGATACTTGCCCATCTCCTTGTTTTCACGTTCCAAATTTAAGCATCTGAAAGTATTTTTCGTAAATTAGTCAGAACGGTCTTGGCCTTTATGAATAAACATGCTGTTCTGAAATGATACTAGTTTTCCCCCTTTAGAGTCAAGTACCTTCCTGGTTTCATTAATTCAATCTTCTTCCTAGCTTATTTCCAAGGAATTACAATGTTGACCCATATCGAGGTATAATTACTTCAAAATGTAAGTAGTTTTAACATGTAGAAACAGGTTAGGAAAGATACACACAAAACAAATAAATTGTCAATAACTCTCCTTTGATGAGGAGGATGGACATAGGCAGGGAGGAATACGTGGGCTTTATATGGGATGCATTTTATTTTTCTTCAAATGTTACCCTATTGTTTGAGTCTTTTTAAAGCACATCTATTACATACATAATAATTAAGTGGGCTAGCCGTGGTGACTCACGCCTCTAATCCCAGCACTTTGGGAGGTCAAGGTGGGTGGATCACGAGGTCAGGAGTTCCAGGCCAGCCTGACCTACATGGTGAAACCCTGTCTCTACTGAAAATACAAAAATTAGCCGGGCATGGTGGAGTGTGCCTGTAGTCCCAGCTACTCAGGTTGAGGCAGGAGAATCGCTTGAACCCAGGTGGCGGAGGTTGCAGTGAGCTGAGATCACGCCATTGCACTCCAGCCTGGGCGACAGAGCGAGACTGCATCTCAAAAATAAATAAATGAATAAATAAAAATTAAGTGGGCAAGATTTTGAAAATTATCTTAAATAGCTCTGTCGGTTCTCCATTTCCTTTTCTTTGCATGTTTGGAAGCAGGGCAGTGTTTCTCACCCGATTTTTCTGTTGTGTGTTTTCTGAATTTCTCAGAACATCTCTCTCACTTCTTTTCTGTTGACTTCAATATGGCAGTGGCAGGGGAGTTGAGCTGAAATCCTGATTAATGTGGAAGTGTTCATGTTTCCTTACTCTTTTTAGCAAGAGATGGCATCAAGTTAGAGGAAGGCATTGTTGTTCTCTAATTAGAGCCATGAAATGTATCTTATTTGTCATTATCTTATTATTCCTTGGCCTGTTTGTTTTTTATTATTATTATTATTATTGTTATTATTATTATAATACTTTAAGTTCTAGGGTACATGTGCACAAGGTGCAGGTTTGTTACATATGTATACATGTGCCATGTTGGTGTGCTGCATCCTTGGCCTGTTTCTAGAGATCAGCACAATAAAGTTTGTAAATCCTTGTTCAGAAGCTGTAGTTTGAGCCTTTGCTGAATGAGGCCTTTTAGGAACATATTTTTTCTTTCTTTCTTTTTTTTTTATTGTATGTTTTTTTGAGAAGTCCAGAAAGTGTCTGATGATGTTTCAGATGCTCTATGTAAGTGGAAATTAATTTTTCAGCAAGAAGATGAAATCACAGAGGGTAAGATTGGTGTTTGCAAAGCATCATATTATCACTTGATTTAAAGTCAAATACCTGAACCTGAGTAATACAGGAAATCCCAAATAGTGACATTGAATTTAAGACAGCTTGAGTTGCATTTTATAACTCCTGGCTGAACAGCACAAATGATTGCAGCCCATTCCTGAATTAATGTGTCTGGGTGTGGGTCACTTTGCACAGATGAGGGAAAAGTAGTCAAGTAAACTATTCAACTGCTGTTAATTCTTATGCATAAAAATATACAGAGTGCTGTTAAATTAGATATGAATATTACAGTGCTTAAATCCCTTAGCCCAAATGCAGTCAGTTACGTTTGCCATGTAAGACATTTTAATTTAAACTTTAGTCAGGAAGCTGAGGAAACAGTCTCCTCTTGAGCCATTAAAAGTTGGCTGCATGTTTTTCTTTGTTGGCATTTGTAAATTGAGTTTTTCACAGGATTCTAGACTTATTTTTGGCTGTGTGTATAGAGCCACACTATTTAATGAAAATACAGTTTGATTCAGACATAGGGCGGTGTTGTTGAAAATTATTTTAGTAATGAAATTATCATAGTTATAAATTGATTTTGAAAATTCTAATTTTAGTGTTAGATGGCACCAAAGGGACTATTTTAACCTCCTACTCCCCACCTTGTGTGTTTTAAAATAAATGATTTCTAGGGGTTAAGCTGTAACAAAACTGTGCTGAGAATCTTACTGTCAAATTAGGCACCTTTCTGTGTGTGCTGTAACATGAGATCATGATAATTTAGATTGAAAATTGAGTTTCATAAATGCCTATTCAATTGTTTCTCTTTAAATCTGTTATTATTATATTTATCTTTTAATCATTATATATTTTTAATTGCTAGCATGTGTTAGGCTTCATACATGTACAAAATCTATTTTATCCTCATAACAATCATGTAGCATATAGGAACTATTACGATGTCCATTTTTCAAATGAAGACACTGAGGTATAGGAATATTAAATAATTTGCCTTGGGGTAAGCAAACTGGTATGTGGTGGCTCCATTTCCATTACAGATCTCAAGCTTTTAACCACTCTTTATAAAAGTCCTACCCAGTGCCTTTTTAAGTTTAAACATTATAACATTCTGAAAATGTCAAAATAATAAGATGAAATGGATGGTGAATGATGCCTATTCTTATGGATAATTTTTCCTTGCACTGTGAGCTGTTTTCTTCTGAAGCCTTCGACCTCTCTTCATCCCAGCGATGTAGGTACTGGAATGCTACGGAATCGGCTCTACTGTCTGCTGGCAGATGCATTTTGGGTCAAGGTGGCCGCCAATGCTTTTTGGGTCCCCTGCAGCTGTTGAGACAATATGAATCTGTACGGTGGAGGTCTGCCAAGTTAGATGCTCAGCTCCTCATTATGTTTCGGGAACTCACACGTTCCACAAACCCCCTGCCCTGCAGTGGCTCACATCAGTGCATTGCTATGTCAGGCTGAATAATTCGCAGCATTTAGCACTTAAATTGGCTCATTGCAGACAATCCAATTAGAATAAAGTCTATTATCGTTTTGGTACCTTGGAATGAAATGGAGTGTTTAAGCGGTGAACATGCCACGTTGCCTGGCAGTTGCTCCATGTCTAACTCATATTCGTCTTGCAGGTTCTTTGCGTGTTGCTAAAATCACACCCTACCTTAGTATGAGCCATGTATGAAGCTCAGTGACATACCTCTCACACAGGCTTTATTTTAATGTGTCAGTGTTTGGAGGGTCCCGAGAGCTAGACAAATACGTCTTAAAATCTTGATTACGTGTCCTGCTAACAATGTACATTTAATTAAGGTTGCTTTTCAGAAGAATCCAAGCAAAGGCGGGGCGTGGTGGCTCACACCTGTAATCCCAGCACTTTGGGAGACCAAGGCAGGTGGGTCACCTGAGGTCAGGAGTTGGAGACCAGCCTGGCCAACATGGTGAAACCCTGTCTCTCTGCTAAGAATACATTAGCCAAGTGTGGTGGCAGACACCTGTAATCCCAGCTACTCAGGAGGCTGCAGCAGGAGAATCACTTGAAGCCGAGAGGTGGAGGTTACAGTGAGCCGAGATCATACCACTGCACTCCAGCCTGGGCAACAAGAGTGAAACTCCATCTCAAAAGAAAAAAAAAATGAAGAAGAATCCAAGCAAGCATTGATAAAGGACGAGGCAGCATCCTGCAACTCATGAATCATGTAGCTTAGAGATCAGTAAAACAGAAGTTAGAAGAAACAGTTTATAGACTCCTGAATTTTTTCCCCTATAACTTGGTCAGTGATAAATGAGATGAGAAGGAAAATAAGGCAAGGGCAGGATGGTGGAGAGAAGTTCCAAGGAAGACACTAATCAAAAAAATCCTTGGATTGAGACCAGGATAGAATGATGGAAATGTTTGATGTCAGTGTGAAAGTGAGGCATTCTCAGGGGACTAACTCAGAAAGAAACGAGAATTAAGTACAAGTTGTTCCTAACACAGATACGTTTATACTCATCAGGCTTATAAATGTGAAAGGAAATCAGTTATTGAATGGGAAATATATATATACACACACACACAGAGTATATATACATACATTGAATGTATGTATATGTGTGTATTTAATTATCCTATGATGCATTGTGGTACTCTGAAAATACTGTTGGGTGTTTGAGATGCCAATTATTCTTTCGGAGCCACATGTAAAGATAAGAATAATACCCCCTGTACAAATAGTGCTGAGGATAGGAAATAGTATGAAAAAGCTCCTTATATTTAGTAAGACCCATAAATGTTGTCTAATTATTGTAACTTTAAGCTCAGAAATCACATGGACAAGAAAGGTGGCAAGAATGGCTTCCTTTACTCCTTTAAGGTTTTGATAGGGCTGTATTTGAATTAGATACCACAGATGGACAGGGGAGTGGTAATGGGACATGCCCTTACCATCCACTGAATATGGCAGGGACTTAAACCATTTTTCTTTACCTCTCTCCGTTGTTTTTGTCTGACATACATTTTATATTGCCAGCCAACTTATCCTCATTGATTTATTTTACACTGTGAGTCAAAAGACTACCTCATTTCCTGGTGGGAAATCGTGGTTCTGTAAATACTCTTTTATCCTTGTGTAAATGCTGTTAAAGGCTTCTTGAGGAGAATTCTGTGGTTGTGAGAGTGGGACTAGGCAATCTCTGTAGTCCCTTCCCACACTGTAGTAAGGGAGTTGGTTTTGTATTTGGTTCCCTGCGCCTAAAATGTTCCCAAAAGTCGGGGCATTGATGCTTGTAATTCCTGTGTTCCTGCATTTCAAGTCAGAGACCTGAACTAGCATCCTTGGTAAGCATTGCTTTTGAACTGCCAAGGAGTACTGGTTTTTATATGGAGCCTAGCCATCAGATACTGGCTCATCTCCTGCTTCATTTCAGGTGCTGCGTTGAGGTTGGAGTTACAGATGTGGTTGGTCATGCACAGTTAAACAGGGGAGTGTTTTGGGTCTCTGCAAAGTAAGGATGTGGCAGAAATAGCAATACATCTAGAGAATGATCAGATGGTGAGTCTGTTTATTATGCAACAAATAGAAAGCAAATTAAAATGCAGACAATATCCATGTAGTCGTCTGCGATGTGTGCACCTCTGTGCCTTAGGTGAAATTCCAGGGTCTAAACAGGTTTGTCCCTCCCTCCAGGATGGAGTTTCCTTCTTAATGATGAGCATGAATTATGAATCGGAAGAGGGTTTTGCCCACAGCCGTCACGAGACAGTAGGGGTAACTGGTCCATTTGGGGAGTGAAGATGGACAAACGGGAATGGTCCTGAGCGGTCCTATTCAGCTCCCTAGGGAATCGTGGTTGCATCTAGTCATGGGAAGGGTTTTCTGTTTCATGTACCTCTTCTAAAGGAAGAGTTCTTCTCTGATTTATTTATCTGTGGACCTACTTATGTACTGTTCTACCTAGCCATAGGGTTTTTAAATAAAAAAGCTTCTGGAATTACATAAAAAGTTGTTACATGTGCTTTCCCTCACCCTTACCTCTGCAGCTATGAAGGCTGTCCTTACAAAAGGTGAACAGTCCAGTTGTGGGCAGGTTTATGTAATAGCAGTCACTAGTAGCTGCTATCTTCTAATCCTATTGGTTACCCAAGAGAAGAAAAAAAATCATTATATGATGGTACCCAGGATTTCAGGTACTAATTAGGAAATTTTCTTGATTTCTTACCCATAACCAGCTACAGAAGTGCTTGAGACATACTATTGTGGAAGAGGAAGATGATCCCTGGATGAGATGTTTTTCTCCATAGGGAGATCGCACATGCCTGCACTTGTCCCCACATCTCAGTTCTAGAACAAACTCTCCCTCACTTGTGAAAGACCCCAAACACTCCCCTACTTAATACCAACCATATCTGTACCTCCAACCTCAACACAGTCCAGAGTCTTTCCAGCTCTGTGTCTCCTGGAGGCCATGTCTAGAAATGCTCATCACTCTCAGGCTTCTCCCAAAATGCCATAGTTTGTACATGAATGAGCTTCTGCTGAGTGTTAGGATAGTTGTAATTCTCCATTTTGAAGTAGATTTTGTCAAGAGTTTTTTTTTTTTTTTTTTGAGACGGAGTCTTGCTCTGTCGCCAGACTAGAGTGCGGTGGCACAATCTTGGCTCACTACAACCTCCACCTCCCAGGTTCAAGTAATTCTCCTCTCAGCCTCGCCAGTAGCTGGGACCATAGGCGCGCACCACCACCCCCAGCTCATTTTTGTATTTTTAGTTTACACGGGGTTTCACCATGTTGGCCAGGATGGTCTCTCTCTCCCGACCTCGTGATCCGCCTGCCTTGGCCTCCCACAGTGCTGGGATTACAGGCGTGAGCCACTGCACCTGGCCAAGACTTTAGTTTTTTAGAGCAATTTTAGGTCCACAGCAAAACTGAGAGGAAGGTACAGAGATACTCCTTATGTCCCCTGAAATACACATATTTTCATATTTTAGCATTTTAAAATGTATGTAATGTTTAAACACTGATATACTGTTCTTTAATGAATTGGAAATACTTTAAAAAAACTTAATGGGACATTTAATAAAGGTGAATTTTGAATTGATGGTATCTTAGATTTGGTGAAATATGATGTTTTTCTTGGTGTCTCCTATTAAATGGTAAGCTTTCTTTCACTGGATACCAGAGATCCTGGCTTATAATAGGTACTTTGTGTCACAGCAAACTGGGAGGGTCTCGTTATAATAAAATTAACAATTAATTCATTTCTTTTCTCCTTTCTTCTTGTCTTCCATCCATCTCCTTCCTTCCTTCCTTCCTTCCTTCCTTCCTTCCTTCCTTCCTTCCTTCCTTCCTTCCTTCCTTCCTTCCTACCTACCTACCTACCTACCTACCTACCTACCTACCTATCTACAGCTTAGGGAAAACGATTGGACAGATTACTATTTAGCTTTGGGAAAGTCTTATTTTCTTTTATTTTCATTTAATCTTAAAGATACTGGTAAAGATAAATCTTGATGAAGAGCTAACTGTTGAAAACAAAATGATGAGAGAATTAGAACATATCGAAGTAAGATGATGACAGAAAGCTGAGACGGAAAATAGTATGCTAAAATCTAGTAGGTAATGAGATGGATCTTTATCTCTTGGTGAGGGCTCAACATTACAGGTTGAGTGTCCCTAATCTGAAAATTGGAGCTCCAACAAATCACTTCAAAATGTACGACTTTTTGGATGCCAGCATGACATCAAAGTGGAAAATCCACACATGACTTCATGTGACCAGTTGCAGTCAAAATGTCACAATTTTGTTTCAGGCACAAACTTATTAAAAATATTGTTTAAAATTACCTTCATTCTGTATGTGTATATAAGGTATATATGAAACTTAAATGAACTTCATGTTTAGACTTGGCTCTCACATTTAGACTCAAGATTTCTAAGATATCTCATTAAATGATTCATTTGAAAATATTCAAAAATTTGAAAAAATCCAAAATCTGAAATTTTGGATTTTTTGGAAAAGGTTACTTAACCTGTACTGGATTCTGTATTTAGAGGTTAGGAAATTGGTTTCTTTCTGTAACATCTTCATGTGAAGCAAAACGCAGAGTTTATGCATATTGAGCTTTATTAAACCATACCTTAACATTTGTACATGTCACTTTAATTGAGATTCTTCAAACTCTGTTTGTTTAACATAATAAATTAAGCATCCAGATCTGTCTTTAATGTATCAGGCATGACCCTAGATTTCGTGTAAAGGAAGCTCTTCCAGAAATGTAAATTTTGCTCAATTAGTCAATGTTTTGCAGACTGTTGAGTTTCCTTCTGCAGGCATATCCTGCTTGTAAGTCCCGTACTTTTAAGTGGATGTGATCTGCCCTTGGGATTCCTTTTCCCCAGCAGCTTGCTATTTCTCAGCCAGAAGGTACTAAAATCACCTTAAGGAACTTGATTCATAGGTAAAAGATAATTCACAAGTAATTCTGGCAAGCACTCTTCTGGATATCTGCCCTGCATGTTCACTTAGAAAGATTGTTCAGTCATTCAACACACATTTCATGAATGTTTGTGCTAAATGCTTGGCATGCAGGCTTCCTGCCTTCAAAAGATGTGTGGGCTGGATGGGGAGATGGACAGGAAAGTTGGCAATAGTAGCAGAGATGCACAAGGAGCGACAGGAGCATGGAGGTGCATACACTTGTGTAGGAATATGTCTGTGTGAGCGTGTGTGTGTGTGCGCGCTTGTATGCGTTGTTATTACTGCAGGACCTAAGGGGAACCCTTCTTTGGTACAAACTCAAGAGCCTGCATTTAACTATTTCTTGTCTGCAGCATGCTCTCCCTCTCCCTCAGCTGTCATATAACTTGCTCCTTAGCTCAGTTCAGGTCTTTTATCTTTTGAGACAGGCTCTTACTCTGTGGCCCAGGCTGGAGTACATTGGTGTGATCATGGCTCACTGCAGCCTCGACTTCCTGGGCTCAGGCGATCCTCCTGCTTCAGCCTTCTGAATAGCTGGGATTACAGGTGCGTGCCACCACACCTGGCTAATTTTTGTATTTTTGGTAGAGACAGAGTTTCGCCATGCTGCCGAGGCTGGTCTTGAGCTCCTGGACTGAGGGCTCCCAAAGGGTTGGGGTTACAAGCATGAGCCACCATACCCCACCCAAATTAACCTCTTTAAAACATTATGTCTATCCTGCTCTATTCCCTTATGCCCCACTGCACCTTCAATTTTCTTCATAAAGATTATTCTCACTAAGTATTGTATCTTTGTTGTCTCACACTCTCCAGTAGAATTTAACTCATTTTACCACTGTCTGAGCTTAGTAGGTGCTGATTAAAATGTATTAAGTTAATGCTGTGACATACCAGCTCTGACTTTTCCATAATTTGAGCCCATTAACTATTTGTGTCTTCCCCAAACTTCACAAAATTAATCATTATTTTGCACGTGTGTAGGTGGAGACCCTGGGCTGTGTGAAAATAAGTGATGGCTTTAGAAAAGTGCTAAGAATTGATTTAACCATACATCGTATTTGCTGTTCTGTGCATATCTTTACTTGCTCAGTGAAACCGCCAGTGTTTTCCCAAAAGCAGACACTGTAAATGAAAGTGTCTGTTTCTTATTCATGATTCCTTGAGGAGAAATATGCAGAGACAGTCTGCAATAGATTGTTAATTGGCCAGCTTATATGTTACTTGTAATATCTTTTCAGGGATAGATAAATAATAGGGGGCGGGAGTGGAGAAAGAAAGGGAGGGGCAGGAGGGAGGGCATGAGATAAAGAAGAAGAAAGAGGATGGGAGGAGGGAATGGAATTTCCCTTCCATTTTGGAAATAACAGTAACGTCTTGCTACCATCTAGTAAGTATTTATCTCAGAAATGGAGAGATCATCATTATGCCTATTTTATGGATTAGAAAACCAAGGCTCTGAAAAGCTAAATAATTTACTCAGGCACCCAAGCAGGAACTCCAGCCAAGTTCTGACTCTCCAGCCTCTGTTGTTGTTGTTTCGAGACAGGGTCTCACTTCATCCCCTGGGCTGGAATGCAGTGGCTCAATCATGGCTCACTGCAGCCTCAACCTCCTGGGCTTAGCCATTCTCCTACCCCAGCCTCCCGAGTAGTTGGAACTACAAGTGTGCACCACCATGGCCAGCTTATTTTTTGTATTTTTTTTTTTTTTGTAGAGATAGGGTCTCACCATGTTGCACAGGCTTGTCTTGAACTGTTGGGCTCAAGCATTTTGGGAGGCCCACCTCAGCCTCCCAAAACACTGGGACTATAGGCGTGAGCCACTGTGCCTGGCCTTATTGTTTTTTCTATCACTATGCTATTATGCTATAAAATATAGTTAAAGGGGATGTGTTAACTATTAATTTTATCAAGTAAATGATTCATCTTTGAGAATAACTAGGAGAAACATCCATTTCCGTTATACTATTTGCTATAAGACAATTTCATAGACATATTTAGAGGTTTCTTTAAGATATCCTGTATTAGTTCTTATGCCATAGAAAGCTAGGGCTTTTCCCATCATTGGATCTCCTACTGGATTTTTCTTCTTTTCTGCTACTCAAAATTTATGTTTCCTCTTGGGCTCACTTTCCTTTCCTCAAAGGTGAACTGCTGTAGCGTGTTCTCTCTGTGCCATGGCTCCAGTTGGCTGGCAGTCAGGCGGCCTGGCCTTCTGTCTGCCAGAATGGTCCTATGACCATGCAGATCCTGACCTGCACTTGCAGGTCACGGGGTCAGCTGCTTCTGGATATGGCAAGTCCTAATTTGGAAACTGGATTCCGTCCTGCCTACCAGCAGCCCAGGAGGAAGGAAATGGAGTTTGTGGCGGAAGAAAACCGGGTATTGTTATTAACAGGAGGGTATATTAAGCACTGTCATTTTTAGCACATTCTAAATAAATGCCTTATATTGAAGAGCCAGAGAAGGAAACGGAAACTTTGAAGCACCTTGATTAAAAAGTATGAGTTTAATTACAATTGGCACAAATTGTTCAGCATCTCCCACGTGCCTGGCACGGCGCTAAGCACTCACATGTAGTAGTGAATAAGACAGCTATGGAAGAAATAATTGCTCCTGCTGAAAATATTGTGGCAGTGAAACAGAAGATGGGATGAAGTGTTTGAGTAGGTGATTTAATCCTCTGGTCCAGGGGTCAGTAACGTTTTTCTGAAAAGGGCCAGATAGCAAACGTTTTAGGCTTTGAGGGTCATGTGGTCTCTGCTGCAACTACTTGTCTTTGTCACTGTAGTGCAAAAGCAATTGTTGTGGACTGAATGTTTATGTTGCTCTGAAATTCATATACTGAAGCCTTGCTCCCCAGTGTGATAGCATTTGGAGGTGGGGCCTTTGGGAAGTAATTAGGTCATAAGTGGGGAGCTCTCATAAATGGGATTATTGCCTTTGTATGAAGAGTCAGAAGAGAGATGATATCTTCAAGCCAGAAAGGTTATATTGAAACCTTTGTAAGAACCCCACAGAACACACTGGTCCTCGATTTTGGACTTCCCAGCCTCCAAAACTGTGAGAAATACATTTCTGTTGGTTAAGCCACCTAGATTGTGGTATTTTGTCACAGTGGCTCAAGGTGACTTAAGACAGAATCATAAGTAGTACAGAAACAGGCATGGCTTCCTTCAGTAAAACTTTATTTATAAAAACAGATGGCAGTCTGGATTTGGCCCATGGGCTGCAGTCGGCTGATCCATCATCTCGGTGCTTCTCCTTTTTCTCTGTTGTCCTCTGTGTGTGTGCCTTTGTCCTCATCCTGTCACCTTGTGTGTCCAAAATGGTTCCCCTAGCCTCATGGAGTCCAATGCAGGTGCTGAGAGAAGAGGAAAAACAATTTCTTCATCACAGGAAGCCCAGCCAACTTCTCTTTAAAAATCATTGGTCGGGGCTGGGTGTGGTGGTTCACACTTGTAATCCCAGCACTTTGGGAGGCCGAGACGGGCGGATCACCTCAGGTCAGGAGTTGGAGACCAGTCTGGCCAACATGATGAAACCTCATCTCTACTAAAAATAGAAAAATTAGTTGGGTGTGCTGGCTTGTGCCTGTAATCCCAGCTACTCAGGAGGCTGAGGCAGGAGAATTGCATGAACCTGGGAGGCGGAGGTTGCAGTGAGCCAAGATTGTGCCACTGCATTCCAGCCTGGGCGACAGAGTCAGACTCTGTCTCGAACACAAACAAACAAGCAAAATTATTGGTCAAAGTTGCAGCACCTGCCAACCTATACATGAGTGTTCACCAGAGAGGATTAGGATTCTTTTGTTGTTGTTGTTGTTGTTGTTGTTGTTTTCTGAGACAGAATAACTGGCTTGTCCCGATCATGACTTATCCCTTGGGATGAATACATTACTGTTCCAACAAAATCCCTGTTGATGAGGTAACCAGCAGTGTTTCCATAGGAACTCGAGCTCCTGGCTACTCCTAGCCTGGTCCTCTGACCAGGAGCACCAGTGTTACCTGCCAGCTTGCTAGAATGGCAGAACCTCGACCCTTCCCAGAACTACTACATCAGAATAGAATCTGCATTTTAGCAAGATCTGCAGGCCATTCATAGACACAGTAAAGTTTTAGACATGCTGGTCTAGAGAGGTAATGGAGGGCTATTTTGAGGAAATCCATGGAAATAAAGAGAAAGAGTAGCTTGAGTGGTTGGTAGCTGATATGGTTTGGATCTATGTCTCCCCACCAAAATCTCACATTCAGCTGTAGTACTCGGTGTTAGAGTTGGGTCCTGGTGAGAGGTGATTGATTCATGGGGGCGGCTTTTCGTGAATGGTTTAGCATCATCCCCTTGGTGCTGTTCTTGTGATAGTGAGATCCAGTTGTCCAAAAGTGTGTAGCACCTCCCGCTTCTCTCTCTTGCTCCTACTCCAGCCGTGTGATATGTGTGCCTCCCCTTCACCTTCCTCCATGATTGTAAGTTTCCTGAGGCCTTCCCAGAAGCCAAGTAGATGGCAACACCATGCATCCTGTACAGCCTGCAAAACTGTGAGCCAGTTAAACCTCTTTTCTTTATAAATTACCCAGTCTCAGTCTTTCTTTCTTCCCTTCCCCCTCCCCTCCTCTCCTCCCTCCCTTCCTTCCTTCCTTCCTCTAACATCATAAAGTTTTTTTTTATATCAGTGCAAGAACAGACTAATATGGTAGCCCATCCTTGACTCCCATTTATATAAATGCCATTGTAATTCCAGTTTGTAATGATATCTCAGATTTAATCCACATCTTTAGTACATTGTATGGTGTTTAGTGCGCACAGTGGACCACGGTTATTTAGAGGATCCTCCTTACTCCCTTTTGCCTCCAGCAAGTCCTGGCAGTGTTCATAGTGTTAGGAGGTTGAATATTTAAAAAACAAAACAAAACAGAAAAACAGTTCAGTAGGGAAGAAAACAAAAATCTGTACATGTTGTCCTTTTCCACCTGTAATGTAGCGCATGCAGAAGACAGGGCATTTCTTGTCTTTATTTTGAAAGTCATTTGCCATCGTTCATGATGTGCAACTGCATGAGTACATATGACTGTCAAGTGTCTGGATTCTATTTCTGAATACAGGAAACTCCAGAGTTAAGCAACCAAATTCCATTTCAGAATCCGCTTCTATTTTTGTTCTGTTCATTTGATCTTTTCCATCGGTAGGCACATTAGCTTACTAAGCATAAAGAACTTTTTTTCTCCCAGCTATATATTCTCCACAAAACACTAAGGGCTTCCCTGGGAAATAAATCCCTGGCTAACGGGAAATGTGGTTGGTCTCATGGTGTATCCTCAGGTCTTGGACAATGGCTCTGTGCTTGCAGTCTTCTTTGTGTGACATTCGGAGGCTAAGCTCTCAAATGTCCCTTGAATTTCATTAACTGGTGTGCTGTTTTGAGTTAACTGTGGAGAGAGGCCTACTGGAGATGGTCCCTGCCAGTTGGGCAGGTCTCCCACTTGGCTGTTTTGAGAATTGTTATATCCTGTACTATGGAAACAGGATGAACTTGGCCATGAGTGTGGGCCAGAGCCTTTATCCCATTTATACGGACTTGCTGGCTGAGTTTTGAGAAGTGCATGATTTCATTTGGGCTGTGGTTTGCTGCTAACCATGTGAGTCTGCAAAATGATCCTTTTTAAGCAGAACCAGGACAGAATAACCCTGGAGCTATATTTGGTGTGGTTTGTCTGCAAGGGTTAAAAGCTCACTATAGGATTTTGCTGCTTTATAAAATTGAGGCCTCCTTGAAAGATGTGTTATTTCTATGCTTTATAAATCAGATTATCTTCTTCTTGCAATAGTCATTTGATGTTTAATAGAAGCTGAAGATACAGTGCCTCTGTAAAGATTTCATAATTGTTTGATTGGTAAAGGTGGACATTTTTCCCCTCTCCAGGTGAGGTATACATATGTTCAAAGAGGAATGGGGCAGGAAAGTGGTTGATGGTGGTCAGAAAGCCATCTGCAACTCAGGTGTTGTTCCTGCACCAGTCACCTAGCTGAATCTGAATGAGAGTTTTTTGTAAAGTTGTGGTAGAAGATAAATTAGCCTGATGATGGATTATGCACTATTTCTCTTCTGCTATAAGGGGTATGAGGCCAGAGGTTAGGAGACTCACATGCAGTCATGTCTGTCAGACGGAGGATGAAACTGAGAGTTGAGTGGCCTTTGAGCTCCCTCTGGTTGCTCATACCTTGTTTCTTTCTGCTTCTTCTGAGTTGGGAACATGCCCAAGAAATCTTGTAAGTGTGAAATACAGCATGCCTAGTCTCTCCCGCAGAATAATGCGACCCCATATTTGTTAACCATACAGACCTTAGAATGTGACAGTTTTCTACCTTAAGTGAATTGGAATGAAACCCTATCACATTTTCCAAACCAAACTTACTTTGCCTGAGTCCATTTTTTTTAATCCCCTACTTTCTATTTGAAAAATGAAATTGCTTGAATTTACTGAAAGAAAAATTATAGATAGCAATTGTGAGACTACATGAGGAGGGTATTTATTCAGATTTCATGGATGCGGCCAGTATTTTCTGGAACATGATGCTCAAGTTTATGAGCATTTAAATTATAGGATGCTATTTGGGATTCTCCCTAAAACAAAAGCTTTTATAGTGTGATACTGTGCTTCTAAGATGACAAAGACACTTGTTTGATTTTTTTTTTTCATTTTAGTTTTTACTTCTGTTTGAAAAGTTTAAATATATTTTCTAGAGATGTTGGAGATAAGGGGGATGAAAATGTCTTATCTCTTTTCAGGCTTGATATATATTTATAGAAAGGTATCAGATGTATTGTGACAGTCTATAGATGTAATAAAATATTTCACTATAAAACAGTTGATTGGAGTAGTACAGTGGTTCTCAACTAAAGGTGATTTTTCTTTTCCCCTACTCCTGGGGACATTTGGCAGTGAATGGAGACATGTGTGGTTGTCACAACGGGAAGGATGTTGCTATTGGCAGTCTAGCGGGTAGAGGCCAGGGATGCCGCTGAACATCCTACAATGCACAAGGACAGCCCCCACCGCAAAGGAGTCTTCCGCCCCAAATGAGAAAACCTGGAGTGGCATAACCAAAACCAGATGCTTTAATAAATACCCAGCCCTAAGGTTTTGGTATTTAAAGTGACATTTAACATCACCAAAAACATGTCAAAAATGTATCAGCCATTTAACACATGCATAAAGCCTTCTTTTTTAAAATAACAGATGTGAGACTTCTGAGCCACATTTTTCCTAGAGGTTGTTCTCTCTCTGAGAATGAATACCGAGGTGCTATTTCACATTATAAAATTTTCAGCTACTGAAGAATCATGTTTAAATTTGAAAAAGAAATACTTTGCTTTTTACCAGATCGAGCGTTTCTTTAGTGGCATTCTCTTTTAATCCTGTGATTTTCAAGTGACCCTGTATTTAGTCCTAAAGTTCCTTTTCTTGACTAAACTCAACATTTAGTTGTAAAATGAGTAGCCCATTCTGGTTCCATATGCTTTTTATCATGGGCTTCCTTTGAGAAAAGCCCATGCATTGTACCTAACTGTCCTTTGGATGTGAATTTTTTCATTGTGGATTACTGCCCAAAAAAGTGATGGATTAAATTGTTCAACTCATTTTAGATGTGACCTGAGATGAATAGAGTGCACTTGAAAAGTGAAGCACAGGTTGTTTATGAGCCGTCGTGTCGGCCTCACATTTCAGAGTCAGTGTAGATATCTACCGCTCTAGCCTTATGGACGGCAGTGATTCAGGAGCAAGAGTGAGCAGTGGGTTCTTTTTAACATGACAACCTTTTGACCTTGAGCTGCATTAAGGCTTTCACATGCGCAGTTGGTTAAGATTTTTATTTTCTTCCTTTATTTCATTTGTACAATATGCATAGAGAGTCGTGGATAACAGTTTAGACTAAATAAAGGACATTGAATTGTTAGTAATGAAATAGCTTGTTATAATTAAAATTATTAGTAATGCTCTTTCCTGTCCTGAATACTTGGATATTGACATACTTAATGGTAGAATAACAGAGAATGCAGTATTTTTTTTCTTTTACTCCTACAAATTGCTTTTAAATTCTCTAAGATCTAGTTGACAATTACCAGTGTAAGTATTTATAGAGAAAGATAAAGATGGAGCTACCTACACTGTATCTATAAATACAGCTGTACATATAAAATTTGATGGTGACAGCCATCTTGCCTGTATCAGCTGTGCATGTTTTTATGAAGACTTGAATATAAAATATTTGTATTTATATAAATTTTTTTGTATTTTATGTGACTTCATATACTCAAGGGTGACTTTGAAAGACATCTTGACCCGGGGACACCAAAGAGTTTATTCCAACAATTCCATGTGGAAGAATGTCAGTGATTCCCTGGAGGTCAGAGTTCCATCTCCCCCTGTCTTCTGAGCAGTGTAATGAAGGGCTCCCAGCACACGGATGATCATTTCCATTCCCTTTGGGATGTAGACCTGCATCGTACGTGTTGCCTCTTACTTTTGACTTACTGTGAACAACTGTTTTCTTCATCTGCCAGTTAAAGACAAATTACATGGAGGAAAGGATGGAAAATACAGGAAAAGAGTGTGAAAGCACAAGACCTTAAAGCTCTGGATGTACACTTGTTCTTTGTGGAGCCAAGCTTCATTGTGGCATCATCTATGGGTGTTCCAAAATTACAATTATATTTAGAGAAATAATACAGGTAATTATGCTGTCGAACCACTGTAAAGGAGAGCATGTAAAGGAAGGCAGTGTGGCCAGGCGCAGTTGGCTCATGTCTGTAATCCTTCCACTTTGGGAGGCCAAGTCTGGTGGCTCATCACGAGGTCAGGAGTTCGAGACCAGCCTGGCCGATATGGTGAAACCCCATCTCTACTAAAAAATACAAAATACAAAAATTAGCCGGGCATTGTGGCGCACCTGTAGTCCCAGCTACTCAGGAGGCTGAAACAGAAGAATCGCTTGAACCTGGGAGGTGGAGGTTGCAGTGAGCCGAGATTGTGCCACTGCACTCCAGCCTGGGTGACAGAGTGCAGCCCCTAATGCATTGCTTAGAAGGGCCCAAAGGCCTTTCCTGCCCGTGGGCCATGTGTTATGGTTCCTGCAGCCTCCCCAGCCTGATCTTCTCTACTTGCTTTTGCTCATTATGCTCTGCAGCACTCACTGCTGGGCCTCTTTGCTCTGTTCTGATTTGCATTCTTGTTCTGTGCTCCCTGTGCCTGGAAGGCTCTGGAAGGTTTTGTAATGTTGAGCTCATTTTCACCCTCAACATTTCTGCTTAAAGGTTTATTACTTGTTGTGGCTTACTCCAAGTTACTTTGCTGCTGTTTTTCTGGAATTCTGCTTGATGATATTTGATGAATAGAATAATGTTGGCACAGACACACTGCTCTTCCATTTCGTGTGTGGTGGTGGTATATCCACAGTCTTTTTTGATTCTTCTCTTACTGTCGTGGCCACGTTACCCGTGCTACTTCCAGAGCTTAGCTAACTTCACTGGATCTTCTGGTGAGGCACTGTGCGTCCCTGGGCCCAACTAGGTTATTGCTCTTACACTGGTCAAGCCCCCCGTGTCCTCTTAGAGCTGCCTTCCCACCCTCCTGTAACCTTGACTTTACTAATTTAAGTTTATGATCTAACACAATCAAACTCACAACTGAGTCAATGTTGTTTACTTTCTGGTGGCTTCAAAGAAAGAACATCCAACCACCTCCATTCCCCTCAAAAAAAGAAAAAAAAAACACCAGGAGATTTGTTCAAGGATGATGACCATATTATCATTTTTCATTGTCTGATCCATGTTATTTGTTGGGTGGATTTTATAACAAACTCTCATATTTAATAACAAAATGGTGTTTCTGTTCTTAGCTCCAAAGCCAGACCTTTGGTCCTGAAGATTTTTAAGCTTCTGGTTGAAACATTGCTCTTCTATGTTGTCTTCCTTTCTTATGGACGGTTATTGTACTCATGACATTCATCATTTGTAGTTTCATATTTTTACTTTTTTTTTTTTTTTTTTTTTTTTACTATTTAAAACATGTCTTTTGCTAACAGTATTTTCCCCTGCCAAAATCTGTTTGCTTTTTAAAAATGAATAAGCTTAGATTTACTCTCCAGGTCTATTATATGTCTCCTGCTAAGTGTGTGTCAGATGGGGTCTGCAGGTGTGGGACCAACTAGGTGCTTTTTGAAGCTGATGGTTTGGTAAAGGTTTGTGACCTGAGAGCTGCATCTTTTGACCGGATATTACATAGATTCTTGTAATGCAGCACTGCATGGAATCATCCCAATGTGGGCATCGGTGTTGAACACAACAGACCATAAAATTCCATTTCATTTCTGTTGCATAAACATAGGATCACAAATAGTGTGATTATTTCTGGCAGCCTCAGGCGTCTTAGCCAGGAAGAAGATGTAGGAGACTATGAATACTTAAATATAAGCTTTTCCACATGAGCTGACCAAGTACCTTTGGCACTGGCCTTTAAAAGGGTCAAATATAAAAACGTCTAATACGATCACTTGCCGAGTTCTTACTGTGTGCAAGGCGCTGTTTTCATGCTTTCATTTGCATTATAGCAGCTAGTCTTCAAGCTAGCATTGTAGTGCCTTACAGTCTCACTTTACAGCTGAGGGTATGGAAACCCAGAGAGATCATGAGACTTGGCAGAATTGCACAGTAAGGGCAAAAGGTGGGTTATGAACCCATGTCTTTTGACTCAAAACTTGTAACCACCACCAGCAAAATCTTGGGCAGAAAAAATTCAGTTTCTCTCATGGTTCTCTCACAGTTCCTTTGATCTTGATTGGTTTTCCCTTGCAGGTTTTTCAGGCGCAGCATTCTCAGGTTCTCCTCGTCTCAGTATCTCATGGGAGGCAGGCAGGCAGTGCTGCAGAGCCTTCAGGAAGACTAATCTGGACCAAGACTAGGGCTAGAATAAATGAATGAAACCCCCCACTTCCCACTTCACTTTTAGCTAAAAAGTCCAAAATGGTCAAATTGGCCATCTGGAGAAGGACTGCCAATTAGAAAACCCATATGGCTGAGAATTTGTGGTCAGACAAGCAACAATGAGCACAGCCTCTGCTGCGATCCTATGATTGGGGTCCCCAAAGCAAATTTCTGCTGGAGTTGGTCAGAAAGTATAAATATGCAAAACAAAGAGGTAAAAGACAGTAGGAAATAGTAGAGCCTGGGTCTTCGTGGAAAGGTACATTCTCTCTTCAGCTTCAGGTTAAAAAGTAGTAACAAAACCCTAAAAACCTGGTGTTGAATCAAAATGATGCTGAGATACGATTTTGTCCCCTCTGCAGTGAGAGTGCTGATCTGTGATGGCAGAGATATTTTTTATTCTTTTTTTTGCTCTCAACTATTAATTGTACTGGGTACCTGAAGGGCACTCATTAAATATGCTATGAACGAATGAACAACTCACTGTAAGCCTCAGTTTCCTCATCTATAAAATAGTCATGATGAGAGTTCACAGCTCAGGGGATAAAATGAGATTCCCCACCAAGCACACTTTGTTTTTGGTGGCTGGTGAGTGTAAGTGATAATGGAAGTGTTGACTGTTAATAACAATTTCCACTAATTGATGAATTCATTATTACCATGTCACTCCTCCATGCTTTACCTGGTAACAGTGACCTTTTGCAAAGGATCAACTAAGACCATTAGAGTGTGACTCACATTGACCGTGGCCACTGATGCCCCCTTGCACTGCTCTCCAGTGCCATGGTTTCCTCTCCATTTTCTAGAGTGTTTTCTAGACACTGTATGTCACCAGTAGCCATAGGAAACGGTGAGATAATCAAACAGATTTCTGCCTTCTCTCCTCAATGATACCAGTTTTTTCTTTCTTTGGCATTTATATCAAACATATAATCAGTAGATCAGCTAGTTTGAAAATAGTCTCCACTGCAGAAATTCACCCCATTAGATATCTGTGCCATCAAGCCCAGGGAAAGCAAATTTTCTCTCTGCAAGTGAGCCACATGTGGGTCAGGCAGGCTCAGGCTTTCGCTCTTGCACCTGTGTTTTCACGCCTGAATATTTTATGGGCTTAAAGATGCAGCTACAATTTCCTCGCTTTGTGGGGACATTTAGCTTGTTCTACAGGGTGTTTAGACTTTCAGTGGTGTAGGGACCTGTATTCTAACAAGAACAAAAGAAAGGTGCCAGTCTTAAGCATAGCTCTCATCACATTAAGTTTTATATATGCATATATAAAGATATGTGTATATATTTTTTAATGTATGAATTAGAATCACTGACACTGCATATTCTGATGTATGTCAGAATGCCCTAGGAGATGGATACTTAAGTAATCTGTAGAGTGGATTATATCCTTGCATTTGCTCTAAAACTTGGATTTTCTAATACTGACTCTGCTATTCACAAAATTTAAATATCTTTTCTAGGCATATGCATTTGCAGTCCTGTTTTTCTGCTGTAACAATAGTCCAAGTAACAGTGACTTTAACAATATGCTGAATGTTGTTCTCATCTAATAGTCTGCCCTCCAGCAATTTAGGGCTGATCGGGTGACTACGTTAAGCTTATCCTGACTACTCCTATCTTGTTCCTCTATTGTCCACCACCTGTCTCATGATCACAGGTGGGGACCCCAGTTCTGCCATCATATTGGCACTGTGGCCAACTGGAAGGCACAAAGTATAGAGTATGTCTCATTCTCTTTTAAGAGTATGCGCTGCTCCCACTCTTGTCCCATTGGTCAGAATTTATTCACATGTACATACCTAGCTGCAAGGGAAGCTGGGACGCACAGTCTTCAACTTGGGTGACCAGTAGCCTGTGTAAAACTTGAGTGTTCTATTTCTTATTTTGTTGAAATAAATTTACATAATCTTCTAACCATGGGGAGCCTATTTGTCCCATTGTGTATCATGGCCCTGGTGCTCAAATCAGTGGCTGGCACATCATGATGCATGGGATGTATTGCTTAAATGAATGAATGAAATGGAGTTCATCTCCTCTTTGGAAGTTCCTGAGTGTGGAGTTCCCAACAAGTCCCTTCCACCTCCCTTTCACAGCTCTTCTTTCCATTCTACCGGTTTATAGACATCCTCCTCTCCTTCCCACACATGTGCCTTTACTGGCTCTGAAGAGAGCTGCCACGTGTAGCCCCCATCTCTGCCTCTCCCTACACCAGGCCCAGCACCCACATTCCCTTTAACTGTTGTGCATTTTCATAAACTGAGGTCCTTCCCGCATCCTTGTCTCTCACCTCAAAACACATTCCAGTTTGCTCATTTCTTCTTTAAAAGTGTGATCTACATAATGGAGCACAGCTTCTCAGTTTTGCAAGTAACAGATGGACAGAATGCGTCTTGCTTCGTGTGCTTTTGATGGACACCCTGTCTTCTCCACACTCTTGACTACAACTTCTTTCTGTGTGGCACAGAACGTGGCAAAAATATGCACGTGCACACATACCCACTCACAGACCCTGTCCCACCAAAAATTCGCATTAAACAAACTTCATGGCAGGGAGAAATGAGCTTTCCTGAGTTTTCTCCAGATACAAAAAGAAACACTACCGGAAGCAGTGTAGACAGTTTTGGCATAAGGGCAGCTGGTCAGTGGTACATTTTATACCACTCTTAGTATACTTGTGCCATGTAGGGTTTTTGACCACTGACTTTGCTGCTCATCTCTTTTTTTAATCTTATTCTCATTCTCAGAGGCCTTTACTTTTTTTTTTTTTTAATATTGTAATTCCTGTATATTTGCAAGATGTCCCAAATTCAAGAAGTCATCATATATATAAAGTATGTATATCTTAGAATTATATTAATATCAGCGAACCTCACCTAATCCTGTCTGTCCTGGGCATTGTTCTGAGCACTTCATATGGAATATTTAATTTAATAACTGCTGTGGTTTAAATGATGGTGTTTCCTTCAAAACGCGTGTTGAAACTTAATCCCCAGTGCAAAAGTATTAAGGTGTGGCCTTGGGTGGTGATGAGGTCATGAGGACTTTGCCCTCATGAATGGTATTACTACCCTTATAAAAGGGATTAAAGTTGAATGAAGTGCTGTCTTGCCCTTCTATTCCCTCTGCCACATGAGGAAACAGCGTTCCTTTTCTCTGGAGAATGCAATACAAGGCGCCATCTTGGAAGCAGAGAACAGCCCTCATCAGACATCAGTCCTGCTGGTGCCTTGACTTTGGACTTCCCATCTTCCAGAACCATGATAAATAGATTTCTGTTCTTTGTCAATTACTCATTTTCAGGAATTTTCTTATAGCAGCACAGATGGACTAAGACAAAATTACCCTGTAGGGTAGGTGCTAGTTCTATCCTCTTCAAGTGAGGTGAATAACTTGCCCATGAATTCTTTTCAGAGAGGAAATTCAGTACCAGGTGACTTGAATCCAGAACTCATGCTCTTGAGTGATCATTAAGCTCTACTGTATTTATTTGTGACTTTGAAGCTCGGCTTTGACCAGGTGGACCATGAGCATCATCATAGTTTACTGTACATCAAATAAATACAAGCCAGAAAGTAAGTCACATTCAACCTCCTACCTGCCTCCTACTGGTCAAAACAGAGCTGTGCTTGGTCTGCTGGAGGTACAGATGAGGTCCAGAGCAAGAGCTGTGTTGAGATGGGCTAATTTT
This sequence comes from Macaca mulatta, assembly GCF_049350105.2. Taxonomy (NCBI): domain Eukaryota; kingdom Metazoa; phylum Chordata; class Mammalia; order Primates; family Cercopithecidae; genus Macaca; species Macaca mulatta. The sequence continues at coordinate 125,514,272 of NC_133407.1, forward strand.
CATCGTAGCTGTGTAGCTCCAGCTTTTCCTTAACATGTCTACTATGAAAGGGGATCATCGCATTTTAGTTCTTCCTAACACTGTGAGGGCTTTAGGTTATGGCATCTCAAATCCTTCCATTCTGGATGTGGAAATTGTGTGTTATTTATAGCTGACACATGAAGAGAATTACCAGAAGTGATAATGGAGGAGGAATACCTTCTGTGATTTTACTTTATCAAAAGCAACCACTGCGAAAACATCCCCTTACAAAAGCCATATGAGGGAATAGGATGTTTGGCTTAGAAGCAAAACTTGATCCTTGAAGAAGTTCAGACAAGTGATGTGTACAGAAGAAATGCTTTTAATCCCCACAGGTATCTTGTGAATCAAATGACCAGGCAGAGGAGGCTTTCTTTTGAGACATCCCTCGGGGATGCTGTGAACTAAAATGGGAATCGTCGTCTCTAAATGTAGTGCACCGTCGCCCTGTCATTTAGATGAGATGTAGCATCAAAGAAAATTACTGGGGATATTCAGTTGCTAAAGTCTTTCCTTGAAAGATGCAAGCCTTCAAGGAGACCTCACCTGTGTGAGAGATTGCTTTCTGGAGAGTCAACCTAGGCAAGCAAAGTACTTGAATATGCCCACCAGATTTGACGTCCCTGGCCTTCCTTTTAATGTGAGAACTGCTGGCCATTTCATTTCGACCCTGGTTTCACTGCTGTCGCAAAGTGTCCTTTTGGATCCCGTGGTAGCTTGTGCAAGGTTCCTCGTGCTCTTTCACATCCCAGACATGGAGTTCTCTTATAAAACTAAACCCCATTTCTGGGCAAGGCTGTCTCTAGATATTATCAGATCCCCAGTCTTAGAAGCCAGTTGAAATACCCTTCATTGAGGATTTAAGGCTGATCGTATTTTCACTATTCAGAACAAATGCTTAAAAATAATGTAAAACCAACTTGCCTCTGATGAAGGCAGCTGAAGCCATCATACTTCATAAGTTCGCTCTTCTTTTCTTTGAGGCCTGGAAACTTGGAAACATTTTCACAGCTTCTTGCTTATTTTAGAGGCAAGAAACATGCAGTCAGAGTGATCACAGTTTCAGATTTATAACAGGTGACGGCAAAAGGAGAACATTGTGCTCATCGAACTGCTGTGCCACTTCCACCTCCCAGCTCCAGTATATTTATTAACATCTTTTGAGTAAAGTCTTAAAATTATCTATTAAGCACAATTTTTCACCCTTTCTGACAGATCACTGTTGCTGCCAAGAAGCTTTTAAGCTGTAAATGAAAAGGAAAAACAATCCTGCATTTGATCTTCGGTTTTTTTTTTCCTTCAGTGAATTATCCTAGAATAGAATTTTGCCATGAGTGCTTTTATTGGAATTTAAAACTATAATACCGCCTTTTCCTTCTGTCTGGACTTAAGGTTTCCCACTGTTCTAAGACTGAATTTGATGTTATCTATCATATCTTAGAGAAGGTTTAAAAAATACTCTCCTTTGCATTTAAATTTCTTTTCTCTGTAGTTAACTCAATCTGAATGAGTCATTTTATCAAAGCTTTGATATGTATTTTTTTTCTGGGTGGCTTATCACCCCCTTTTCTTTGTCCTTTTCGGTTTTTTTACTTTAAAAGTTTTTTTTCTATTTAGTTGGATAACCACATCATACGGGTGTATAAACTTTTTTGTATGACCATAAACTTTGAAAATGGGTTTTAAGAAAGCATTTGCACCATCTTATCCTGCAAATTAGAAACTTTCTGATCTGGAAAAGGACTTTTGGTATGCCTCATATATTTTCCTGGAGTCTGATGTAAATTGAAATTTATTATGAATCAAATTCAATTTTAGGTGTTCTTGAGGAATCTGTAAATGCCAGTTGAGAAGGGAAATTGATTTCGCGTTCAGCAGTCTATGATGAATGTCCCCGTGTTTGACATGTATAAGTGTTCCACTTATATTAGTTATTTTTCCTAATAACCTTTCAGAAGTGTCTGCTAATGAAAGTTGTACCTGTTTTTTTTTCATTTAAGGTGCGGTCAATGGAAATATTTGCTGTTGCTCTATATTTTATGCAGAGGCTAATGCTTACACTACGTTATAAACTGAGTCTAAATGGAAAATGAAAATTTTCATTATAGTCGTCTCTTTTTCTAGGAGAAATTAACAGGTAGATCTTCTGGAATGAGAAGAGGTAATAGCATTGCTTAACATTTTCACCATTCAATATCCAGGTATAATTGGTTTCCAGATTTTTGCTTTGGGGGTGAAATATTTCATAAGTGGCCATTAATTTCCATAATAACTAATATAAAAACTGAGCTTTATGAATGGAAAAGTGGATTCAGACATCAATCATATTTGCTTGGGATCACCCCCTGCAGTTCAGCATAAATGTGTCATTTCCATTATAATACGTTTAAATTACTGCAGCAACTGGCAAAACCGGAACTGGGTACAGGCACAATGTCCACACTCACCATTTTGACAGTTGTTTGGATCCCATTCAAACTGGCAGTCACACTTGCAGTGTGTTTAGGAGCAGTTTTTGCACAAATTAAGGAAGCATTTAAAAATAAAACACTTTCTGATAGAAAGCAGCTCTATATTTACTCACACGAGGATTGCAAAGCTCAGTGGAATAATTTGACATGAAGTGCCTCTAAGCAGACCTCAAACAAGCTCCTTGCCTCCCATAAGCTTAGAAAGAGGATGCTTACATAGCAAAACTGAGTAAATATGCACAGGGCTCATAAAAAGTCAGAAGTGATGGAACCTAAAGAAAAAGCCAATGCTTAATAAAATCGCAGTGTGAAGATAGATTGCTAAATCTATCGTCCTAGGAAAATGCCAGGCAAATACACAGAAACTGCTGAAGATTTTATAAGGTTGTTTAAGGTTTAGCCATGTAAAAGAAGTAACGTGCCGCATTTTGGGAGAAGATAATCCATACTCTATTTCCGAAATGATGGGCTTCTGGTTTTCAATAATAGTACATGAAATGATTTGAGAGTTATATTTAACTTTATTCTCCTGCATTGATCCAAAGGGTCCAATAAAATGTTAGATTTTATTAGTTAAGAAGTAATCATCTACTTTGCAAAGCTAAATAGGGAACTCTATTTTGCCCTTTCATGAAGAGATGGAGTTTCTGCAGCTGGAGCACCATGTGGAGCTCCATGGGCTGCCCCTGCCCACAGTGCCTTTGCAGTGTCCACCCATGTTAGATGGAGACAGAGAGTAACATTTTGGAGAACTTTTGAATTGAATGGAAAGAAGCATTGGTGGAGTCCATGTCTTGGCTTCCTTACTGACTTGTCTTTTATTTATTTATGTATTTATTTATTTATTTAGAGACAGTCTTGCTCTGTGGCTCAGGCTGGAGTGCAGTGGCACGATCTCAGCTCACTGCAACCTCTGCCTCCCAGGTTCAAGCAATTCTCCTGCCTCAGCCTCCTGAGTAGCTGGGATTACAGGTGCCTACCGCCACGCCTGGCTGATTTTTGTATTTTTAGTAGAGACAGGGTTTAACCACGTTGGCCAGGCTCATCTCCAATTCCTGACCTCAGGTGATCCACCCGCCTCACTGGGTGGATCAAGTGCTGGGATTACAGTGCCCAGGCACTGACTTGTTTTTAATGTGGTTGCATTACTTTTCTTTTTCTGCACCTTCTCTAACTTTAAATGAAAAGTAACTTTTCCTAGGAAAATACTGAGTAAGTAATTAGTCAGTAGATAGGTGAGAGAGCAAAAGTCATGCATGAATGAATGAAACTTGAAAAATGTTGGACTTCAGAACACTTAATCTCATAGCAGTGAGGATACTCTGAAGGAAGTGCCAAGATTTTTTTCTGCTTCACCGATTCCTCCTTTCTGCCCTGGTTGTTTTTGCATCTGATTGGGCATGTGCTCTGTGTGTCTTGTGATGATTTCTAGTTTTGTTCTCTTGGTAGAATTGCTCATTTCTCAAGGGGATTTTATTGATTTTTATTGATTTTTTTATTGATTTCTATGGATTCAATAGATGCTTTTTTTGTTTGAGACGGAGTCTCGCTCTGTCACCCAAGCTGGAGTGCGGTGGCATGATCTGGGCTCACTGCAAGCTCCGCCTCCCAGGTTCATGCCATTCTCCTGCCTCTTCCTCCCGAGTAGCTGGGACTACAGTCACCCACCACCATGCCTGGCTAATTTTTTTGTATTTTTAATAGAGATGGGGTTTCGCCATGTTAGCCAGGATGGTCTTGATCTCCTGACCTCATGATCCGCCTGCCTTGGCCTCCCAAAGTGCTGGGACAGATGCTTCCTATATGGTGGTCAAACCATTGTGGTCTAGTGGAAGGAGTTCTGTAGTTGGGGTCAGCCAGATTGACATTCTGATCCCAACAGCAGCTGTTTCTTATTGATCTTCTTAGGCAAATTAATTTACAGCTCTGTGTACTCTTCTTCTTGTATTAAATAGAAAGAATAGTGCCATCTCACAAACTTGTGTGGATCCAAGTTGATAATCATTCATGAGTGCGATAATTGCCATACTTGACATAATAATGCAGGAACCATTGTCCTGCAGTCGTCCAACATGCTTCATCCATATAAAGGGCTTCGCCCAGTGCCTGAAATATATGACTCTCATTATTATGATTCTCTATCAGGAATAATCTCAGAGAGTCAGATGATCAGTTAAGAGGTCAGTGATTTAGGCCAGGCATGGTGGTGGCTCATGCCTGTAATCCCAGCACTTTGGGAGGCTGAGGTGGGTGGATCACAAGGTCAGGAGATCGAGACCAGCCTGGCCAACATGGTGAAACCCCGTCTCTACTAAAATACAAAAAATTAGCCATGCATGGTGGCGTGGACCTGAAGTCCCAGCTACTTGGGAGGCTGAGGCACGGGAATCTCTTGAACCCGGGAGGCGGAGGTTCCAGTGAACCGAGATCGTGCCACTGCACTCCAGCCTGGGCAACAAGTGAAACTCCGTCTAAAACAAAAAACAAAAAACAAAAAACAGATCGTGATTTTAGATGCCATAAAATATGACTTTGTGCTGAAGTAACCATTTAAATTTGACCAGTAGTCTCCCTCCAACCACCCCTTTGTTTTGGTCTTTAAAAACAGTTTTTTCATTCTTAAAATGTTTGACTCTCACTCTATTGGCTTATGCTTTGTTTTTAAAGAAATATTTGAGGCCAAGCGTGGTGCTCATGCCTGTAATCCCAGCACTTTGGGAGGCCAAGGCGGGTGGATCATGAGCTCAGGAAATCGAGACCATCCTGGCTAACACGGTGAAACCCCGTCTCTACTAAAAACACAAAAAATTAACTGGGCATGGTGGCGGGTGCCTATAGTCCCAGCTAAGTGGGAGGCTGAGGCAGGAGAATGGCGTTAAACTGGGAGGCGGAGCTTGCAGTGAGCCAAGATTGCGCCACTGCACTCCAGCCTGGACGACAGAGCGAGACTCTGTCTCAAAACAAAAAAAAAAAAAAAGAAGAAATATTTGATGTGCTAACCAGCATGTAAAAAAACAGATTTTTTTTTTTTTTCCTTTAGAAAGAATGCTGGCCGGGTGCGGTGGCTCATGCCTGTAATCCCAATACTTTGGAAGGTTAAGGCGGGTGGATCACCGGAGGTCAGGAGTTGGAGACCAGTCTGGCCATTATGGTGAAACCCTGTCTCTACTAAAAATACAAAAAATTACCAGGGTGTGGCGGCGGGCGCCATAATCCTAGGTACTTGGGAGGCTGAGGCAGGAGAGTTGCTTGAACCCTGGCGTTGGAGGTTGCAGTGTGCGGAGATCGCGCCACTGCACTCCAGCCTGGGCGACGGAGCGAGACTCTGTCTCAAAAAAAAGGGAAGGAAGTTAGTTTTGCATCATGAACAGAAATTGGCCATGGCCATGTTGGGGCTGTTCCCTTTACCTGGGTGCTCTCCCCGGAGCCATGGTCCTTAACCATCTGTGCTACCTTCTAACTCAGAGGCAGTTTCCATTTGTCACCACATCTGCTGTCATTTTCCAAACAGCAGAGTTAGGAGTAGGTGAAATGCCTGTTTTCTTCATATACCTATTAAATAAGAGAAAACAAAAATTAGACCAAGCTCCATTCACTCCTGTGAGTATACCCCATGGCCCTTTTTTCATTTTGTCTATATTATTGAGTCAAATTTAGGCTCAACAAATATTTATTGTTCACTTCATAATGAGAACTGTGTTAGGCACATTTACATATCTTATTTATTTCTCCCGACCATTATTTGAGATAGATAATGATGATGACCATGAATTCAGTTTTTTTAAGAGATGAAGAAAGAAACAGACTCAGAGAGGTTTTCAACACAGCTGTTACACAGCTATTAGCCAGAAGAGCTAAGTCTTAAACTCTGACCTGGACAATTCTGTTACATTTATGTTTACTGTAACATAGAAACTTTGCCCCAAATCTCAAAAGTATTGCTTCTCTATTAAATGTCTTTTTTAAAATTGTCCCAGAGAATAGAAAATGTAATTTTTATATGACTCACAGCAAACTTCCTTCCCAAACATGATAGGAAGAAACGAGTGAAATCTCCTTTAAATAGACATCTCAGTCTTTCTAAGTATTGTATGCCAGTGGGAAGAAGGGTAGTATTCTCCCTGGGATGTTGAGACAGTGTTTACAGATTTGTCTCATATCTGGATGCAGATCTCCTTGCCAGGTGCAGAATGAGGACTTTACGCCCGGTATGCTTGTGGTTGTTATAAAGTTCAAGTGAATTGTGTATAAATCTTTGTGTTTCCATGACAACTTTTTTTTCCTGATGTTCAGGTACCAGACGCAGAAAAATCCTTATGTGAAAAACAGATACAGATTCTTGTAGTAGGAAGGGAATTGCATTAGGGGTTGGAGTTTTGGAGTTCTTCTTCTAACCACATCCTGTCTTGGGAATTTTGCCGTATCAGTTGTGAACCTGTTTACTAAAAGTGCTAACAAAAATACGTGTAATAGGCTAGACGTGGTGGCTTACGCCTATAATCCTAGCACTTTGGGAGGCCAGGTGGATCACCTGAGGTCAGGGGTTCGAGACCAGCCTGGCCAATGTGGCGCAACTCCGTCTCTACTAAAAAATATCAAAAGTAGCCAGGCCTTTAATCCCAGCTACCCAAGAGGCTGAGGCAGGAGAATTGCTTGAACCCTGGAGGCAGAGGTTTCAGGGAGCCAAGATTGCGCCACGGCACTCCAGCCCGGGCAACAGAGTGAGACTGTGTCTCAAAATAATGATAATAATAATTTTTACCTTGTAAGTTTACATTGCCTGTGCAATACTGAAGAACACATAGCAGTGAAAAAGTTCTTAATACAGGGGAGCTTTCATCATGTTATTGATTTACTTGCATCATGTTATTGATTTACTGTCATCATCATCATGCCCTAAAATATTACTCTCTTCTTGGGGTACCTTGAAATTTCTTGTACAAGTCGCTTAGTGTGGGTCCCTTTGAACAAAGCATGAATGAAATGGCAGGGCCTATGCTCCCGGAGGATTGGATAGAGATCATCACCCTCCCTAGTCTGAAGATCAGAGAAAACAGAGAAGCCAGAGTTTAGGTAGCAGTTTCAAATCTGGGTTATCTCCTTATACTTCCTTTAGTTCACTTACACTAACAGTCATTTAACTTTTTTTCCCATTTAATATATATTGAGAAGCTGCTATATGCCTTGGTTCCAGCAGCAAAGTACCACATTTCGTCAGTTACCTCACGGTTTCTCAACCTCAACACTATTGACATTTTGAGCTAATTTGTTGTTGTTTTGGGGGCAGTCCTGTGCCTTTAAGGGAGTTCCACAGCATCCTGGGTCTCTACCCACTGGATGCTGCTGTGACACCTCCCATTTGTGACAACCAAGCCTCCCTAAACATTGCCCAAAGGTTCATTGGTGCGCAGAAGCACCCTGGCTGAGAGCCACTGAGTTTTCACATATTGATGTCCCTATGATCGGGGCACGTCTTACAACTGATGCCCTCCTGTTCTTAGGATTGGCAGAGGGGTTCTTCTTGGCTTGTGGCATTGCACAGCAGGTGGACACCGTGCTTCCATTGTCTTCCTCATTTCCCCTAGCCCCTTCTCAGAGCTGACCGTCAGCTGGCTGCAGTGGACGTCTGGGGATTAGAGGAAGGTAAATGTAAGTCCCTCTCAGTTTGAAGCTCTCTGACTTTATCACAGTCTGAAACTCCCCTTTTCACAGGGCCGGACAGCCTCGCGCTACATGCTCATCAATTTGTTTGTGAATTCAAGATCGTTGGATTCATTAGGGAATGGTGAGGATAGTTGTCAGCCTCTGTTTTGCCAAAGTATAATGTTGAAAAAAAAATTTTTTTTCAATTTTCATCTAGTCTTTCCCACTGGACTGTACTATCACTGGCAATAAACTGGCTCTGGTTCTTTTTAAAGAAATTACTCTTATGCTGTAGCGTTTATCTGTATAATTTTAGTTATTAAAATCTTTTGGGACCCCGACAGGGTGAGACCATTGGACAGCTGGCCTCCTTCCACCTGCACCTGGACTGAAATTCCCCGTGGCATTAGAGATGTTTTGTAAGGTGCTCCCTGCTGTCTGTCCTACAGATTGCAGTGGCTCTGCTAAAAAAGAACGGAATTCTGTGCAAGTCACGTGTGTCAGGAAGGGCTCTGCACAGTGGGTGTGTTTCTTTTTCTTCTTTGCTCTGCTCTGCTCTTCTGTGAAATGTACCAGCAGTGGACAGCACAGGGGCAGAGGTGGCTAGTGGTCATTGCACAGAATATCAGTATGTGTTGTAAGGTAGATAGTCTTCTCTTGACACTGAAAGTCCTTAAAAGGAAAACCTTGACGCCAGGTGCTATGGCTCACACCTATAATCCCAGCACTTTGGGAGGCCAAGGCCGGCAGATCACCTGAGGTCAGGAGTTTGAGACATGCTTGGCCAACATGGCAAAACCCTTTCTCTACTAAAAATACAAAATTGGCTGGGCGTGATGGTAGGTGCCTGTAATCCCAGCTACTCAGGAGGCTGAGGAGGAGAATTGCTTGAACTCGGGAAGTGGAGGTTGCAGTGAACTGAGATGGTACCACTGCACTCCAGCCTGGGTGATAGGAATGAAATTCTGTCTCAAAAAAAATAATAATAATAAAGGTAAAAACATAAATGGAGGTGTAGCTGGAAGATTGAGTGAACTCATCTGAGCCAAAAAGGATACATCTACAAATTTTTCTGGGAGAGTATAATGGCAGGCTGCAAACATAAATTTGTCATCTCTACTTAAGTAATTTTGCTAAATTAATAAGATCAACAATGGCTACCATTTATAGAACACATTGCATAACTAGGCACTGTCCTGAGAACTCTGAATATAAAGTGAACACTGACAGTGACTGTGAGGGGAGGCATGGCAGCAGACATGATTGCTATTTCTGTCCCATTAGGTGAGAAAAACGAAACACAGAGACATGAGGTGGCTTGCCTAAGCTATATGTTCATTAAACATCACTGGTGAAATGAGATTTCCTCTGCTCAGCCAACTTTCTTATTGATTGATTCATTCATTTATTCATTCTTTTTTTTTTTCTATCATCTCTATTTTTGTATCAGACTACAAATTGTTACAATACTTGACTTATTTATACAGTTACTAATTATTTAAACAGCACAAAGTTAAAAACTTGGCCGCAATATTATTAACACACAGCTGGTGATTAATATTTTGTGTCTTCCTCATACAATCCTAAAGTCAACTCCACCTTCCCTAGCAATAAATAAAATCACACTGGATAATTTTAAAATTTTCTGTCTATCAAATGTGTGATAAAGTCTGTGCTCTGACAGCAACTCTACAATTGGCAGAAGCTGAGAAACAAAATATATTTCTTAAAGTAATAAATAAAAATGTTAATTCCTGCCATGCCTGTGAGGTTTGGAACTGGGAACAGAGAAGGATTTAATTTAGGGAACAGAGAAAGATTTAATTTAGAAATGACTTCATAAAGACTTAGGTTCTAATTAAGAAGATTGAAGGAAGAACATCAAACCCCACAGCCCTACATTTTTCTGTGGGCCTGTTTGATAGGGAGCTCTCCCACCTTCAGAAGTGCCCTCTGTACTACATGAATTGTGCTGTGCATGGTTTCATTTACATGGGATGCTTATCTACAGGTAAACCAAGTACAGGTATGATATTCCATTCCAGTGGATTTAGCTCCGTCTTGATTTTGTAAATGAGATGCCAAAAATACCTGGGCTCAGTAATTAGTGTCGCTTACTGCATCAGTGTGCTATTTTGGCATTGCTCTCTTCTGTTGCAGAAATTTGAAGACATCTGTTTACTTTCAACTCTCAGAGACCTTTTTAAGCACACTAAATTTGTAGAGCATGAGCTTGTTCTTATGTTAGAGCTCCTTGCGGTATCTTCCCTCTTCTAGAACTTTTTAACAAAATTATTGAAAATTAGCGAAAACATTTGAACAAATTTAGACATGGTATGATGAGAAATGACAGCTCTTATTAAAAGGAAGAGTGTTCTGCTAAAATCTCTTCTTGGGGGATGTATGTTTGGGGTTAAGTAAGGAAGAGTTTCAAAGGTTTCCAGCAGTGATTTAATCCTTTATAGAAAAGGCCCATGATTCTTTTAACAGTCACCAAAGTGGACCGACCAGGGTGACAGCGTTTTTATTAGCAATGATAATTAGTCCAGCTTAATCATGTGGGCATTTGAGCTTTTGATCCCATGCTAATTTGTGGGCCTGCAGAAGGAGATAAACCAAGTGGACTAAAGGTCAGTTTTGTGGTTGGCCTGTGTAATGAGCATCTGTTCAAAGTATATAAAAGACTTGTTTAAAAATTCACAACCATTTATGAAACCAGTTACAATGTAAAGGATGGTACTTAATTTATACTTGAGGAATTATACGTACAAAATATGTGACTCAAGGAAGGGTTCATTTCAGCAGCAATGGTTCTGACTGGTGCCAGGGCAATATGGGAATGATGAATTGAGACAAAGTGCACAGACTACGCAGTGAAGGAATGTCAGTGATGTATAGGAAATCTGAAGCTTTGGAGGTAGCCCAGATGAAGGTGACTTGTATCCATTAGGATTTATTCAGGCACGTGTAACAGAAAAGCCAGGACAAGTAGGGTAGAAGAAAAAATTGGAATTGATTGACTGAAGTAACTGAAAAGTCTGGGGCTGGTTCTGGCGTTCGGCTTCCTGCCTCTACATGCCTCTGCCTGGGTTGGCTTCCTTTCTAGGCAGGCCCTTTCTTCGTGGTGGTTGCTGGCATTACTGGGCTGAAATCATCTTATAGTTGCAATGCCAAAGGAACAAAATCTTCTCTCCCTAAAATGTCTTGCAAAAGTCTTATCCTTGGACTAGTCATTGCATCTAGAGGGAAAAACTTGACTAATTGCCAAGTCTGAATGTCTGCTTGCCTCCTTTTTTAGAGGAGGCCCTGACCAGCCCCTGCTTGCCTTTCAGAAAGACTGAATATGGATTGAGGGAATAGTTTCTTAAAAGGAAGTCTGAGTGTGCCCTCAGAATGAGAAGAATTGATGCTTGCCAAGCAAGGAAAACACCTGTCCCATAGGAAATCAAGAAAGAAACTCTAAGGCTGGGCACGGTGGCTCATGGCTGTAATCCCAGCACTTTGGCGGGTGGATCACCTGAGGTCAGGAGTTCACAACCAGCCTAACCAACATAAGAGAAACCCCATCTCTACTAAAAATACAGAAAATTAGCCAGACGTGTTCGCCCATGCCTATAATCCCAGCTACTCGGGAGGCAGAGGTAGGAGAATTGCTTGAACCTGGGAGGTGGAGTTTGCAGTGAGCCGAGATCGCTGTATTGCACTCCAGTCTGGGCAACGAGAGGGAGACTCCGTCTTAAAGAAAAAAAAAAAAAGAAGGAAACTGTTGACTGCTCATTAATTCAGTCATTCCTTCCCTCATCCTTCCTACCAAGAATTACTGAGCACCTACTCTGGCCAGGCATTGTTCTAGGTGCTGGGAGTTCAGTAGTGCCCACAACACCTTAAATTCCTTTCTTCATGAAGCTTATAACATTTTTCATGCTAGTGTTGTGGGGGGCGGTCAAGGGTGGGTTATGTCCTCCAGATATGGAGTGATTGGTTGCTATAGCTACAGTAAAAGGCAGAGGGGCTGACAGATTCTGTCGTGGGAAAAGTAATCAAGGGAACAGGAGATTCTATTAGAGAAAAAGAGGGGAGGGATGGAGAGAGGTTTGAATACCTCCAAAGTGGAGTCTGACTTTGGGTACCTGGATTATTGTATCAAGCACAGAGGGATTTAGCATAGGTGTGTAAAGAGCCTTTTTGTTAATTGGGAGTGAGAGTTAATGTATTTACCTTTGAGAATGCAGTCATGATACCGTGTTATTTTAGATCCTTTGCCTGCCCTGGAAGAAGCACTGAGTTGATGATCTAATAGCTTGTTACCACTGTTAATGTCTATGATTATCTTTGTCACAGTGGGAATATAGCTGTCAGGGAAAGAGAAAGGCATTTCTTCTTCACTTTCAGTAATAGAGCTCAACCTGCTAACACTCCAAGGAAAAGAGAGAAGGTACTTAACAAAAAAGACAAGCAAAAAAAAAAAAAAAAAAAAAAGCCATGGGACCTTAGCATGTGATGGCTTTTAATGGGAATGCTTAGATGGTCTTGCCAATGGCCTGGTTTTCCCCACCAAGGGATTAGTAGAGTATGACCTGATGGCTTAAAAAAAACAACTCAAAAAACCAAATCAACCAACCAAACAAAAAAACCAGGTGTGATGGCATATTTATAACTGAAGGAAAATGGATTTAAATGAACAGATGGAAAAATAAAAATAATGTAGTTTTTCTTGTTGATGGTAGCATAATGAGGATTAAATAAAAATGTAGCCTTTTATGTTTTGAGGGGTGCAGTATGAAGGAGAGGCTCTGATAGAGGCTGATTACGGAAAGAAGCAACAAAAATTAAGTATGTAGAGGAGAATCAGGGTCTGAGCATTGCTGGTGGAAAAACTATAATTGAGGTGAGGCTTTGGGTAGCATTTACTATGTGCCACATGCTGCAGTGAGGGTCTAGAATATTTTACCTTTTATGCAACTCACTTTGCCTGAAAAACAGTATTGTCCTAATTTCACGTGGGAGGAGTTTGTAACAGAGAGGGGGTTAAGCAACCAGGTTTCCACGACTGTCAAATGCCAGCTCAGGTGCTGAAGCCTAGGACATTTTTTCCCCTTCCTAAGTAAGCCTTTGCGTTTCTGTTTTGTTTTTAAAGCCTTTGGGTTTTTTGTTTGTTTGTTTGTTTGTTTTGGAGAAGCAGTCTCACTCTGTCACCCAGGCTAGAGTGCAGTGGCGTGATCTCAGCTCACTGCAACCTCTGCCTCCTGGGTTGAAGCAATTCTCCTGCCTCAGCCTCCTGAATAGCTGGGACTACAGGCACCCGCCACCACGCCCCGCTAATTTTTGTATTTTTAGTAGAAACTGGGTTTCACCATGTTGGCCAAAATGGTCTCAATCTCTTGATCTGCCTGCCTCAGCCTCCCAAAGTTCTGGGATTATAGGTGTGAGCCACAGAGCCCGGGCCAAGCCTTTGGTTTTTAATCACTACCTTCAAGACCCCTCCTCCAAAAAACTCCCTGAATGGCCTTGCGTTGCTAGTAATATAAAGTCTTAAAATACTTTGTGTGGCTTACAAGGTCCTTTTTAGCCTTCTCTGGGAGATAATTTCCAGGCCTGTACTGAATTATTTTGTCTCTCCTGACATTCTTTTCCCCCAGCTTTCTCCCATCTGACTTTCTGCCATCTTACTTACTTCCTCTTAAGCCCCTGCTTTTGCTTTTACCTGTGCTATGACAGCTATACCTCCAAATTATCTTTTTCTGAACGCTTGACTGTGAGTGCTTCTGGGAGTTCCAGTCTTGCGGAAGTTGTATCTTATGTTTTTTGCCTCCCATGATTTTAGACATAGTAGGTGTTCAATGAAGTAAATGCTGAAAGAAAACTATAAATGGTAGACTTCAGAGGGTTAATTGTTCTTGATATTTCTTTCAGACAGAAGCCCAGAAGAACTTTAGGAGCAGCAACCATGCCTTAAATGGTTTTTATTAATACATTTTTTTAAGGCATTGGTTATAGGTTCTTTTTGTACAGTTTACATTTACTTTCTTGCACCTCTGGTAACTGGATTAAAAAAACTCTTTGTTCACCTAAGAAGCCTTGCTTCATATTTGAACTGGCTGATTTGACCCCCTTAATTTTACCATGCTTATGTCTGTCACAGGAAATGTGAAAGTGGGTGTTTTTCGATCTTTATGTTTAAATTATTAAGGTAAAGTCAAAACTGGGAAGAGAACTCAGTTGCTGCATGGCATATTATATTCATAAATATTATCCTGTTTGAAGAACGGAATTTCTGGGAAAACTCGTGGAGGCTTTGCAGTAATCCTGTGTCCTGTCGTGTGGACAAGTATTTTAACCCAGCTGTCTCCAAGACATGCCGTCTCTCCCTTTCAGCCCACTGGCTCTGTGGAATTTTCATTGCAGGAACATGGAACTGGTTAAAATATCATTTTCCTAAGTAGTACATGAAGCTGTCAATTGCCCCCTAGTTCTTAAAGGCAGTAAGTCATTCATTGTTAGCAGTGTTATTACATACCTATACAGATTTTAGGAGCGTTTCAGTAGAGTGTAACAGTTTTCATGTTAGAAAAGTCATCTCCCTTCCCAATTGAACTCTTTTTCCCAGTTACTAGAATTGGAAGTGGCAATCACTTCTATTCCAGCCTGTCCAGTGTTTGCTGCTGAAACGATTTAGAAAGTGTGATGTCCTAATTGGACCTGGCTAACTTCTTGAATTGTAGCTTTTAATGTTCTTGGTTTTGTAATAATCTCATCCTTTCAAAATTTGCTTGAAATTTGTGTTTCTTTGACCTATGGTAGACTATACTTTGGTGCTCTTTGTAAAAAGAATTTCTTTGACTCAATATTGTAGATAGTTCAGGCACCCTTTTAAGGAAACATTCTTCTTTGTATGGTTCTAAGAATTCTTTACACATTTAGTTCTGGATTATTTCGTGGGAGGATGGCTCCCTCTCTGCTCTCTCTAGTCTCCCTGAGGGCAGAGGACTCCCCTAATTTCCTGTGTATTTCCAGTGCCTGTTTCAGTGTCTGGTTCTGAGATCGTCTACACAAAGTGTTTTTTGGGGAATGTGCAAGGGTTTCTTCTTGGTAACAGTTGACTACTACTGTTTTACAAAGTACAGAGAGGCGTGCTCTGTTGCTGACGGGGTTGTTTGATTCTGTGAAGTACTCTATTCTGACTGGTATTAACAAGTAACGCAAACCCAAATTTTAAAAATGATAGAATCGGCAAGACGCGGTGACTCACGCCTGTAATCCCAGCACTTTGGGAGGCCAAGGCGGGCAGATCACAAGGTCAGGAGATCAAGACTATCCTGGCCAACATGGTGAAACCCCGTCTCTACTAAAAATACAAAAATTAGCCAGGCATGGTGGTGCACGCCTGTAATCCCAACTACTTGGGAGGCTGAGGCAGGAGAATCACTTGAACCAGGGAGTCGGAGGTTGCAGTGAGCCGAGATCACACCACTGTACTGCAGCCTGGCGACAGAGCGAGACTCGTCTAAAAAAAAAAAAAAGAAAGATAGTATCAGAATCCCAGTCTTCCTCAGACCTCTTGTATGGAGGCAGTGCATGTTTAGCAAACTTGGGGCCCCTGGAGCCACCACTGACCATTAGGACCACTTTAGTGTCTGGGCTGTAAGCCAGGATTTTGAAGTTCTTGGGGGCAATTTTGCTTTAAGCAGTGTTAGGGAACTCTTTACAGGTTTGTGATCTGGGAGTGACAAGGCATTATTTTATCCACATCAAAGCTTTGAATGATAAAGGGATTGAACCATTGTCATTCATTAAATTCATTAACTGTTGGAATTCCTCTAAGGATCTATCTGCAGGCCCCTTCTTTTCTCACTCTGTACACCATCTCTCCAGGCAACCTCATAATGGCTAAAATTATCATCTATTCCAAGAGCACGCTCAAATTGATATTTCTGGCTGAAATCTCCCTTTTGAGATTAAAGCCTGTATAACCTACTTCCTCCTTGACATCGGGGTTCTCAGGACACCTTAAAACCAAGTTCAGTATCTCTGCCCACTTCTGCTTCCTTACTTTTAAACCTATTTCTCATTCAGTCCTTTCTGTCCCCACGAGTGGCAGAAACATAATCCATTTGCCCTAGCCTCAAACCTGGGATGTCTTTCCTCCTCTGTCTACAATTAATCATTAGCCAGCTCCTGTCAGTGTCACTTGAATCCATATTTTCTCCCCTACTCACTGCCATCACTCAATAATAATCTCTTGCCTTTCGTGGAAACCGTAGAACATCTCTTCAAGTTTACCCTCTTGTGACCCACTGTTGTCTGCAAGAAAATCTGGAGGAACCTTTAAAAATATGAATATGAATGTATCACTCCTGTGTCAGGTAACTCTTCTGGGACCATTTCTGTGGCTTTCTAGGATCCAGCAATGGCTTTTCTTAATTTCTCGCCCTTTCTACTTATCCTGCCCCAGGTCAAGCCCACAATTTCCCCTACACCTACTGCTGTCTCTGCTCAGAAACCCTTTCCCTCCTCCCAACCTGCTTCACCTGGTTAAATTCTAGCTGCTGTTTCAGAGGCTTAGCTTTGATCACTTCCTTCAGGAGACTTCTCTTGCCCCCAGCTAAGTCAGAGCCTTACTCTTCTCCCACCCACCCTTGCTCTGCTACTGACAATGAAAGATTGCTTGAAAGGGGCAAAATAGAGAGAAAGTAGTTACTGACACAGGCACGCAGGCAAAAGGAATGGTTAGAAAAAAGGAATTGCGGGTCAACTTCGCCATTATTGACTTTGTCCCTTGGTATTTAAAAACCTACGCGGGTCCCCTGTATCAGCGCCTCTCTAGGAACATGAACACTTCTGCAGAGATGCCAGGCAGCACTTCTTAAGGTTACCTGCGGTCTCCCTAGTAAATTAAGGTTGGATATTGCAATGGCAATTAAGCAGTGTAATAAATGTGATTGTTGTGGTGGTTCTATGGGGGGCGGGGAACTCTTCCCACAGGCTGGGCTCCTTTTCTGCTGCTTGTCTAATTATCATAATATCTAGCCCCAAGGCTCACTCCTGCATTTTCTCCTGCAACTTAGAAAGGTGAAGGAGATGTACCTTCCATTCTTTCAGCACTTCATAGTAAACAGTGCTCTGTGAGGGCCGGGGGAAGGAAACAAAAGCCCTTCCGTGTATGTAGGGTAAGAAGTTCTACTACTCTAAAGCACAAATGCCCCAGAGAAAATACAAGGGAGTGATGTAATCTGCTGTTCTCTCAGATGCTTCAACCTGTTCCTATAGTGACTTTGTCACATGATTCTGAGTTTAAGGATACATCTACTTCCTACATAAGACTAAGTTGCAAACCAGCTGCTAATATGTAGTACTCCTTTGGATGAAGAGTGTTGGATTGGAAATCTGGGGAGAGGACAGACTCATTGGTCTTCCAGTTTGTTTTCCTAGAGATTTCTTGAGAGTAATTTTGATGATGCTCTGCTTGGTTTCATGTTTCTTGCTGACTTCAGCACCTAAATCCCTTCCCTGCCAAACTTCCCGCCCCCATCAAATATACTGGTTCGTTACTGAGGTTTGAACGTATGCATGGTTCCCTGTTAAACTTCCCTTGTTTGAGGTTCATTTGTTAATAACCCTTGGTGGTATGCTGGGAAATGTATTAGTGGTATTAGTGGTGATGTGCTGGGAAATGTATTGGTGGTGAATTTGTATATGTTTGTTTACAGGTAAGTGTAATGTGGAGAGAGGCTGGGCTGGCAATGGTGTTTGAAACACAGGATCTCAGACTCTTAGGGCTGGGGAAAGCTATCAATACCATCTGCTGTCATCACTTTGATGTTCTGCATAGGGCTGGCTTGTAGAGCCGTTCTGTTTAATGAAGTAAGCAATAGGGACCTTCAGAGATTTCATGGGGAGACGTTTATTCTAGCCCTGAAAAAATGGCACAGGATGAGCTGGCAGGATTGGAGAGAGGAGGCTAGACTCAAGCGAAGCCAGGGTGAGACTTTCAGATGAAGATTTGTCAGACACTGACACTTGGAAGATACTTCCCTTACAAAATCCAATACCACATCCATTATTTTTCCTTGAGTTCAGTTATAGCAGTGGTCCACTGGCAATGTTTTGTGGTGAGATTATGGGGATTCTGCAGCAGAAGGATGAACAGATGAGATCATCTCAATGAGATGTGGAGCTGGAGGACTTAACACCTCAGATGGGAAAGAACAAGCTTGAAGACAAATCAGTTTAGGTAAAAGCAATTGCATGCATGTGAGTTTGATTGAACAGCACCAACATGTCCTGAGGAAGATGGGAAACTTTCCTAATAATCATCCGACGGAATCAAGTTGTGACAAATTGTTATCATCATAGTATTATTTCAATTTAACGGCCATATATAATGGCATCTCCCAGCAATTAATCTAACATTAACCTCCACCTTAGTTATTGAATATATACTATGGTTTAAGCTGAAAACATGATGGATAAGAATTACTGACTGCTTTGGATCTGTGTATGGTATGTCATAGCCTTGAACTTTATTCTGTTCTGCTTCAGTCTTTTTCAGACCTTCATCTACAAACCCGAGTCTTTAGTATTTGTGACCCAATATCATGTTAGATGTTTTTAACTGGAAAATGTTAACGGTCACTGTTTTTTTCTCTTATGAGAAGTAAACGTTATGTAAATTGATTTTTAATGCTTTTATTGTCCCACAGGAAGATAAAAACCATTAGCTAATGACAATGGTAATGTTTAAGTTGTTTTTAATTTTAAAATAATATTTGTAACCTGCAATGCTATGCTATCTCATTTTGGACTTAGCGAAAATGTATGAGCATCTGTATAAATGTATGTGAATTAGGCTCCAGGAATAAAATTGCATAAAAGTACAACTATGGCTTAAATCTATTTATATGTATGCTTGGATCCTGAGCAATATAGCTATCTGGCTAGAAACCTGGCTGCTCCATTGTAGCTGAATGTCAAATTCCCCACAGTTAGCCATTATTAAAAATACCCTTGTCTTAAATTTACTTTGGCATGGGAATGTTCTTGGTGATTATCATACCGTGTTACTCTAGGGAGTTAAAGATTTATATTATGTTTCAGTTCCACTGAAATAATAGCATTCGTAGGCACACACATATCTCTATGTGTATACTGATATACTTGAGAAAGTTCTCCTTTAACAACAGGTGATTTTAATATTACCTGAAATAAAAAATACTTTGTTTCATATCACTGTGGAGTGTCCACAGAATTCTAATTTTTTTCTTTACTCCTAAAATAGGAGCGTAACACAATGTAATATGTTACACTCACTAAAGAACAGAATTTCAGTTTCAGAGATAAAATTGCCAAGTTCATTATTTCTGGAGAAAGGAACAAATATTAACCCCTTAGTTTAACCTGAAAATGAAAGAGCCTGTGGACTGAAGCAGAACAAAATAAAGTTTTATATATATATAAGAAAAATTGACTTTTCTGTCTTTTAGTTGTATGTCTTTATCTCCAACAGTGTGTGATTGCCCTCCAAAGAGGACCATGAGAATTTATTTTTAATTTTCATTCCATTAATTATTTATGTAACATACGTATGTCCCCATAACACCCAGTGCTCGCTCGCTCGCTCTCGCTGTCTCACACATACACACATGCACACACAAACACACATGCTTCCTACATATTCATATATTTATTCTACAGGGAAGAAGAGACAGTTGGAGACACTAATATTCCAGCTGTCTGCAGCAGATTCATTTCACAACCTTTTTCCCAGAACTTTCCATCAGACTTACTATTCTTGCCCCTCAGCCTCACTACTCATTGAAAAAATATTTAATGTGGGTCTAGTAAGTTCTAGGTTGGTTAGTTTAAAGAGATGCAGTAAAACTGACCAATCATTTACTTATCTGTATTCTAAAAAACCTTCTCAACAATTAATAGATATGCCAGTCACCATATCTGGAGGTTAAATGCAGTCAAATTGAAAGGAAATAAGGAAAATGAAGCAGGGCAGATAGGACTGTTACTGATATGTTAAAATGAAATACTATACTAAGACTTCTCATATGCGTATATTGAGATTTTTCCTGCCGGCAGTGATCAAGTACAGTTACATACCTTTTGTAGTGACATTTCTGATTGAAAAGGTTATGTGACATGCAGGGAGGGGTCTTAGTTATTGGCTGTTTAGCTGTTTCCCTCTTTATCCTGGAATAGTACCACAGTGTGTTTTTCACTCCTTTAAAACATTCTTTAATGAAATTGCTTTGAGTCATGCCCATCTCTGTACTTTGCCTCATTTATTCCACTGACTTGTTTAGGGTACCTAGGAAATTAGATTGAAAACGTGTTAGTATTCCACATTAATATTAACTTGAAGTCTCCCCCTTGTATCACTAAATCACTACAAATAAAAGCTGGTACTGTGAATGCATGCTGCTTGTCTATAAATATCACCTGAAACAGAGCAAATAAAGCCATGTATGTTTAACTGAGAAGAGTTGAGAATTAATGCTAAATTAAAATAGTGTCACACAGATTAGGAGAGGCATACACACAAACAGTCAGTCTCTGATGCCTTTCTCTTTACTGTGAACACTGAATAATAATTATTTGACGAAGGTAGTGCGTTGTAAATATTTATAAACAGAAATGTAAAACAGTGAGACCACAGTGAATAAATTATTCTGAAATATTTTAAAATCAGATTTTATATGCTTTTTAGTAAAAATTATTCATGGTGATCAATATTTCTTTCTCATTTGCCATCTGCTCCACTTCTTTGCCTGTGCAGTTCTAGGTGAATGATGCACTATGCTGTATAATGTACTCCACAAATTTATTGACTTGGATGCAGCATTTTTATGGAGAGCATGCAAACATGTAATCACTAAACACAAGTCTTCTGCTATTGTAATTGCCAGCTCTTTCCTAACCATGGGAACAATTAGGTGATCATTAAATGGCTTCCAAGGGGTGCCTTCCTCTCCTGTCTTAGTGCTGGTGTCATTCAGTAGCTTCTGCAGGAGAAGGTGGAAGAAGTCTATTCCTCGTGGTCCTGGGGTGACTGGTTGAAAGGATTTCATCTTGTGTCTTACAGGCAATTTGTGAAGAGCCCCTATTTTCATGTGATTCCATTTTAATTGAGTTGCACCATCCAGTTTTGCACTGTTGAATCACCCCACTTGAAAGCCTCAGAGAGGGGCTTTTGGGCTGAAACAATGACACTTTGGTGGTTTGACCACCCCGTTCTTAGTCTGAAAGCAGATGTCTGTATCCAGTTAATAACTTGTGACTCTTGTAAAATGTTCCTTTTGTTACCTGACTTGGAGCATTTGCCTTAATGAGGTTTATGTATTTTTCTGGTTTGTTAGTTATCCTTTTTATTCTTCCAAGTAAACCATGTTAGACTTTATTGTTATTATTACTTTAATTTCTGCCTGTTTCAGGGCTGGTTACAAATATTCAAGAAATCTTCCTTCCTTCCTTCCTTCCTTCCTTCCTTCCTTCCTTCCTTCCTTCCTTCCTTCCGTCCGTCCGTCCGTCCTCCCTTCCGTCCTTCCTTCCGTCCTTCCTTCCTTCCTTCCTCCCGTCCTTGACAGACTCTCGCTCTGTTGCCCAGGCTGAAGTGCAGCGGTGCCATCTCAGCTCACTGCAACCTCTGCCTCCCAAGTTCAAACGATTCTCCTGCCTCAGTCTCCCGGGTAGCTGGGACTATAGCCACGTGCCACCACACTTGGCTGATTTTTCTTTTTTGTATTTTTAATAGACATGGAGTTTCCGCATGTTGGCCAGGCCAGGCTGGTCTCAAACTCCTGACATGAAGTTATCCATCCACTTCAGCCTCCCAAAGTGCAGGGATTGTAGGCCTGAGCCACCAAGCCTGGCTGGAATTTTCTTGAATCAGGTAAAATCATAGCAACCTAGTAATGCTGCCTGTAATTTGAAGACATGTGAAGGTCAGGTGTTCTTAATGCTCCCTCTCCTATGAAGCCATCCCTGATTCTCTTAAATTAATTGCCCTCTTGTATTTTGTATGCCTGCATAGTTACAGGTTTTTTCTTTTGTTGTTCTGTTTCATGAATCTGCCTTACATAAGTTCTCTTTATGATCATCTTTCCTGCTGAATGGCAAAGTCTTCAAGGTAGAAATGGAATCTTATCCATCTTTACTTTCTCCTGCTGAACACAGAATATACACTTGATAATTAACTGCTGGTTGAATTGGAGATAGTCACATTTTTCTAGCCTAATGCCCTCTAAAAGAACTCTCATTGTGTCATTCAAGGATCATTTAGTGACAAGAATGGAAATCCACGTGAACTTACTTTAGGCAAAGGCAGGAGGTTCTTTGGAGAATACAAGGGTGTCTCTCACACTCAAGGCTAGGCAGTACATCTAGCCAGGGCTCAGTGGGGAAAGGGGCCACTTCTGGGAAAGTCCTAGGAGCCCCACTCCTCTGCCCCACTTACTGTCTTTCTGTCTCTTGGACTGATGGTACTGCTGTACCATGGTACCGGCATCTGTCAGTCTGATTGTCAAGCTTTTTGTTTTCTTTCATTAAGTAATGACTTATCAGGAATGCTGCTCCCTCCAGCCCCTGCAAATCCAAGGCCTCAATATAACTAGTTATGTGTTCCAATTTCAGATTCCCTGCAGAGAGACCATCATGGCCTTCTCTGGGTCAGTAGTCCACCTGTGTTAGCTTAGCCAAGGCCCTGAAGAAAGGAGGACATCTAAGAGAGGCTCACCTGATTTGGAGAACTATCCTGTCCTCAAGCAGACAGGTTCCCTAAGCCAGCGGTCCCCAACCTTTTTGGCACTAGGGACTGGTTTCATGGTAGACAATTTTTCCATGGGGGTTGGGGCGATGGTTTGGGGATGAAACTGTTCCACCTCAGATCATCAGGCATGTGCAGCCTGGATCCCTTGCATGCGCAGTTCACAATAGGGTTCACGCCCCTATGAGAATGTAATGCCGCCGCTGACCTAACAGGAGGCGGAGCTCAGGCAGTAATGCTGAATCCTGCTGAGTGGCTTGGTTCCTAACACGAAGGGATGGGTTTGGAGGAGCAGAAATGATTGTTGGAAGCAAGTGATTGGTATCTGCAGTGCAACTATGCCACTCAAAGGTGCTGGAGAATGACTAGTTTGGATGGAGGAAAATAGTAGCCATATTGGTCGTGGTTTTCTTTTCAAGATTTCTTAGGCTCACAACACTTGTGCTTTCTCCTCTGAAATTTACCTCCTACACCCTAATGCTTGATCAGTGTCCCTGCCTGTGTGAGAAACCCTCCTGGACCACTAAAGCCCAGTGTCATTTTGTTCTTCTTTGCCCTTTAAGAGAATGGTACATTCCATTCATTTCACATCTGCTTGGGCTGAGCTCTGTCCTGCCGCCTCACGTTCTGTGCTGTTCTCATCATTGTCTTCTCCTCTGCAGCTTTTGTTCATGCTGTTCCATGTGCCTGGAATGCCCTTCCCCTCATCTTTATATATCCATCAGGGCTCAGCTTATGTGCCACCTTCTCAGGAGTCACTGTATTTTGTAGGGTCTCCTTGATATTTTTATTTGACATTCGGTTATCTTATGTTTTTTTTCACAAGCTGCATTTACACAAGTTTGTGCTAGTTTATTTGCTTCATGCCTTTCTCCCCCACTGGAATGCAAACCCCTGAAGGCTGTTCTGCCTTGTGCACCTTGAATCTCGGTGCTTGGTATCCAGTAGGAGCCCTGTAAATGTCTCTTTAATGTGCAACTGTCTGACTGTCATGCATCTCCTGGAGTGGTGACATGGCCTCTTCTTCTTGAATGACTGAAATGGAACCCTTTGTTAGGCCATCTGTATCAGGGTGATAAATTCCCTGTTTGTGTAGTCAGCTGCCCTGCCATGAACATGGCACTCTGTAATGTGCATAATATAATCATTTAGCTTTTGGGGTTGTTTTTCTGCATCATTTGATCAAGTCATAAACCTAAGTTATGAAGTCTACTCTGGAGACTGAGCCTAAGTAAAACTGATCAATGGGATCTGTCTCGGGAACAAGAAATTTAATAGACTCTGCTTGACAGCCGACTAGAGTCATTGTTTTTCCCTCCTAAATGCAGATCTAATCATCCGGATATGACAAGGGTGGGATTTTTTTCATGAGTAAGTTAGGCAATTTTGTCCCCCTCACTTCTGGATCAGAAGACATGATGGTTTTAGGCTGGTCGCTTTTGTCATTAAGTAATTATAGCTTTGTAATGGGTCTTGGGAGGTATCCTGCATTCCTGTGTTCTGACCACTGTCCCTTGTACTCCCCTACAGCTCAGCTTTTGAATTTCCTAAAATTAAGGCAGTGAGTGGTATGTATAAAAGCTTGCATAATAGAGACTGGGCTCAAATCCTAGACCCTTCACTGATCAGCTGTATTAACTTGGGCCAGTTACTCAATCCATTAGCCTGCATTCTTCATTTGTAAAATAGGGATAAAAATATATTGTCTTAGCAGGGATCTCATAAGACTTCGTTATGATGATATGTGTTCTTTGCACAAGGCCAAACAGGCAGTAAAGTGTTAAAAAACTTAGGCATCAACATCATTCCCATCATCATCATGATCTCCGTCTCTCCAGGAGGCCCTTCAGAAGTGATGCTGATGTTACCTGGAAGGAGGGGCCAGGAAGGGGAAAGGGTGGAACTAATACCCACAAACATTATCTTGGGCAGCATAAGTTTCCAGAAACACGGATTCATTTATTATTCATTGGTTTCAATTTAGCTTTTCTTGTTGTTTCCAAATAATACCTTTAGGGTTGAAGTGTTAGGGACGGGTGTATGTTCATTTTTTTCTCAGTGGTGGGGATAAACATGTGGTTGCAGGACACACAGGCATCTTAAAATTCAGACTTAATTAAATAAAGGAAAAATAAACCATTTCACGTCATTTTTCTGCTCAGGTCAGATTGATGTCTGTTTTCTTAGGATAATTGTGGCTTGATGCTCTGTTTGGTCCCCTAAATAAGAAAGTTTAGGCACATCATTCCTCAAAGATCGGATATTCCTTGTCTTGAAGTCTTGTTTATTTGATCTTCAGAGTGTTTTAAAAATAGAAACAGACTGAGAAAATCCAGCCATGCTTGAAAAATCTTAAGGTTTCCATGGATCTACATTGCTCAGTCTCAACCAGAGACTAGAACTGAGTGGAAGCTGCTTTCTTTAGACCTGTCATTCTCAAATTGTGGTCCCTTGGACTAACAGCATCAGCATCAACCCAGGGGACTTGTAGGAAACGCCAATTTCTACAACCCATCCCAAGGCTTTTAAATGAGAAATTCTGGGGTGGTGCCACTGTGTTTATCAGGCCTTTCAGGTGATGCCCATGTGGCTCAAGTTTGAGAAGCATTATTTCAGACAGAGCTCAGGCTCTGTCGTCCCCAGTCTCTGCCCTTCTTTACTGTCTTACACCCAGCTCCCTACACTGAGTTAACAATCGCCTCCCTGATGCCATGAAGTATTTTTTTGTCTAGGGACTGCTAAGGATTTTAGGGTTGGGTTGTAAGTGTGTTGATTTCTCTTCTGCCTCAATACATCTGACACCTTAAGCTCACTTAAGTCCCTTAAGCTCCTCTAAGCCTAAGAAATACATGGTGAGAGGGATGTGTCTCGAAGAGTATGTTTAACATTGTGGAAGACTTTTGACAGCTGTGTTGACTCTCAAGACAAGATCAGGATAATAGACTGCCTAAAAGGAATGTGTTAATTTTATTGCTTAACGTATATCAATTTTTCTTAAGTATGCTAGAAATGGTGGTGTTTTAAGTCAGGTGCACCTAGTTGTGAAATCTTTCCTTTGCTCCTGTAGTTGCATGGCTTGAGGGAACATGTTTAACCTCTTGAGCACAATGTCCTCATCTGTGAAATGGGAATTAGATAACCTATGGCAAAGCGAAATAGGGAGAGTTAAGTGTGGCATGTATAGGAAACTGTTTCTTTGCTATTAAGGCTTATTTTTTTGTATCCACAGTCAAATTTATGAAGCTTTTCTGAAGAAAAACACACCCTTTGGGAAGTCTAGTCAAAAGTGGGAACGTATTTGTTGAGTAATCAATAAGCTGTATATGTTGTCATATATGAATTATATATTCATTATTTATAATACCTCACACATGAATCACACTTTCAGTCAGCATTTTTTTGAATGCTTAAGAATGTGTCAGGCACTGTTCTAGAAGCTGGGACACCAAAGAGAGCTGTTTAGACAAGATCTGTGTTTTTACAGTGCTCCTATTCCGCTTTGGAGATGGAAAGGGAGAGACAATACACAAGTGTTATGTTTATTTTTTTGTTTAGTCATTTAGTTTTTGTAATTTAATGCTTTCATTTAGTTTTTGTAATTTAATGTTTATCATTTAGTTTTTGTAATTTAATGTTTAAAAATAGATAATACATGTACAGCATTTGAAAGTCAAAATAATCTAAAAATGTATATTCAGAGAAGTCTTATTTCTACCATGTTGGTGAATTCTATATTCTGTCCCCACCCTATCTCCCCACAGGTAACCATATTTACTTGTTTTCGTTTATCCTTCCAGGGTTTCTTTATGCAAATATAATTAAACTATATATGTTCATAATGTCTGCCTTTTCTTAATAAAAGGTAACATACTGTACATGCTGTTCTGCACTTTTGAAGTAGGAGTTCTTAACCAGCATAAGACTTTAAGGGGTTATTGAACATATTCCCTCAAAATTTTAAGTACCATTTTATATGTATGTCATAACTTTCATCAGATTTTCAAAGTCATCTATGACCCCCAAAAAGGGTAAAAAATCATTATTTCATCAGAGTTTACAGATTACCGAATACCTGGATTTGTAACAAACCATGAACTGTGGTAAATGATGTATATGGCATCTAGAAAAAAGTCAGAAAAAGATGCCATATATAGAAAAATGCATCTGAATTAATATGCATTTAATGAATTAAATGTAATTTTATGCCTTTATAGTTGGGAATGCTAGAAAGAGAAAATATTTATGATTAATTCGTTATGAGACTACCAGTTAGGTACTTACAAGATACCAAATGAAATACATATTAATCCACATTAGAATTTAAAGACAGTATTTTATTTTCATAGGTCTGTTGTATCAAGTATAAATGATGAAATTGTTAATAGTTGTTATAACTTGTGTAAGTGGATAATTTGAGCTGTAGAATATACTTTGTAGAGGATGGGTTTTTTGTTTGTTTGTTTTACTTAAATGAACATTTTCATGACAAGTTGAAGGCTTGATATGGACTTGTCCCTTGGGAGAAAATTGAATCTTACCCTAAACAATGGAAATACTAAAGGAATGCTTGTTGAAAATATGTGCAATATTAAAAAAAAAAAGAAGACCTCAGAAGGCAAGGGTATATTTAGAATTTGGTAGAAATGTTGGTATCTGTATTCTAAACATGTGGTTTCAGTGTACAGGTGTTATGTTTAAGTGAATGTAATTCAACAGTATTCTTTCAGATAGTATTCTATGCAGTACCTTAGCAGCAGTTGCTCATTTAATACATGCAGGGAACACATAAGTAGCTGGAAAACAAACTTTTATTAGTGTAAGTAGAATTGTATCATGTGGAATTTGCTTCAGAAGGTATAGAACACAATGGTTAATGTATTATCTTTTCGAAAACATAGAGCTAAGTTGATGGGAAAGAGGGGACAATTTTATTCTGTAATCACTAAAGTGGTTTGGAGAGTTTCCCAGAGATATTGGCAGGATGACTTTATAACATAAACCATGACTTGGAGAGGATAAAATTAACCAGTAATCTTCACTGAAGTATAAGGTGTGAATGAGGTGGGAAACATGGGAAAGGAGATCTTTTCTTGTGGACTGGGGGACTTTCTTGGATGGTTCCCTCAGCACACTGTCCACTCCTGTGAGGCATTGTCACATGCATTTATTTATTATGGGGTTCTGAGTTAATGACCCACCTCTATTGCTGCTGCCAGAGCAAAATGTTAGTTCGAGATCAAAACTCTCCATCAAACATTGTTGAATTCCAAATCGCTGAACTGCCCTTCACTAGAAGGGAAAGTGATGTGACCTGTTCTGCCTTTCTCCAGGCACCTATAAAGCCAATAATTCTCCATTCATGTGAAGCTCCTCTTGTCTTTATTGCCTTAACCACTTTTTTCCACTCTTTATTATAGTTCCTTTGTCCGTCCTTATGTCGTGGTTTTACACGCGTGGCTCAGCCTGAGCTTCAGGCTTTGTTCTCTTTGCTTTTTTATGGCCTTTTTGATGAGTCGCTGGGTAGTTCCAACCCACACTATTGTCATTTGATCGCATACTGTCTCATTGACCTAGAATTTTAGAAGGAAACACAGTCTAGATTAGTGTCTCTTTGAATTGTTTAGCCTTTAAACAAATCCAATCAAAATGAAATAATTTTGTAGTTAGTAAAGAATCCAGGGCTGGGCGCAGTCTCTCACGCCTGTAATTCCAGCGCTTTGGGAGGCCAAGGTGGGTGGATCACCTGAGGTCAGAAGTTCGAGACCAGCCTAACATGGTGAAACCCTGTTTCTACTAAAAACACAAAAAATTAGCCAGGCGTGGTGGCGCGTACCTGTAATCTCAGCAAATTAGGAGAATTGCTTGAACCCGGGGGATGGAGGTTGCAGTGAGCTGAGATCACGCCATTGTACTCCAGCTTGGGCAGTAAGAGCGAAACTCCATCTCCCAAAAAAAAAAAAAAATTAATCCGGGATGACTACAGTGTTAAGTTATGGTGGCTCACACCTGTGATCCCAGCACTTTGGGAAGCCCAGGTTGGGGAATCACAAGGTCAGGAGTTCAAGACCAGCCTGGCCAACATGGTGAAACCCTGTCTCTACTAAAAATACAAAAATTAGCTGGGTGTGCTAGTGCACGCCTGTAATCTCAGCTACTGGGGAGCCTGAGGCAGGAGAATGGCTTGAAACCAGGAGGTGGAGGTTGCAATGAGCCAAGATTACGCCATTGTACTCCAGCCTGGGTGATGGAGGAAGACTCCATCTCCAAAAAAAAAAAAAAAAAAATGTTAAGCTAAAGCCTTTAGGGTGACCTTATTTTAATGAGCAGAGAATGTATGAGTTGTTCGAGAGTGTTCTTCTAAAGCACCTGCAAAAGTAGCTTTAGGTGTGCTCAGTCAGTCATTCATTCTTCTGCAAGTATTTATTGTGATCCGACTGTGTGTTTAGCCTTGGGTAATAATAATGGCTAATACTTAACACGTAACATGCTCACTATTTGCAAGACACTATTCAAGCACTTCACCTCATGTAGTTCTAAGAGTTAGATACTGCAATTATTCTCATTTTGCAAACAAGGAAACAGATGGATAGTTTAGGTAACTTGCCCAGGACTACTTACACACCAAGTGGCAAAAGTGGGATTTTGTGGTCCGGTTCTAGAATTCATGGTCTTTATCACTATGCTATGCATGATTTCTTTCTTTATTGAACTTGTCATCTAGTCAGATCTGACCCATGCGGTTTTGTTTTCAGGACTCTCAAAGCAAATTTTTCTTCCATGGCAAAAACAAGTCTATTCTAGCTCCATCTGTATTACCACAGAATCCAGATTAGTAGATTTCAAAGGAAGGAGATTTAACCATAGCTACTATACCTCTGCCCTCAACATGTGACTTGTATGTCAACAACGTCTTCCATATTGACTGACATTTACATGTGATATTTGATTGTCGAGTTTAAAGAATCTACCTTGCATGCTTAACTATCTGCTGGTGAAATGTTTGATGCCATGGAATGTGTCAGAGCCAGTGGAGCATTATAAGTTACTTACCTGTGTGCACAGTGGGCAACACTCAAACAGGTGGCCTCTAGCAATACAAAGGTGAGACATTACTTGAGACACCTGAGATGTGGCTGTGAGTGAGTCATCCTGATGAGCGGGGATTGGGGAATGTCAAGAAGGCCAAGTATGGCTCTGTCCTGATGGAATGTTGGTTCAGATGGAATGTTGATGGATTGTGAACCAAACCATTGTTGTACGCTGGAGTGTGCAGATAGGAGGTTGCCTTCTGGTGACCCAAGTGGAATTATGTGATAGGGATTCAAGATTTTTAATTCCTCATCAATAACATGCAAAACATGTAAAGATGACTAGGACCCACTGACTTAGTTTTCATTCATTAATTCGTGTTTTTTTTTCTCATTTTCCTTATTCAAGAATGAATTACTGGGTGTTTATTATATGCCAACACTTTTTGCTACACTCTGTGGGAACAATGGAAAGCCAAATGGACAGGTGGCTCTAAAATTCCTATATAAGATTCTGCCCCTACAGAGTGGGTAGAAGTGGATCTGGTTGGATTTGTCTGGAAGCAACACTGGCATAGCAAGCACTTTGTTTTTGCTTAGTTTGTATGTTTATTAAGGCCACTTTGGCCAAAGTTCTCTCCTAGCCATTTCTGCCATGAAACTTAAAGTTGGGCTGGTGAGAAGTAGGACTTGTCACAAACAACATTAGCTCAATTTCTTTCTAGTGGATCAGTGAAACTCAGATTGGTGTTCCCAGAGAAAATCTGGTTTTCTGAAGTGTATGACAAAGTAAACTAATCTGCAATGGTGGGCTCAAGGAAAACTTCTTGAAGAAGTGACACTTCTGCTCAAATTTGAAAATGGGATACAAAGTCTAGGCCTGACCTGGACCATTACGAGATCACACATAGGGCCTACTGCAGTTATCACAGGCCTTACCTTTGTCCGCATTCCTGGTTGGGAGATGGGTCTGTCAGGGGGGCTTCTCATTGTGATTTGATCTCTTGGATTGAACTATAAAAGCTTTTTAATAAACTAGGCAGAGTCGAATGTTAAAAACCTCCATTAGAAACATTTTATTATTACTCATTTTATCAGCAAGACCTTCAGTTCATCTCAGCTTTTTCAACTCCTTAATCTCCATTCTACTTGTCAGAAGTAGTAAGAAATATTAACCCACCATAGGAATGGTCTCACGCCTCATTTCAAGTGTTAGTAATGCATCAAAACCCTAAGACTTATATTAGCTGCATTTTAGATGTCTAAATTCATTCCCTTACTGGGAAGGAAGGGCATATAGTTAAAAGCAGAAAAGGGCTAATGGCATAATAATTTATAATCATGCTGTTCTGATTAGAAATGAGTGACATTCTTCCAAATTTAGTGCATGTAACTGCCACTGAACACTGATTATAAATTTGCCTAATTTGAACAAAGCCTTTCCTTATTGGTTAAGATAGCTATGTCTATCTTTACTGTTGTTGCAGTAAAATATTTTAAGTGGAATTTCTGGGTCAAAGTGAATGGATGTTTTTAAAGATGTATATATAAACAAAAGCTTGTGTGTGTGTTTGTGAATATCTATGTATTTGTGTATACACAAATGACTTCTAGATTTTCTCTAGTAAACATGTAAAATAAGTATTTTTAATAATAATAACGGTATATGAGTAAGTTCAGGTGAAAAATTTTGGTCCTCTGTGGGGGAGATAAAGGAGGGGAATATGGATGTTAAAATATATCAAGTATGTCTTCTTGGAAGTTGAGAAAGAAGAGGAGAAATTCCTTACAGTGACATGTTGCTCTTCCATGAAATAATGCTTCTGACATTAAGCTAAATGGATGATGTCATTTAGGCCATAAACAAGTAGTAAATTTGGCTAATACAATGGTCCGAACCATTAAATGTAAAGATTTTTTTTGGTCAAGTGTTTGTGGTGTGATGATTTATGCAATCATGGATATATGATTTCATGTTCTGCTTTTTTTGCTTTTTTCATAATCCTTTCACTTGCCAAATGGCTTCTATTTCAGAGCTATGTCATATTCCATCAGAGAGTATAGACTTGCACTGTTGGACAGGCAGTTTGTTCATCCCTTTTTGACACTAAGAATATGGGTACGAAGCCCATCTGTGCATAAATGTTCCTTTGCTGAGTTGGATTTTCTTAGGTTCTTAGATTCCCACATGTAGACTCATTACCCATTGGGTTTAAGTGTGAAAATTGATAAAACTTTAATATATATTGTGAGAATTTCCCCTCAAACTCTTTGTGGTAAATTTTAGTGCCTTTAGCATTATCCGAGAGTGCTTCTGCCATTGTATTCTTGCCACTGGTAGCTTTTTTTTTTTTTTTTTTTAATTATACTTTAAGTTCTAGGGTACATGTGCACAACATGAAGGTTTGTTACATATGTATACCTGTGCCATGTTGGTGTGCTGCACCCATCAACTCGTCAGCACCCATCAACTCGTCATTTACATCAGATATAACTCCCAATGCCATCCCTCCCCCCTCCCCCCTCCCCATAATAGGCCCCGGTGTGTGATGTTCCCCTTCCCGAGTCCAAGTGATCTCATTGTTCAGTTCCCACCTATGAGTGAGAACATGCAGTGTTTGGTTTTCTGTTCTTGTGATAGTTTGCTGAGAATGATGGTTTCCAGCTGCCTCCATGTCCCTACAAAGGACACGAGCTCATCCTTTTTTATGGCTGCATAGTATTCCATGGTGTATATGTGCCACATTTTCTTAATCCAGTCCGTCACTGATGGACATTTGGGTTGATTCCAAGTCTTTGCTATTTTGAATAGTGCCGCAATAAACATACGTGTGCATGTGCCTTTATAGCAGCATGATTTATATTCCTTTGGGTATATACCCAGTAATGGGATGGCTGGGTCGTATGGTATTTCTAGTTCTAGATCCTTGAGGAATCGCCATACTGTTTTCCATAATGGTTGAACTAGTTTACAGTCCCACCAACAGTGTAAAAGTGTTCCTATTTCTTCACATCCTCTCCAGCACCTGTTGTTTCCTGACTTTTTAATGATTGCCATTCTAACTGGTATGAGATGGTATCTCATTGTGGTTTTGATTTGCATTTCTCTGATGGCCGGTGATGATGAGCATTTTTTCATGTGTCTGTTGGCTGTACGCATGTCTTCTTTTGAGAAATGTCTGTTCATATCCTTTGCCCACTTTTTGATGGGGTTGTTTTTTTCTTGTAAATTTGTTTGAGTTCTTTGTAGGTTCTGGCTATTAGCCCCTTGTCAGATGAGTAGATTGCAAAAATTTTCTCCCATTCTGTAGATTGCCTGTTCACTCTGATGGTAGTTTCTTTTGCTGTGCAGAAGCTCTTTAGTTTAATTAGATCCCATTTGTCAATTTTGGCTTTTGTTGCCATTGCAAAATTGGTGTTTTAGACATGAAGTCCTTGCCCATGCCTATGTCCTGAATGGTATTACCTAGGTTTTCTTCTAGGGTTTTTATGGTATTAAGTCTAACATTTAAGTCTCTAATCCATCTTGAATTAATTTTCGTATAAGGAGTAAGGAAAAGATCTAGTTTCAGCTTTCTACTTATGGCTAGCCAATTATCCCAGCACCATTTATTAAATAGGGAATCCTTTCCCCATTTCTTGTTTTTCTCAGGTTTGTCAAAAATCAGATGGCTGTAGATGTGTGGTATTATTTCTGAGGACTCTGTTCTGTTCCATTGGTCTGTATCTCTGTTTTGGTACCAGTACCATGCTGTTTTGGTTACTGTAGCCTTGTAGTATAGTTTGAAGTCAGGTAGCGTGATGCCTCCAACTTTGTTCTTTTGATTTAGGATTGTCTTGGCAATGCGGAGTCTTTTGGTTCCGTATGAACTTTAAAGCAGTTTTTTCCAATTCTGTGAAGAAAGTCATTGGTAGCTTGCACTGGTAGCTTTTTATAGATCTAGTTGATACAGATTTCAAACTAAAATTCCAGGTAAAATCAAGGTGCTACCATTTGGGGTTGGCTTTGGGTATTCATTTAAGCCCTCTCAACTTTACTTTCTTCATCTGTTAAATGGGAGATGGAGGAGGGGAGGGAATGGTGTATGAGGATGATCATGATGATACCACCAGTATCGATGGTGATACTTCATGGGACTATGCAAAGAAAATCTATGTTATGTCAGTTGGTCAACTTTAAAGAACATTTGTAGGGTAATGATTCTCATAGCTCACCTTTATTTAAACCTGCAAGTTCTTTGAGACATGGTGTTATCTGTACTGTGTACATTTTACTGAAAAGATGATGTCATGTATGATTAAAACTAAGAGCACAAACTTGAGTCTCAGATTCACCAGAATTTGTACTCCCACTCCACGTGAGTTAAGTCCTGCATGCATCAGTTTTCACATCCTTATCGTGGGAATGTAGTACTATATTTGACACAGAATGGGGTGAGGAGTAAAATGAAACACTACAGGCCAACTGCCTGGCTCAATGAATGGTTCATTAATGATAGTAATGGTGACAGCAATAGTGGCTACAGGTGTGCACATTACAGTGTGCTCTCCACTGGGGCAGAGAACCTTGTCCCTCAACCATGTTCCAAGGTACACTGGATGCAGAGCTCAGTAAATGTAAGGCCTGGGGTAGAGGGAACCTTGAGTGAATATTTGCATCAATGAATGTGTAATAGGAGTAGTATAACAAATAATTTGTGAATGAATTAATTTTTCTTCTTGGGGAATTTTAATTAAAGACATGAAATAATAAATTTTTTGGGGTACACAGTAGTCCAGTACAGAATCGTATGATACACGCTACCCTTCTCAGCAAAAAGTATTAAAGAAGTTGGGGAAGAGGAAGTCTTCTTCAAGGGCAAGATGGTTAGTAGATGGTGAGCCAGGAGTAAAGTGAGGAGGTGAGGTGAGTCTGGGAGTTGGAACTGGCACCTTTTAGAAAGTTTTTTCCACAAATAACCTGCAGACTCGGTCACCCTCAGTCCCTGCATCTTGCATGGACCCTGGTGTGCACATCTGGTCATTGGGACTAAAACATTTGGCATCTATCAGCTGCATATGTCCAACCTGGGAAGCGAATCCCCCAGCCCGGCATCCCTCAAGACATGATAGGGGAGGGGAGATACAGGGATAATGATTTTCACTTTGGAAAGCTGCATTGGGTAGATGGTATACACCCATGTCCTTTCTCAATCACATTGGTAGAATAGATTAATTTATATGGAAGTGCAATTTAATATGAAACCAGTGAGGCTGTTTTTTAGATTAATACGTTTCAAAATGATTTTGAGATAACTGTGAGGCAGATCAATCTTCAGCCATAGATAGATTCTTATCACTCCATTTTAGCACAAATAATTGTTCATTTGACATCAGTCATAAATATTGTTAAGCAAGGTAATGAAATGCCACTTTTTTGAACCATGTGAGATATATCTTCTGATTGTGTTTCCAATGTCAACTCAAGTTAATATGATTTACCCAGAGTAGGGTACCTGGGTAGCTTTCTGGATAGCATTGAGAAACTCATGAGGAGAAGGAAAGAAGGCTTTTAATTTTTTTTGGTCATGTTCTGACTTCTGTCTATGTTTTAGTGTCAGGATAAAGACCATACTTAAGGAATTTTCCTTTCTTCTTTGTTTAGAAAAATCACTGTCAAAGAAATGCAGAAAACAGAGGGAAACATCTAAGGAGGGCTGAAGAAAACAGAGTTGCCTTATTTTCAAATTTGGTGTAAATGTTTGCTAGTTTTAGAAGCTAATTTAATAGCTTCATCTGCAAGTTATAAGTAGTACTTGAAAGGACAAATTTTCAATACGTGTTTTGCTTTGAGATTTTAGTTGTTAATGTGCAACACATTATCTATAAATATGCAAGGGGAAGAAACTCTCTGGGATTAGAAGGAGTTGTTTGGAATAATTAATAGTAAAGGTAGGTTAGTAGTCATGGCTTAACTGTGATTTTTTGTTTTTAAGTGGATGTTCAGAATTTATTTGAACTCTCAAAAAAATTCTAGGATCTAGATCTGCATCTTAAAGTCATATTTAATTCTTAGCTTTGAACTTGGTACATCTGCAATGGTAGGTTAGGAGAGAATCATCCAACAAAGGAATTTGAACCAAATGAGTTCATACATGGAAACTTACACCTGCCACTTACTCCTGACACCATCTAAAATCCTGAGTTTATGAACCAAGTGAGTTCATATATGGAAAATTATACCTGCCACTTATTTCTGCAACTGTCTAAAATCCTGAATTAAGAGTGTAATATTGCTTATTTATTCCCTGTTCGGTCATGATTTCATTGATGCCTCAGTGTGGTTTGAATATTAGTGAATGGTAGTAGTTTCAGCGAGCACTTCATGTCTTTTTTCTTGTTTTGTTTTGTTTTGAGACGGAATGTCGCTGTCACCCAGGCAGGAGTGCAGTGGTGCAATCTCAGCCAACTGCAACCTCTGCCTCCTGGGTTCAGGTGATTCTCCTACCTCAGCCTCCTAAGTAGCTGAGATTAAAAGCACCTGCCAACCATGCCTGGCTAATTTTATTTGTATTTTTAGTAGAGATGGGGTTTCACCATGTTGGCCAGGCTGGTTTCGAACTCTGAAGGGAATAGATGTAGGCCCATCATCTTGGAGGTACTTACCTGGCCTTATCTGAGTGAAGGACAATTGAAGTACTTGGTCTCATTGGGACCATATTAAGATATTCCATGAAGAAAATCCTTTTCTCATTTTGTCGAGGCAATACTAGGAAATCACTATTTGTATGGATATTCCATATTTTTGGTTAAAGGGCAGGAATCAAATTCTATTTATTTCCATTGCTCTTACAGTGCTGGGTACCATATTTGAACTAAAACTCATTATCTTGTAACTAAAGGAAATGAGAGGTTGATGAGTAACTAGCCCATGAGCAAGTTGCTTCAAAACTGTTCCTAGAAATTTGACTACATTTTATAACAAGAGAGGAGATGTCACGTAGGTATATTTCCAGTTAAAAATCCCTCTTCAGATCATTTGGTGTGATGGAAGTGTTCTGAAATTGGATTGTAGTGATGGTCATACAAGTCTGTAAGTTTACTAAAAGTCATTGAATTGTACACATAAACCGGTTGAATTTAAGCATATATAAATTATACCTCAATAGAGTTGTTTAAAACCCACTATTTTAAAGTTAAACTAGAAGGAAGAAAAAACAAAATAATAAAAATAAAGTGAAACTGCATTGTTATTTGTGTTTTTTAGAATACTTATTGACCCTTGTGTATGCAGCAGTGCGTATAATGGGCCCATCCCTGTCCTTTTAAAATTTCCCTTGGGGCAGTGAGTGAATAATAGATAATATATGAAACAAATAAATGTGTACTGTATATTACAAGGTGGACGCTACAGAGGAAAAATTAAAAAGGGGAAGAAAGCACAATGGAAGGGGTTTTACGTTTGTGTGGCAGAGTAGGTCTTATTGATAAAGTGACATATAAGGACCTCCAGAAGGTGACTGAGTTGCCTGTTAGTCTAGGTAGGCTGAGGACAGCAGAAAAGTACTGGTCATGTTCAAGGGACAGCAGGGTGGCCTTCTGGGCTTCTGTAGAGGGATCCATGGGGAGAGAAGTAGAAGCTGTGATCTGGGAGGTAAATTGGGGGCAGAGGCCAGATGTGTAGGGCCCTGTAGATGATTTTTCAGGTCTTTGTCTTTTACTCTGAATGATGTAGGGTGCTGTTGGGGGGGTTCATGCAGGTAAGTGACATGATCTGACTTAAGTTTTAACAGGATCACTGGCTGCTGTGTTGATAACAGACTGAAGCGGAGGGGAGGGCGGGTCAGGGAGTCAGGTTAGCAGACAATTGCAGTAATTTCTAGGAGAGGTGATGGCAGCGTGGGCCTCTGAGTTTTAGTAGTTAGAAAGGGCAAGAATGAGTAGCTTCTGGATCTCTTTCTCCCCTCCCCTCCCCTCGCCTTTCTTTTTCTTTTCTTTTCTTTTCTTTTCTTTTTTTTTTTTTTTTTTTTTTTTTTTTTTTTTTTTGAGACACGGTCTCACTCTGTTGCCCAGGGTGGGGTACAGTCGCAGGACCATGGCTTACTGTAGCCTCGATCTCCCGGGCTCAAGTGATCCTCCCACGTTAGCCTCCTGAGTAGCTGGGACCGCTTGCATGTGCCACCATGCCCAGCTAATTTTTAATTTTTTTTTTTTTTTTGTAGAGACAGGGTCCTGCTCTGTTCCTCAAGCCGGTCTTAAACTTCTGGGCTCAAATGATCCTCCCACCCCAGCCTCCTAAAGTGTTGGGCTTATAGGCATGCATCTCTGTGCCTGGCCTGGGATTTTTGTGAATGTACAACCAAGAATTTGCTGTGCTATCTGGGAGGGAGTTAGGGAGAAAAATTAATGCTAATAAATGAAAACAAGCTCTCCTGCCTAGACACTTGAAAGGTCTAAATTTCCCTTTAAAAAGTAGTCCTGCAGTTGAGAACTGAGGATACAAACAGAATGAAAGCTGATTACAGTGTGCTTCATCCTCTTTGTCCAGCATCTTCTGAAAATGGTTATTTTATATTGAAGCTTTGTCTGCATTAGCAGTTTTATCTGCAAGGAAAGGACTTCTAAATTGCTAATTAGAGCACTTGTTTTTCACAACCAGTATCCAACTGTTTTGGAAATCACTAAGCATTTTCTCTGGAATGGGAGCTCCTGAACTAAAGTATTGCAGCTAAGTTCATCAATATGGTAGATGGGAATTGACATATGCTTGCATCATTCAGGTTTAGTTCTAGAATCTAAAAGGAAAAATGTATGTCCTGTCTCCTGCTTACTGGCAAGCTGTGGATCTTAACTTCAGTTTCCTATTAATCGTATTTTTTATGCATCTTGCCAAATAGCTCTTCATCGTGTTTAAGAAAATGATTTGGCTTCCGATGTGGTGGCTCATACCTGTAATCACAGCACTTTCGGAGGCTGAGGGGCCAGATCACTTGAGGTCAGGAGTTTGAGAACAGCCTGGCCAACATGGTGAAACCCCATCTCTACTAAAAATATGAAAATTAGCTGGGCATGTTGGCAGGTGCCTGTAATCCCAGCTACTCGGGAGGCTGAGGCAGGGAGAATTTCTTGAACCCAGGAGGTAGAGGTTGCAGTGAGCCAAGATGGATCTACTGCACTCCAGTCTGAGTGACAGAGCAAGACTCCATTTCAAAAAAAAAAAAAAAAAAAAAGATTTGTTTCTTCTTAAAAAAAAAAAACAAAACAAAACTCTCAGACATATAGGAGCCCACCACAAAGCTATCAAATCGTGCTTTGCTTTGCCTTTTTGATAGCATACATAGACTACTGTCACAGATTTTTTTCCCCCCATGATATTAGTGATATTTAAACAGGTAGTTGAAGAACTGTGGAACCAACACCACACAGCCATACTCTAAGCCAAAGTTTTCTCTTTTCATTTCCAGTAAACAAGTGTTTACCACAGTTACTTACTGTGATGCCTCATGACTGTCTTAGAGTGTAATTGGCATTGTTTTAAACTATTTTTTAATCTTTTGATACCTTAAATAGGGCAGACTGTCTTAGTACACAAAGCCCTATGGTTTTAATTAGTTGTACATGGAACTTTTTTTTACCAGTTTTTATTTCTATCTTAATTTTGCAATGTTTATATAATTAATCTTCTCAAATTTAGTATGTCCTCTGGGAGGCTGAGGTGGGTAGATCACCTGAGGTCAGTAGTTCAAGACCAGCCTGGGCAACATGGTGAAACCCCATCTCTACAAAAATATAAAAATCAGCCGGGCATGATGGCAGTGCCTGTAATCCCAGCTACTCAGGAGGCTGAGGCAGGAGAATCACTTGAATGCAGAAGGTGGAGGTTGCTCCAGCCTGGGCAACAGACCAAGACTCCATCTTAAAAAAAATATTTTTTTAGTATGTCTTCTGTGGAACACTGTGCATTTTCGTGACTGACTGTCTTTAGGCAGCAAAAACAATTGCTTACTCACTTCATTTCCTTTTATCCACCTACTTAGCTTTGTGCCCCACCTAAAAACATATGGTTCTATTGGAAATGTTGGTACTTTTGTTAATAACATTGATAATGATAACTGTTTTCTTTGCAGATTATGAAGAGACAAGGTCAAAGATCCCAGTACTAGTAGTCTGTTCTCACCAGTGCATGTCCTTAGCTGAGAGATGCTGTCCTTTGTGGAGCAGCTGAACTCAGCTCTTGGACACAGACCTGAAGTCTGAGTTGAAATTGTCCTTCAGATTTGCCTAACATCCTAACTGCCCACCAGTACCAACTATTTAAATATTGCTATAGCAAGAAGTTTAATGAGTGTCTCTGGAGCCATCTCTCAGAGTTTGAATCTTGCTTTCACTACTTGCTTGATGGTGTGATCTAAATACCAAATAGCGTAACCTTTCTTGGCTGCAGTTTCTTCATTCATAAAATGAGGGTAGTATTGTCAGGAGCAAATAAGGTAATCTGTGGACATTGGTCCATTGTCAGTGGCCTGTAAATGTTAACTGTTAATAAAGAATAGGTATACAGGGTTAAAAGCCGTTTACTAGGGGAATGATCTTGGACAGGTTATTTAACCCTCTGACCCTCACATGCCTCATCTATAAAATGGGAATAATAGGGAAGTTTATGACCTACAGTGAATTTGAGAATTATGTGAGATGGCTCTTGGAAAGCAGTTAGCACAAATGTCTGGTAACAGCTAGTACTCTGTATCAGCCCGTAATATTGTTCTTGGCTATTTTCCTCATTCTCAAAACAGTTTCCTTGATCTCACTCTTGGAGATGCTATATGGGGCCTCAGAAATATGTTTTATTTCTAATGTGTTTCTTCACTGCAAAACTCCCAGCACTAGTCTTTGGTTTAGCATTTGAGAAACATTGTCTTCATCATCCATGACCATTGTTAGTGAGCTGCCACATCTCACCATGTAAGTCCTAAAAGGAAACTGTGTTTCACTTAAAAATGGAATTCTAGGTATTTTTCTGAAGGATACTTTTTTTTTTTTTTTTTTTTATGGTGGCCACTTTGTTTGCTGTCAATGTAAACATATCCCTTCTGTAACTCTCAGAGTTGCATGTGTTTCTCCTCCATCAATGATCTATTTAGCCCCTAAAATTACAATAATTCGTATGGTCTGTAAAGATTTTAATCAAACATTTTATGTTGATCACAAATTTAGACACAATGAAAAACAAAGCAGGCCATTTTTCTATTTTCACTGATTTGCTCTTTTATATATATATA
This sequence comes from Macaca mulatta, assembly GCF_049350105.2. Classification (NCBI taxonomy): domain Eukaryota; kingdom Metazoa; phylum Chordata; class Mammalia; order Primates; family Cercopithecidae; genus Macaca; species Macaca mulatta. Next base: position 125,555,463 of record NC_133407.1, read on the forward strand.
TTCTCCTTGTATACTCCTATTTATTTGATGCAATTTTATTTACCAAATGCCTCCGCTGTCATATGTTGAGTCACAAAGGTGAAGTTCTATGTCTTAGCCTTGAAGAACCATGTTCTAATATTCCCCAAGGGAGGTCCCTTGTTACCCACTGTTGAGGAACCCTGCCGTGTGCTGGAAAGCATTACTACATTTTCAAGTGCAACCGACATGGATGCATTTCAGCAAGATCCTTGACAGAATATCTCTTGATGTTCTCAGAGCTGACCTGGAGAAATGAAGATTCATAATAGATTGAAAAACCCTTCCCAGGGAATTCTAGATAATGTACTACTGTAATAATGGAGAGTTCTATCTTTAGCCCTGGCCTTTTGAGCATTTTTATCAAACAGCTTGACAAAGGAGATGGATTTATTAAATTTGTGAGTGTTGCCAGGAGGCGTAGGTCAGAAACTGGATGAGAGTCAGGATCTCCCTAGTTCCCAGGAGGTCAGACTGATGGGTGAAATTTAAATATAATGCAGTAGAGAAGCAACAGGTAGTGCAGTGTAATGGAAGAGTTGTATAAACTTGGGTCTAAATCACAGCATCAGCTTAATTGTTTACTTGTACTAATGGGTATATTAGCAACTTACAGTGTTCTCATATGCGGTTAACATAAAATACAGTATTGACTTCTTAATAATAAATTGTCTCATTTTTAGTTTCAGATAAATTATTTGTTTTAATATGGATCTGATATAACATCACATGAAAAAGACTGTAGGGTCTTTTAAAAAAATTTTTTTTGAGAGGGAGTCTGGCTATCTCACCCAGGCTGGAGTCCAATGGCGCGATCTCAGCTCACAGCAACCTCTGCCTCCTGGGTTCAAGCAGTTCTCCCTGCCTCAGCGTCCCGAGTAGCTGGGTTTACAGGCTCCCCACCATCATGCCCGGCTAATTTTTGTATTTTTTATATAGACGGGGCTTCAACCTGTTGGCCAGGCAGATCTTCAACTCCTGACCTCGGATGATCTGCCTGCCTCCGCCTCCCAAAGTGCTGCAATTACATGCGTGAGCCACCGCGCATGGCTTCTAGGGATCTTTTTCTCCCACATAATGCCATAATGCGTTGTTTCTCAACCTTGTTTATTATTGCCCGTCCCCCAGGAGTCCTTTCAGACGTTTTCCCTTTAATCACCCCCTAGTCCCTGAGATTTTAATACCACAGAGAGATTGTGTATCTGATTATGTGCTCTATGTATATTTGTGCCTTGAAGGTAAAAAGAGTAAGATATTTCTGCCCTCCCCCACCCCCCAAACTCCAAGAACAAACTTTTACTTCACGGGGGCAAGACCACCCTACTAGAGGTAGTGTCACCCCCGTTGAGAATGCATGCTATGATGTGATAAGACCTCAGGGGTTTCAGAGTTCATCGAGAATGTTCTAAGATCAAGGTCTCATGAGTTGGTGTGTCTAATTTTTTTTAACATGTTTTTGGTTAATTATAGAAGTACTACATGTTTATCCAAAATAAGTATCTCCCTGGATTACGCATGTATGTTTTGACTTCCATTCCAGAAGTCATCATCATTAATGGTTTAGGAAGTTTCCTCTTAATTTTTGTGTACATACCATTGCTGGTTTTGATTTGTATTTATTTTTCCTTTACATGATGTGATGTATTTCTGTAATAATAGTTCTGCAACTAGCTTTTGTTTCACGGAGTGGCACCAGATACTTCTACCTCCATTTGGAATTTCTATGGTTTGTTAAAAATTTAACTTTTAAATTGGTAAGATATTTATATGATTCAGTGTTCAAAGGGCATAAAATAATAAGTAGTAAAAAATTACTCCTATTTCCTCTTCCTCTGTTAGTGTTATAGTGTCTTAAATATGTTTACAGAGATACTGTATGGATGTAAAAATGAATCTATACGGCCACTTTATTTCTCATATTGGAAACACAAATGGTGTAACATAATGCATGTTGGGTTTTTTAATTAAAAAATGTAACTTGGAGGTCTTCTCATTTGAGTTTAAAGAGGTTTATTTTTCCCCCAACAAATTCCAGACTATTTCATTGTATTGATTTGCCATAGTTTAGTTAACTAGCCCTTGAGTGATGGATGTTTATTTTGTTTCCAGTGTTGGATATTACTAGCAGTGCTGCCATGAGTAATCTTGTAAAAATGCAAAGGGTGTCTGTAGGATTAGTTCTCGGTTCAAAGCAGTGCACATTTATAATTTTAATAGTGATTGCCAAATTTTCTTCCATAAGAATTATATCACTTTCTCAGTAGTGATAAAACAAAACGTTGATTTGAATAAATCCTTGCTAACTGTGTGTAATCAAAAGTCTTGAATGTTTGCAAAGTTAGTAGGTGAAATCTCACCTATAGAGTTTTCGTTTGTGTTTCCCATTATTTTTGAGGAGCAGCAACTTCTACAGTAAGGAGCCATTTGTATTTCCTTTTATTTATTTATATATTTTTTTTTGTGGGGACGGAATCTCGCTCTGTCGTCCAGGCTGGAGTCCAGAGGTGTGATCTAGGCTCATTTGCAGCAAGCAATTCTCATGCCTCACAGCCTGAGTAGCTGGGATTACAGGCACCTGCCACCACACTTAACTAATTTTTGTATTTTTACAAAATTAGTAAATTTAGTAGAGAGGAGGTTTTGCCGTGTTGGCTAGGCTGTTCTCAAACTCCTGACCTCAAGTGATCCACCCGCCTCGGCCTCCCGAAGTGCTGGGATTACAAGTGTAAGCCACCACACCTGGCTGACATTTAGAGCTGACTGATTTCTAGAATCTCTGTGTGCTAGAGAACTTTTCTTTTTGCAGTGTGGATTGCAAATGTGTTTTGCTGATCATTTGTTTTTTGATGTTTTTTACCATAGTTCTTCCAATGCAGAACATTAAGTATTCTTTATTGTATTTGATTTTATCAGTCTTTTTTGACTTCCAGTTAATATGTAGAAATGCTTTCCCTACTCTAATTCTTCCCACAACTGCTTCTTATACATTTATATATTTATTTTAAACATTTAAATCTTGGATTCATTTGAGGTTTGTCCTGGAGTAAGGTCATCTACTTTTGGACCGTTGCATAGTATTATGTAATAAAATATTTGAGTTTGTTTACCAAGTTTCTAGTGGTGGATATTTGCATTATTTCCAGTTATTTCATATTATAAACATTGCTGAAATTTAATTTGCTTTCTCGTAAACATATGTATTAAGTTACTGGTACATAAGGTATGCAGATGTACATATTACCTATATGCTGTATCTCTGCCAGGGAAGCAATATTTTGTGATTGAGAACCAAGGTTAACAAACAGTTTCTGTAAGGGCAGATAATGAATATTTTAGACTTTGCTGTCTCTTTTAAAACTACTCAAATCTGCTCATTAGACAATATATGAATGAATGGATATGGCCAAGTTCCAATAAAACTTTATAAAAACAGGTGGTGGGCTGGATTTGACTCACCAGCCGTAGTTTAGTCCCATGGTTTAGTCCCATAGATCTGGAATTGACTGTTTGATCTTACACATACTACACGAGGACAAGTTTTCTAGCTTCTGAGCCTCAGTTTCATTATCTGTAAAATGGGGAAGCTAGGGCATATTTAACACAAATTGTTGAAAGGATCAAAGAAGATAAAATGTAGAAAGTTTTCATTACAATGAATGTCGTGAATATTCTCCAAATGGATGATGAATTGTTGATGTTAGTCATTTGATAGCAGAGGTGGGACTTGGTTTTTAAACATAAAACATAAAAATTCAGCTATCAAGATAATTTAGATTTTGATGCAATATGGTTGATTATTGATTTTTCCTTTTGGTTCAGAGTCCATTAGTCTTTGCACAGCACTGTTACTGATAATATCTTTCTTTGTCTGCTCATCATAGATTTTTTGAGCTCATTTCAAATTTTACGACACTATTGAAATATTATTTATTTTGATAACTGAGTTTTCGGTGAGTGCCTTGTTTGCCTTACCCTAGTCCTATCCCTATTGAACAGATATGAAGATAGACAAGTCTCTGACATCATGGAGCTTATTTTCTCATCAACCTTGTACTGGGAAGAGAAATTAACAAAGCTAACGAAATAGAGAGTGGCTAGGGGTGCTATTTTAGATAATTAGGTCAGAAGGCGTCTCTGATTAGGTGATTTTTATGACTATTATTTCTGCTAAAATCCCTCTAGTTTTTTTCCTAGGTCCCATTTACTGGAAGTTACTTACACTACGAATTTATTGAAATAGAGAGAAGTACAAATTAAAGTCAACTATTCACAGTGTGACAGCGGGACACAGAATTCATCATGTTGTTTTGGCTTTATCTCATAAATACAGTGTTTTATGTTTAGGCATTTCCCCAGATAGCATTTAATAGTTAATATATTTTGGAGGAAACATTCCTCCTTTTATGGTTGTCACAGGAAGTGAGTTAGTCATCCTGTCTGCACCCTCTGAAGCATTTCCTAGTCCCACATCCCATCCACACCAGGCCCCTGTGCTGTTGAGTGAGTGCCTTGTAAAACCGTTTTTAATTTCTTTTATCCTCTCAGTCTTTATGTCAGTGGGTTAGTATACAGACCCTCAGCCCTCCTAAACAGCAGACTCCCAAATTCTGTCTCTGGGAATTTTTCCCTTTTCCTACTTGTGATTGAAATTTCTCGTGAGCTTGAGCATCTTTTTTAATTTTAAACAAAATCTTATGGAGCATGATACTGAGTAATGGCGTGAAAAGCCCTTCCATACAGAGACAGGAAATCCTGGCCATGTTTAAACCAGACCTTAACTGGCAGTTTTGTTTTGCTCTCTGGGTTGCATCTATGACTTTTCAGAATAAGGCATGCTCACCTCAGCAAGTCTTTCCCACATGATAACTTGAGTGGTGGCATGTCTCCGAGGCAGAACACTTTGGCAAGAGGCAACTATTCCCATTAAGTGCTTCATGGATTCTTATCCCATGACCACTGTGTTAACAGAGTAAAAATTTACAGCAATGGACTTCAGAGCTTGTTTCTTCTTCTTTTGTCTAAATGAGATCTTTAAAACCTCAGCCAAGTTCATCCTTCTCTTATAGGGAAAGAAGATAGGAAGAAATAGGGAGAAGGAGGAGGGAATTTAGGGTTGTTATTTTTATATATTCCATCCAAAATGCACTCCTGATTTTTATCTTTATAATTTGACATTTTCGTCTTAGTGAAAACATTGAATAATTTAAGTGTTGGTCTTCTTAAACCAGCATTTTGATTACATCCTATATTTATGAGTTACAAATAGCAGAAAGCGTACTCAGATGGGTTAAAATACAAAGGCAGTTAAAACTGAAAAGTCTAGAGATAAAATTTAAATTTCAGACATGGTTTGGTCAGATCTTCCTCTCTATTTTTCCCCCTTTCTCTTGTTATTGTCTTTTTACTTTTCAGCTCTGGCCTTCAGCTGCTTGCCTCCTGATTGCAGGTCATTCTGCTCCCTTCCTTCTTCATTCACTTTCAAGGAAGGAGGGCCTCTTCTCCCCCACAGACACTAACAAAATTTTGGGCCTTGCCTTGTGAGTAGTACCAACCTAAACCAGTCCCTCTGTGTTAGTCCGTTCTCATGCTGCTGTGAAGAAATGCTTGAGACTGGGTAATTTATAAAGAAAAGAGGTTCAACTGACTCATAGTTCCACATGGCTGGGGAGGCCTCGGGAAACTTACAGTCGTGGCAGAAGGCATCTCTTCACTGGGCGGCAGGACAGAGAATGAGTGCCCAGAAAAGGGGGAAACCTCTTAGAAAACCCTCAGATCTCATGAGAACTCACTGAGTATCACTGGAACAGGGTGGGGGAAACTGCCCATGTGACTCAGTTTTCTCCAGCTGGTTGCTTCCATGACACATGGGGATTACGGGAACTACAATTCATGGGGACATAGCCAAACCATATCACCTTCTGAACTGAGACATCTTCCAGGCACTAATTGGCTTAGGCCTGGGTTAACACCCTTTCCTGATTCAGTCTCCTGTCAAGGAGGATGAGATGCCACTAATTGCCATATACTAGTCAGGTGCCATTTCTGAAGCTGGGTCAGGGTCATGCCATTTAGATATTAGTATTTGGATGTGTGTTCCTAGAGGAAGGTATGGATAATCGTGTTTAGTGAGTACTTGGTATGTGCCAAGTACTGTTGGATGTGCTCTTAGTGTAAATCATTTATTAAACCCTTATCACATCCTCACGGTTACTTTTAGTAAGGTACTTGGTGGGGTTTGGAGGTCGGCTGGACTATCAACAAATATTTGGTGTCTATTTGATTCTTCCAGGTATTGCAGGATGTGCTCTGATTGAATTTAGAACTCTTAAGGGGCTTTAGAGGTGATCTAATGTAACCCTGTAATTTACATGTAACAAAATCGAATTTTTATAAAGCATCACCACTGCCATATTTGTGTCCACTCTCCAGAGATGAAACTAGAATGGAAAGAGCAAATATGTGACATGACTGTACCCCTTGAAAGATATTGCTCATTAATCTTGTCTTTATGAGTAACTAATCATACAATTTGTGAGTTATTTGGAGCCAACATGCAAGGTAAAGCTTACTTGTTATCCTTGAACTAAACTCAAGTTGACAGTCACCTTGCCCGGTGCTCTTTGTACTCTGCCGTGTGATCTTTTGAATCCTTGGATGATTGTTTCCATTATGTCTTGATGGAAAGTCAGGATTCTAGAAGAACATATTAGTATCAAAATGTCGACTGTTTGAGGGTGTAGCTAACTTTAAGGTTGAAAACTTCAGGTCTGGAACCAACTCATCTCCATTTTATAAACACTTAAGATGTTTGGCATTGGCCAGTAAGAATTGTGATAACTTTGTTAGTATCTCAGATACTTGTTGAAACCAGTTCCATGTTGTATCTACGAGAAGCAGGAATAAAGTTGGTACAACTTGAAGTCAGACTAGTTAGGTTTTGGGTGAATAAATGATCCCAATTATTGGTAGAAATTTTTATTGAATGTTTGGATGTGGGGTAGATTCAACTTGAAAGATATAACTTTTAAACCCCAGATACACCTAAGCATGCATAGGTCAAAGACTTTTAAGTCTTTGAAGGACCTTCAGAATCTTGCAGTGTGTGGATGGCATGCATGTTTGTGGTTTGTACCCTAATAATGTCATATTATGCACCCATGCGGGCGTCACTAAATCAGTCAACTCCTTTTAAGCCTTTACTCAGCCTAGAGGTCTGTGGCTCAGAACTAAAAGGTAGCCATTATCGCCATCTTTACGCTTTTTAATACCCTCCTTTTCCAGAACAGTAAAATAGGCTCCAGAGAAGCTTTTACCATCGGGATTAGAGTCTGGGACCTCCAGTTTAGGCTTTGGTGCTGAATGAAATTTTACCTGAAATAGTTTTAACATCCAGTCCTGAAATAGACACCCTGGGAAATTAGACAGATAATGGTATTAAGAAAAGAACAAAGTAGTTTCTATTTCTGATGTTATTGTCTGCTATTACTTCTGTTATTATGGTTAGTTGTTGATAGTTTTCTTAAAGCACACCTTGATATGAAATGGAGCACTGCAGTTTTTACACCTAAAATTGAAAACCATGTGTTTCATTGTCTGCAAAGTAACTTTATATTTTCTTAACTGGCTTAAAATTTAGAATATTTCTATCAACAAAGTTGAACAGCTTTATAACTGAGTATGAATAAAGTAAAAATAGTGGCAAGCAGCAATATGCATGCCTTTTAAGACTTTTTCCATTTTTCATGTACACACAATAAATGCACAAGAAGTAATTAAGCTACCAGTACTGGAGAATGCAAAAGAATTGTAAGAAGAATCCCATAAAGATTTTAATTAAAACATGTAATAATTTAAACATGTGTATTAGATTTGGGATAAAAAGCATTAATTATAGTAGGTAATAAATGATACACATAATTTTGGATTGTTGCTGTTGGTTAAAAGTAGACAACAAGATGCAGAGTAATAATCCCGGATTCAGGTAATATTTTTAATATAAGTTTATTGAGGGAGGCATTAATAAGCATATTTGGCTGGAAACAGCACATACGTGTATATTAGTTTTGTTTTTAATTAGATTTAGACAGAATTCATTATTTTTAATGGCTTTTCATTAGTGAATAGAAACCATTATTTGGATCTATTGTGGTAAAATAAATTCAAGGTACATGCTTATTTTCAGCAAAGAACCTCTTATGTATTTAAAGAAACCACTGTTTGGAACATGAATCATAGATAGGTATGTGAAATTCCTTGCTTTTAGACGAAAGTATGATTTCTATGCTCATACAACTTTTATCTTAGGTCAGTTATTAACAGAGAACTATACTGAAGTGAGACAGTTTGCTTAAATTGTAGAAAATTCTTGTTGCTGACCAGTTTTATTTGTCCTTATTTGAACTTTTCAAGTAGTATGGCTGGGGGTGATGGTAGGGCCACATTAAGGTGTTTCTCTCAGATTTTTATTTGATATTTGTTTGAATAGAATTAACTAGCACTGATTTAAAATTTGTATGTGTCAACCAAGTCCTTTGGGCTAAATCTGCCTTAAAGAAACTGTGCATGAAGTGAGGTCTCAGACTCAAGCCCAGATTTACGGTATTTGTCATTATTTTCACGTGAGGAATTCTGTCTGCCTTAAACAGGCCAGTTGGAATGAATCTCCAGTCGTGTGATTTATTCTCCCTACTGTAGAAGTATGTCTTCCTGATGCTAGTCTAATAAATTATAACATCTCAAAGTGAGAAACATACAGTGACTTGTGAGTGGCACACTAAGGAGGTAGAAGTGGGTTATTTTATTGCACAAATGAGCTATAGATTAAGCTAATGATGTTTTTCTTAATGACAGCTTTAAAAACTGAATTTCTCCAACTTTATATAAGGTTTCTGTATAAGCTTAAGTAATATCGCCCATGAACTTGATTATTGTCTTTACCCTAGTCTCGTTTCCTTCGTCTTGTGTGTGTGCAGGCTCCCTTTATCCAAAAAGGATGTGATAATCATCCCAGAATTACCCATAAATCAGTGCCCATCTCCCTCATATATCATGCCACAGACATGGCCTAAATGCATACTAGTAGATCCAGTAAAACCTGTATAGTAAAATTTAACTCATTTAGCACAACTTACATTTTACTTGTCTTCTATGCAGTTTCCTCCATAATTTCTTCATTTCTTTGGCAGAGTAGCCACAAAAGAATGACCTTTTGACAAGGACCTACTAGGAACCCAACATGGGTGTGTTTACTATTAACTGAACGCCAAACTTTACTCAGAGCTCATGAGTTTTTCCATTTATTTTTGTTTTTGATTCCACCATTCAATCTAGAACACCACGCTCTATTTATTGTCTGTGTCTCCTTAATCTTCTCTGGTCTCTGACAGCGTTTTAGTCTTTCTCATGACCTTGACACTTTTGAGGAGTGTTTGTCAGTTATATAGAATGTTCCCTATTTTGGGTTTGTCTGATATATTCCCCATCATTATACAAGGGTTTGAATTTTTGGAAAAGATAGCACAGAGGTTGCCCTTCTTACCACTTCCTGTCAGACGTCCAAGGTAACCATGTGGTCTCAATGGGGATGTTAACCTACATCGCTTGACTGAGTTGATGTTTGCTAGGCTTCTCCACTGAGAACTTACTATATCTAGCCAAAGATGGGATTAAGCTCTTCTTCCAAGAGGGGCAAACTCTACTTTTGACTGTTGGCCTCTGCCCAAATGGAAAATGCCTATAAGATGACCACAGGCTAGTAAACTTCTCTGCACTGCAGGAAGTGACTTCACTCAAGCGTCATAAGTTCTCTCCTGGGGAAGTGGAGCCCCTCCTCTCCCTTTGCATGCCGTGAAATGCTTGCACCCACCTTCCTTAGCTACATGTCTGTTCCATCCATTGCCTAGTCAGTTTCTTGACAGTCTGCTGTACATTTACAAGCCAGTAATAAAGGCAGTAATTATTGCAGGCAGCACTTACTGAACTTTTAGTGTTTGATAATGCTCTAAACACATGGATTATCTAATATAATCCTTTCAGCCACCCTTTGGTGTCTGGGCACCTCATTGTACAGAGGAGTGGCTGTGAGCCACAGGCAGCTTAAACTGTCCAAAGGAACTGGGGCAGCCCTGCTCCTTAGTTCCCGTTTCTCAGCACTGTGTCTAGGACTGAGCAAGTGTTGATTCTGTATTTAAATTGATACAGTGATGGATTGATCATTAAGACTCAATTTCCTATTTGATTGACCTTCTTTGATTACAGAGGTCTGTTAAAGCATGGAAAAAATAAGAGCGGTTTTAAAAATGATGATGCTTCACAGAAGGCGTCGAAAGCAAGAGTGGCATACTCTTGCTTTCGAAAGTGCACCCTTTCTTTAAAAAGCCATAGTCACCTTTGCTGGGCTTGTTAAATGTGAACATGGATTCTTTCATAGACATCGCATATTTGCAGCTTATTTTACCTTGTAACAGTTCAAACTAATTTAATATATTATTGAAGAACAAAAGTAGTATTTACTCCTGAAGTTGACATCCTGACTCTGGAGACCAAGGGAGTGAGGAATACTTAGCAAGAAGTCAGTAGATAGATGTGTAAACTAAAACTAAAATAATGTGGAGAAAACATAGCAGTGTCATTAGAAAGTAGAACTCTGCCACTCTTTAATCTCTTCTTTCAGTTCTCTCTTCTTTCAGTTCATTTATTTGTACCTAAAAATTCGTTTTAAGGGCGTACTATATGTGAGCCCCTGTGGTAGGCATTGGAATGAAGTTGTACAAGATATAGAAGGAACCAGTTCTCAGAGTTTACCACTAGTGGGGAAGACAGACATTTAGGTATAAATGGTACATTATACAATAGTGATAATGGGGTCCAAAGGAAACCAAGAACCCCCCCGTGTGTCCCTCACAAAGGGACATTTACCCTGAGATCAAACTTTCAGCCAGGGGTTTCAGGTATGTTTATTGAATTCATTAAAAAGAATATATTTATCATCTCATGTTGAATGAGAAACACTATTACATTCCCTTGGAACTTAGAGGTTGGCAGTATGTCTCAATCAAAATCTCATTTCTTTAAGACTTTCAGCAGGTGAACAGGAAGTTACTTTTGGCAACTCAGACTGCCCTGTGGTTTTTACCCCTGCCCTTACCTCTGCCCTTTTAAGAACACAGACTTGTGTACTAGATTGACGTGTTGGAGTTGGTGAGCCGTTCAGAAGGGTCTTGCTGCCAAAATGCAGATGTCTTGTTACTTCTAAAAAAGAGTCAGTAAGAGGAAACTAAAGTGCAAGTGACTCTTATTATTATAGATGGGTAATATCATGTCTGAGAGAGGAAGGCTTCTTCTCAAGTGTTCATCTCTTCCCAAATAGCTTTAAGTTAACCATAGTTTTTATTTAGTATTTTTTTTTTACATAAAAGCATTTATTCAAATTTGTGAAAAACAAAGCATTCAATACTATGAGTCTTGTGGAACTGCAAACGATTAATGGTATAATTCTCAGTCTTTTATAAAGAGTCTTAACACCAAAGAGATTAATACAGTGTGGAATGGCAATGGTGCTTCGATGTGAGAATAGATAATCAATACCTGCAAGCTTAGAAAAAGTGTTCTATTTCCTCTGCTAATGACATAGGGGTTTTTGCAAGGCAAGGGTGTCTGAAGCATGAAGTACTCCAAAGAAGAATTAATTTGAAATCTGAAGTGGAAGATCAGTTTCAATTAAAATTGCACTTGAACGTATATTGGGTGGAAGTGTGAAAGCAAGCATGTAGTCGGCTGAAATCTTCAGATTGTTACCAGTGAATAAATGAATCCCACTGGTATGAACCCTGATTATATTTTTATAGAGTGATAAATTATATTTTACCCATGTCTGGAAGGTTATGAGAAATAATATGAATGGCAAGTACTTTTCTGACATTGCAGAGTATTTTTTAAATTGTTAGTAGTAGGAGGATAATTATCAGGTGTCTGTTTTTCCAAATGATGGCTCGCATCTATTATTTGAATCATAGGTATTTGGATTTATTTTACTGTGTCCTGTATCATTTTTCCTTGTTGAGTGTAATTTTATTGTAAGTTTTTAGAAGGCATGCATACATACACATACGATATTATGATATTAAAACATTAGTTTCCATAATTTGGATTTATAAGCTCAGTTGTGGCTAAGTAAAATTCCTATTTTGGTCAGCCATCTGATAAATCAACCATCACTTTATTTGGTTTTTCAATGAATTCTTTTGGCATCTGGAAGAAAATTTAAGCTGTAGACAGGATGATTGGAGCCCTTCCTTATGTCTCCTTCCCCTCTTTTTTTTTTTTTTCTTCAAATATACAGATGCAAGATGAAAATAAAGTATGGCCAAAATAAAAGTTGGCTAAATATATGGCAAATGCATACTATCCCTTTGTGACTCATCACAGACATAGGGAATTTGACAAAGAGGTAAAAAAAAGACATAAGTGAAAAGCCTATGACAATTTAGTTGGAATCATGCAGTGAAGAGAATGGTGATGTTAACTTTTTCCAGATAGTAGCGTGACACTTACAAATGACTTAAGAGTATCCCCGAGTTTGCTAGACCTTTGCCAATCAGCGAACATGTTCATTCGGATAGTCTGTTTTTATCTTACTCTTTGGGATGAGGATTAGGGAGAATGACTTAAGCTTTAGAGTGAGGCTGAGGTATTTTCCAGATAGCAAAAATATGCATCATTTTTAAGGAGCTGTATCCATTGCTTTTGCATGCTCTTTCCATGACGGAAAATACTTTCTGTGATTGTCCCATTTTTCTTGTACCCTTGTTTATATCTACTGTGAGCTGTTACGAGTTTTCGGGGAATGGGGAAAGCCGTGGCAAATGATTGGGTAGTGGCAGGATGGTCACTCATGTGGGCTCTTATTTAGTGGTAGGGAGATTTACCTACACTACTAAACTAACAAGTTGGACTTACCTACTAATAAACTAAATAAGATTTCTTTGTGTCTTCCATTGTACGAGGCTAGGTATACAGGAGGCATAAAAATTCCCACCCATCAACTAGTATTTCTGTATATGAATGTATATACACTACACATTAAGCTTTCTGATTGGGAAGCCTGTGTTTTACCTGCTAAAAATTGTAAAGTTTATTCTTATCTAATTATCAATAAAGGATCCAATCTTAATCTTTTCAGCAAAAGTTGTTTCAGCAGGCTACGCCCGCTATGTTGTGTCAACAAGGTTAAAAGTAGGATGCGGAAAAGTCTAAGAGCACATAGTCAATGTAATAGAAACTGCTCCCATAAAATTTCATGTCCAAATAAGGCAAGGAGGCAAATGCAGTGTGTTTTCTGTGTTTATGCCTGATTGGTACCTATTAGAATTAGAATTATGCTTTATTGTTGTGCTTTCTTCCTTTATTTCTGTGGCATATGTCCCCCCAAAGTCTTTATTTATATGAGTGCAGAGTCCAATCTGAAGGTAACTTTATGACTGCATTTTCTATGAGAGAGAAGAATCGAAAAGGAGAGATGAGCACCTTAACACTCAAGTGTACAAATGAAGGCCAAACTGAAAAATCTTTCACAATTAGCCAAAGGAAAAACCTGCCTTTATTGCCCCCGTCATTTGTAATGCCTCTCATCTAGTTTTCTGTTGCTTTTATTTTTTTTTCCTCTTTCATGTTTGCAAACTTTCATGGGCTAAGAAGATAGTTGTATTTAGGATGTTGCTCACGATAGCAAAACATGCTAACTTGATCAAGGTGCTTTTTTTTGTGAATAAATGCTTTGCTTATTTTAGGAAATATTTAAAAATTTTCAGAAATATGAACAACCCTGACAGCCCTTCTACACAACTCTCTTAGCCTGGTTAAAGGTAAAGTTAGCAAATGTTTGATTGTAAATCAAGAAGCAAAACTAACTCAGGTAACATCTTTTCTGAAATTTTCTTGCCACATCAGGCAAATGGCTTCGATTCATAGTTTTCAGTACATTCACCTCTTTGGATTAGGGACATGTTGAGAGATGCAGTGCTCAGCTTCCTAAGATTTATTCATTTCATCCCTGACCCTTGAACCGTGAGGATTGAAGTGTTGTCTTCTTTCAACAGGTGCCTATGGTCCTGAGCACTGGGTCACATCTAGTGTCAGCTGTGGGGGCCATCACCAGTCTCCTGTTGACATTTTAGACCAGCATGCGCGTGTCGGGGAAGAATACCAGGAACTGCAGCTCGATGGCTTCGACAATGAGTCTTCTAACAAAACCTGGATGAAAAACACAGGGAAAACAGGTAGACAATGTCTTCTTTAGTTGTCCACAGAGCAACAGGAACAATTTTTGGATGCCTCTGGTGTTTACCTTAACCATGACTTGCTCCTTGAATAGTGTACATTGCTGTAGGGAGCCTAAATCAGTCCTTAGTTTCAGAACGAGCTGTGTGACTTGATACATCACTTTGTGGCTAATCACCCTGTCACTTCATTTTTTTTGAAAAATATAAACTGTAGATAATAAAATATTATACATCTAGACCTAGGGTTGTAGTGATTAAATGAGTTAACAGATGTAAGGTATGTAGAAGGACTTTCAGAAAGCTACCCAGTCTGGTAGCCACTAGCCACATATGGCTATTTCCATTTAAGTTTTAATTAAAAATTGAATAACATTAAAACAGTCCCTCAGTTGTACTAGGTACATTTCCAGTGCTTATCAGCCACATACGGCTAGTAACTACCCTATTGGGTAGCTCAGACAGAGAACATTCTATCATTGCAGAAAGTTCTGTCAGGTAACATGGTGCCAAATATGCAAATGAAATCAGAATTCTTATCTTTCTTGAGATTTGGTTTATTAATGTTTTTTTATTACTTCCGAGTACAGATGAACTGTCTCATCCCTTTGTGTATCAGACCAGCAATTCGATTCTTCCACTTGTCATTTTGGGATTTGTGAATATGCAGCATCGTCTTTTTACCATTGCTAATGCGAAGAGCTACCTCCCTCTCAATTACTGTTGTGCAAATATCAGTTTATAGATTGTCCTTATAAGTACCAGAGAATGCCTTGCTGTGCTTCGCTGTATGATCTGAAAATAAGCTCTGGGATATTATACTACATCTCTGCTTAGTGCTACCTGGGGTTCTGTTGATGCCTAAAGATATTTTTCACTCTTATTACTTAACTACTTATAACTTTGGCCCATTAAAACAAGTTTTTTTCTCTCTTTCTCTTTTTAAAGTGAACCCTTTGTAACCAAGGATGTCACTGCGCACCACTGTTAGTAATCCCTTTCAGGAACCTTGGCTGCCAGAGCCCTCATGCTGGGCTAAAATGACTTCACTCCTAGCTCTTTGGTCCTATTCATGTTGTAGGTCACAAAGTTGCCTTTTTTTTTCTTTTCTTTTTTTTTTTTTTTAAATAACCTAACTGGCTAAATGGGGAGCTTTAGGGATCACCAGAAAAAAAACTGGTGATCCAATAATGTTATTTGTATGTAATTTTTTTCTTTTTCTTTTTTTTTTTTTTTTTTTTTTTTTGAGATAGAGGCTCGCTCTGTTGCCCAGGCTGGAGTTCAGTGGCACGATCTTGGTTCACTGCAACCTCTGCCTCCTAGGTGCAAGTGATTCTCCTGCCTCAGCCTCCCAAGTAGCTGGGATTACAGGCATGTGCCACCACCCGCGGCTAGTTTTTGTGTTTTTAGTAGAGACGGAGTTTCGCCATGTTGGCCTGACTGGTCTCCAACTTCTGACCTCAGGTGATCTCCCCACCTCGACCTCCCAAAGTGCTGGGATTACAGGCATGAGCCACTGCACCTGGCCTGTATGTACCTTTTCATCCTCACCTCTCTACCACCCCAGCACAGATTGTGTGCTTATTGTTGCAATTCAGAATTTATCAGTTGCCCTACTTTATGTTTTAAATATAGTGTTCTTAGGATAACTGCAATGAGATTATTTCTCTTCAGAATATCTAAATGTAGTGGATGAGAGCTTTGCCACCCTGGGTGCAATCAGAGATTGGAACTGAGTACCACCTCAGCACCACATTCTGGAAGGCTGTCAGAGACAATCACTGCGCTCTCTGATACGGTTTTCTACTTGACTTGCAACGCTTGACAGCCTTCAGCAAAGATAACACGTTTCAGTGACAGCTTTCAGCTTGGTATCACCAATGACAGGGTTTAGACGTATGTAGGGTTCACTCAATTCAAGTTGATTCATGACCTTGGTCTTCCAGAAGCTGATTATCAATCTTTGTCACTCTCCTGGCTTCCTAGAGTGATCCACAACCTGTTGCATATCTGAGTGCATGTACTTGATTTTAGAGCAAAGCTATCCAAATACAAACCCATCGGTCTCAGAAATTTCAGAAGCACAGTGTTCTGAGAAGCAGAAATAAATCTTTGTTACTCTCATATAACTAATTACTGTAAAATTCACGACATAATACTAGATAGGCCAATATATCATAAATAAGATGATTCTGCCATAGGAAGGGTTTTTAAAAAGTGACAACCAGCTATATGCAATTTGAAACAAAGAACATGCAATTTTTTTTTTTTTAAATCTCTTGAAAGAGTTTTAACTTATGGTGGTTTAGAAACTTGGGTGCAGAAATCAACTTGTGTTGTTCTAACACTAATATAAACTTCCTTCATTTGGTAGGTCTTTTTTTTGAGACGGTCTCACTCTGTACCCGGCTGGAGTTCAATGGTGTAATCTCAGCTCATTGCAAGCTCTGCCTCCCAGGTTCAAGTAGTTTTTGCGCCTCATCCACCTGAGTAACTGGGATTGCAGACACCCACCTCCATGCCCGGCTAATTTTTTTTTTTTTTTTTTTTTTTTTTTTTGAGGCTGGAGTGCAGTGGGACAATCTCGGCTCACTGCAACCTCCACCTCCCGGGTTGAAGCAATTCTTCCACCTCAGCAACTTGAGTAGCTGGGACTACAGGAGTGCACCACCACCCCCGGCTAATTTTTGTATTTTTAGTAGAGACGGGGTTTCACCACGTTGGCCAGACTGCTCTGGAACTCCTGACCTCAAGTGATCTTCCCGTCTCAACCTCCCAAAGTGCTGGGATTATAGGCGTGAGCCACCGTGCCCTGCCAGGCCCGGCTAATTTTTATATTTTTAGTAGAGACAGGGTTTTGCCATGTTGGCCATACTGGTCTCGAACTCCTGGCTTCAAGTGATCTGCCTGCCTCAGACTCTCAAAATGCTAGGATTATAGGCATGAGCCACCATGCTTGGCTATTCTATAGATCTTAACACACAATGAGTTAATAAATTTTTTAGAATTTGGAGAAATGAGTATTCATTTGATCTATTTTGTCTGGATCATATAAACTCAACTGAACAGTACATATTAGTGCAGGCTAAATTAGGGTGGGGTTTATAATTTCCACATTGAATAATATTGATAGGCAACCTGTCTAATTCTTTTTTTTAAAGAAACCACCTATCACTGTACTACAGTGTTTTTGTTTGGTTGGTTGGTTTATTTATATATATTTTTGAGACAGAGTTTCGATCTTGTTGCCCAGGCTAGAGTACAATGGAGTGATCTCTGCTCACCACAACCTCCACTTCCTGGGTTCAAGCAATTCACCTGCCTCAGCCTCCCAAGTAGCTGGGATTACAGGCATGCGCCACCATGCCCGGCTAGTTTTTTGTATTTTTAGTAGAGACAGGGTTTCTCCATTTTGGTCAGGCTGGTCTTGAACTCCCGACCTCAGCAGGTGATCCACCCACCTCAGCCTCCCAAAGTTCTGGGATTACAGGCGTGAGCCTCCGTGCCCGGCCCACTGTACTAGTTTTGAAAGATGGTACAATTAAGAGAAATGGGTTAAAGGGGTCGTGGTATCTGCATTATTTCTTACAACTGCATGTGAATCTGCTATTCTGAGAAAAATTAAAAGTTTAAATTTTAAAAAATTCGTGTATCATGAGCCACATGGTCTGCCTTTGTGCCATCCATTTTATATCTATCTTGCATACCTAGATGAACTTTCGTAAATCATTAATTTTTAAGCAACACATATTTTTCTTCTCTAAAATTATTTTAGAGTATTTTCTGGAACTTAATATTCCAGGAAATAAATTCAAGAGGGAGTATTTATTTTTTTCTGATGGAAATTTACAGGTCACTTATCTGTAAAATAGACTCTGTCTTTTGTATATTAAAATATGAATATAGAAAGTTAATATTTAAAGCGGCCTATTACATACAGACAGTAACTCTCCCATAAAACAGCTTAAATGTTCAGATCTGTCTTAACCCCCTGAGAGTGCTATATATCCTATCCAGCATAATCAATAGAGCAACTTGGTTGTACCTAACCCACTTCTCGAAAGTTGTCTAAAATATCTTCACAAGACAGATAGCGTCTCTCTGTTTCTTCCTGAGGAGCCGTAACTATCTATTGTGCCAGTTCCCACTTTATTTCATCTAAAGTTATTTCCCTTTCTTTCATTTTTGTAGAATGAAAAGATAATGCATTCATCAAGAACATTTCAAGACAATCTTGCTGTTCCTAGCATTAGCTTCCAGCAAAAAGATCAGAATTTAATACTTAGATGGTGCTTCTGATGTATGTTAATAAGACATGATCTTCTATGAATTTTAACTATTGGGAGGAGTTTTGTTTTTTGTTTTTTTTAAACTACTTTTTCTTACATCCCACACTGAGGACAAATAGTAAATGTGTTTACCACAAGGCATGCTACTTTCATCTTCTCTCATTATATTGGTTTATTATATTTTTTCTTTGCCGACATTCTTTCCCATTTGTCTGCATATGCCATAGTGCCTGACACAGATGGATTCAAAATATGGTTATTCAGTTCACACAAGAATCAATGGGAGGGAAACTATAGATGGGGAAGTCAAGAGTCATTTTCTAGTATGTTACTGTGCCCATAAAACTAAGGCAAGTATTTTACGACACTGTTGCATTGAGTTTATTTTACCTGGCTCTTAGGAGTTTTCAGTAGAGTAGCAACTTAAGAGCACACACAGGCAAGCTAAGTAATGAACAAACTAATTGCTAGCTGGTAAAAAGAGAAAAATAAAATCTTAACAACCTTCGTCATTTCCACATGCTATTTCCCTAACTGCGCTTGTGATCCAAGCTAAGTGTTGGAGGAGGATGTGGCTCTGCTCAGACGCAGGCCAGGGGTAGCCACCCCTCCCCAACGTCAAGCAAGTGTCTGGAGTTGAAAGATACTCTTTGCCCTATTGTTCATTGTAGAACCCCACTCAAGCTAACTGCTGCCTCTCTACAGCCCTGAAGAGCCACTTGTCTCTTCCAAGGTCAGTGGAGACAAAGATGTGTGAGCCTTACTGAGAGTCAGCACCAGGCTACCTCTTTAGATGGGCACCTTACAGGGTTTTTCTTTTCTTTTCTTTTCTTTTCTTTTTTTTTGAGACAGAGTCTTGCTATGTGGCCCAGGCTGGAGTGCAGTGTCACCATCTTGGTTCACTGCAACCTCCGTCTCCCAGGTTCAGGCGATTCTTATGTCCCAGCCTCCCAAGTAGCTGGAGTTACAGGTGCATGCCACCACGCCAAGCTAATTTTTATATTTTTAGTAGAAACGGGGTTTCTCCATGTTGGCCAGGCTGGTCTTGAACTCCCAGCCTCAAGCAATCTGCCCCACCTCGGCCTTCCAAAGTGCTGGGATTACAGGCATGAGCCACCACGCCCGGCTCATTACAAGGTTTTCAATAGCAGTCTTCATGATGTCTGATTTCCCTCCAAAACTGATGGACTTTTGTGCCTAGCCCCCATGCAAGATGTGATCCCACAGTGGCATGGTTGCTCAAGTGTAACACGGATGCCTTTAGTAATCAAGAGATTGGTTAGGAAGTTTCTAGGAAAAGTGTGTTTTTGTGTGTGTGAGGGGGTTGTGGGTATGGGTGTGTGTATGTGTGTGTCTTCGAATATTTCTGATAGTTTGGGCTTTCTGTTTTTTTCTTTCTTTCTTTCCTTCTTTTCTTTCTTTTTTGGAGTCTCACTCACTGTGTTGCTAGACTGGAGGGCAGTGGCGCAATCTTGGCTCACTGCAACCTCTGCCTATTCTTTGTATTCTGTTGGACTCACAAGTCTTTCTCTATGGATCTCTCCACGAGCTTTTACCTTTTTTGTGGTTTCATTCTCTCCCACATTTCCTCCTGTGTCTTCTCCTTGCATTTGCCTCCCCTGGGGCATGTCTCTGTCTCTCTGCCTCATTGTGCCTGTTTTCACTGCCTGCTCCTAGCATTGTCCCCCTTCTCTGCTTCCTGTCTTCCTTCCTTAGAGCTGGCCATAGAAGAGAACTGAAGTTTAAAAAATGTTTTCATTTATTGTATCTATGGAGTAGATTTTGATATTGACAGTAATAACCTAAATGTGTTCTTATTTCAATAAAACCTCTCTTATCCCTAATAATATTGGATGAGGAGAGCCTGGATAAGTGAAATACATGAATGATTCCCCAAATGTATTTTTGGGAGGGTCTCAAACTCACCTGGTGCCAATCATTACTTTTATTTTTATTATAACACTTCCATAGCCTCCTCAATGTAATGATCCTTAATAGGTGTAAATATGGGACGATGATGGTAGACCATTGCGGAGTCATCATTCCTTGATCAACAGTTGCTTTTTTACTCTGAGTTTTGTTTGTGTCACTAATAAATAGGTCATTTCACTTACAAAGAGGCTGCCAAGCTTCTGATTAAGAGCAGAACATCAGCCAAGTAGACAGATGTTTGAAAACATCTGGGCCCTTGGTATTGTTTATATTGGGCGTGCCTAATATAAACAGTGTCTTTGTAGTACCCTGGGGCATCTCCGATTAGCTTAAGGTTGCCCAAAAAAAGAAAATGTAAGTTTAATTTTTAAAATCCATTATTTATTTGGGGAATGCTAGGTGTGATTTTGCTCTGCTTTATAAATTTTCCTGTTTCAAAGGCCCACATTCTTGGGTTCTTTCATTCCAATACTATCCAGCTTTACCTTAACCCTGGAATTGAGCTTGGAGCTATTTCACTGGGTCAGTCTTTGGCTAGGTACTCTGCAAGCTGTTTCCTGTCTGCTAAGCTCCATTTTCTTTGTTATGCCCACAGCCTCAGTCCCCAAGTTCAGGTGGTAGGAACTAGTTTTTGTGTAGACAGAAGCCTGATTAACCAATTACCCTGAATGTTACAGGCCATTTTTTGAAGAACCGTTTCTTTTTTAGGGTACAGCGTTCTCTGCTAGACTCCTCCATCTTTCATGTCTTATATGGTTAAAGTGTTAACTAATCCACCTTGTTCATTTCACCCAGTTTAGCAGTGAGTTAACTGAGACCCAGGATATTCCTGTGGTTTATCATCTCTTGGATGTCTGAGGTTGCTCTGACTCAGCATGTCCAGGGACTTTTTACTGGATTACTGCTATCAGCTCCTCACATATTTCTACTGACCAACATTGCTTTCCTCCCAGGCCTTCTCCACAGAGTAGCCAGAGTAATCTTAGTTCCTTAATCTGATCTTGCCTGTCTCTCCCTTTTTCTTTGTTGTTCTCTCTTCCAATCATATCAAGGACTTCCCATTTCTCTTGGAACAGACAGACTGCTCACTGTCCCTGCCTCGTGCTCTGTCCTCGTGTCCCATCCTGCTCTCTGGATACCTGTCACCTTGGCTTTCTCTTACTCATTAGCACTACCACGGGGCCATTGATTCTTTCTTGATGTTCTCCCATCTTGTTGGCACTTCCCTGGGGTAGCTCCTTTCACTCTCAGCTCAGACCATGACACCCTCCCCTTCTCTCATCTAGGCTTGTATGCTCAGGTGCTACCCCTCGTCCCACTTGCAGGTTTGCTTCTGTTGTCTGTTTAGTTCTTGAGACCTGTCTTTCCCATTAGCCATAAGTTCCAGAAGGGCAAGAGTTGTGTCTGATTTACCCAACTTTTTCCGCCAGTGATTACTCAGTGAATATTTGTTGAGTACTTGAAAAACATAAATGTCAGTGTCTACAGGGAAATTAGTGGAAGGCTGTAACTACAGCCAGTGCATTCTGACCTTCAGACAAGAGCGTTTCTCTTTTACTGGGAGCCCCAGGGCATCCCTCTGATGTCACAGGTATTGTGGAAAGTGGTCTAGGGATCCCATCATTAGGGTCCATAATGGTAGGCTTTTTTTTTTCTACCTTATAGTCTTGGCGGTGCGTCAGGGTAGGAGGATATCATAGTAAACTGCTAGTTTTCCTCTCATCCATTTTTCTTTACTTTTTGGCACCTGCTGCTGTTTACTCAGATTTTAGTGTGAACATTTGCTTTAGCCTGTGTTATACACACATGTTGAATTTAATTTATAAACAGTTGGGGGATGTCCTGCAAAGAATGCTATGAATGCCAGGCACTTAGTCAACCCTTCCAGTTCAGGAGAAAACTAATTCCTTATTTAAGATGTGAACTGATCCTACTTTGCCCTGGCCGTTTGCATAGCCTGGAGGTCTTTACATCATGGGGAGCCCCAGACAAAGGGAGAATCTGGTGAAAGCTGTGGATCCTTTCCTAGGATAATAACCTTCCTAAAGGTTGCATAACACCAATGCTATTCTGTGATGTGTATGAACTGCCGCTGTGAGCATTCTTCATATATCAGCCCTTGTGAGCCTCTTAACTTACCTGTGAAGTAGCTGCTATCTTATTCCAATTTTACAGAATAGGAACAAAGCCACCAAGAAGTGCATTAACTTTCTCGTAAGTGGACAGTGGCAGAACTAGGATTCAAGTTTGGACTTACTGGCTACAGAGTCCAGCTCCTAAGCTCCATGTGTGCACCGTGCTCAGAAATTTACTTCTTGTATCAGGAAGGTATAGACCTCCAGAGCCCATACGTAGCCACAGCTGTGGACTTTTGGACTCTAGGTTAAGAAACCTTGAATTTGAAGCTTCCAGCTTCTTCTATTTTCTCCGTCATTCTGCTTTTATTTCATCACAATCTACATTAATCACAATCAGGATAGTTCTAGAAACTTCGTTCGCCACATAGACCTTTCCTGTCTTTCTCTCTTAGCCCAACTGTCTTAGTTAGTTCAGGCTGCTATAACAAAATAACATAAACTGGTGGCCTAAACAATAAAAATTTCTCAGCATTCTGGAGGCTGGAGGTCCAAGATTAAGGCACCAGCAGATTCAGTGTCTGGTGAGGGCCTGCTTTCTGATTCATAGATGATAACTTCTCACATTCCATGGTAGAAGGGAAGGCAGCTGGCTGGGGGCCTTTTTTTTTGACAGAGTCTCATTCTGTCACCTAGGCTGGATTGCAGTGGCATGATCTCGGTCACCGCAGCCTCCGCCTCCCGGGTTCAAGCAATATTCCTGCCTCAGTCTGTTGAGTAGCTGGGATTACAGGTGCCTGCCACCACACTCGGCTAACTTTTTGTACTTTTAGTAGAGACGGAGTTTCACCATGTTGGGCAGGCTGTTCTCAAACTCCTGACCTCAGGTGATCCACCGCCTCCGGCCTCCCAAAGCACTGAGATTACAAGTGTGAGCCACTGTGCCTGGCCTGGGGATCTCTTTTTTAAGTGCATTAATCCCATTCATGAGGGTTCCACCCTCATGGCCTAATCACCTCCCAAAGGCCCTGACTCATCATACCATTATAGGGGGGATTGGGGTTTCAATTTGTGAGTTTCCAGGGAGATAAACATTCGGTCTATAACACCATTCATTCTTCTCCTGTCTTTAGCTGTTAGCTTGGCACCTTCCAGTTTGTGCCTTATCCAGATTCAGCTTTTCCTGCTGTTGTTTTAATTTTTAGATTAAATTTTATTTGTATTTATTATTATTATTACTTTGAGACAGAGTCTCGCTCTGTCGCCCAGGCTGGAGTGCGGTGGCTGGATCTCAGCTCACTGCAAGCTCCACCTCCCAGGTTCACACCATTCTCCTGTCTCAGCCTCCTGAGTAGCTGGGACTACAGGCACCCACCACCACGCCCGGCTAATTTTTTGTATTTTTAGTAGAGACGGGGTTTCACCGTGTTAGCCAGGATGGTCTCGGTCTCATTACCTCTTGATCCGCCTGCCTTGGCCTCCCAAAGTGCTGGGATTACAGACGTGAGCCACCGCGCCCGGCCATATTTATTATTTTTATAGTGGCATTTTCTTCTAATTTACTTACTTCATTTTGATTACATGAATTGATTTTAAAAGAAAACTCTTTATCAACAGCATTATTGGAAAAACCAGTTCTGTTTGACTGGTAGAGACTTACTGCTAGAAATATGTCCATAATCTACAAAAATAAATCAACCTTGCTCATGTTATTAAATTTTAGTGTTATGCTTACTCTTGAGTAAAAATGGGAAATGAGTGAGTATCAGGGAACTATACGGGTTATATTAGCACCCAACTATGATTGTATTTTCTTTGATATGATCAAAAAGATAGAAATAATTCAGAAAAGGCAGTATCTTTTTTATTCTGGGTTTTAGTGAACTAAAAGCATCTACCCAGTACTTAAGATTTCTCCCCCAGGCCCAGTCTGGGCACAGTGACTCACACCTGTGTAATCCCGGCACTGGGAGGCCAAGGTGGGTGAATCTCTTGAGGTCAGGAGTTCGAGACCAGCCTGGCTAACATGGTGAAACCCTGTCTCTACTAAAAATACAAAAATTAGCCAGGCATGGTGGCTCATGCCTATAATCCCAGCTACTCAGAACGCTGAGGCAGGAGAATCACTTGAACCCGGGAGGCTGAGGTTGCAGTGAGCGGTGATCATGCCATTACACTCCAGCCTGGGCAACAGAGCGAGACTCTGTCTCAAAAAAAAAAAAAAAAAAAAAAAGTCCTTACCAATTTGATAGACTCCAAATGGTATCTTATTGCTGTTTCTGCCTGTATATTCTTACCCAGGGCAGACTTGAGTGCCAAATTACAGAGAACTTAGAATGTAGAAAGAACGGTGCAGACCTAGGTAACAGAAAAGAGGAAGACATGGGAAAAGACATCCAGAGAGAAGCATCCAGAGAAAAAAGGAGACCAGCGTCACATCCTTTTTGGCATGCAGATGTTTCCATATTGCTTTAGGTTTTGAGCATTCTCTTGAGAAGCTTTCTCACTTCCCTGCTCTTCAGAACTGACAGAGGTAGACGCCATCTCAAAAAAAATAAATAAATAAAAGATCTCCTCCCAAATAATATTTGAGCCATCCCTGCTCTTGCTATTGTCCCTGCCTCTAATGACACTTGTTATTGTGTGGGAAAGACAGTATTACTTTAAAGTATAACTTTCTCTGAAAACAGAGAGTTACACCTATGTGGCCAGTCTTCCGTGCTGTCCAGGAGCTCCAGCCTTGATTCTAGAAATGAGTTTGAAAATAACCGCCACTGCATATGTGCTTGCTGGCTTCCTGGCCCTGGATCATCTGCTTTCCCAGTGTGATTTTTCTCCAGGTGTCAAAATAGCCCAGCCAGGTAGGCACTGCAGTAATTATCCCATTTGAACAGTTGTGGAAACTGAGGCACAGAGAAGTTGGGTAACCTGCCTGAGGTCCCACCACTGTTAAGTGGCAGAATGGAGTCCCAATGTGTCTTGAGCTCATATGCATGACATCTTGTGCTCTGCAGTGACTACCTTCAGTATATTCTGTTTCAAACAGTTCAGTGTTACACCCGTCATCAGAAAATGTGTTAGCTGGGAAAGTTCTCTCCTTCCAGTTTCATGTGTAAACAAAAATATATGACATGTTTGGAAGGGGTGGGTGGACATGTAACATGCTGTGTGCTCTGGTGAGAAACACTGTGAAATGAAAAATGAGATTAATGTTTCAGATTGTACAGTTCTCTAATTATGCTTTTAATTATTCATATAAAACAAGTAAAATGACCCCTGACAGAGATATAAATGATTTAGGTAAAATCAAATATTTATAAGATGCTGCTGATTCCCTGGGTGTATTGTAACAGATGGAATCAAAATGTTTTGCCTTCGTCCTTTGGATGCATAATGTTATGTATGGAACTTAACAACTGGCTGAGAAGGATCAACAGTGTTTGAAACACTACTGAGCTAATGCCTAAATGTTTTGATATCAGAACTAAAGGTATGTGGTTGGTATCATATAATATTTTAGAAGATATTTTCTAATATCTGTATATATAGATATATATGATTTTAGATATTGTCTTCTAAGATACTATATTTATGTCACACAATGATGAGTCTCTCATTTTTACAGTTTTAAATAATTATTTGAAAATCAAAAGGTGGTAATATTTCATGACACATTGAAAATTTTGTCAAATTTAAATATTGGTGTGATTAAATAAAGGTTTATTGGAACATAGCCTCACCCATTCATTTAAGTATTATCTTTAGCTGCTTCTGTGCTATAAAGACAAGAGTGAGTAGTTACACTAGAGACCAGTTGGCCTGCAAAGCCTAAAATATTTATCAACTGGCCCTTTACAGGAAAAGTTTATGACCCCTGTTCTAAAACATGCCCAACACAGGGTGAAGGTGGCACAGCGCTGTAGCATGTTTAATTGGCACGAGAAACACTTGCTTTTACTTCATTTTATCCTTTAATTTGCTCTTCTTCTAATTGGGCATTCCTTGTATATTTTTTCAAAAGTTGGAGAAAAACTGCCTTTTGAATACAATAAAAAGGGAGAAAGTTCCTTCACTTGCTTTTAATGCTTCCTTTACATAGAGAAGTACTGAAACTAATTGCAGTATTCTAGAAATGGGTCATTAGCCTAGTCCCTATCTTTTATGGAGACCTAATTTTCATGCAGGATTTCTCACTAAAGCCCTAACTAGGATCGCTTTAGGAAGAGGAGACAATGAGGATAAGCAATTTCCCATGGCTTACACAAGCTTGGCTTTCGATCACAAACCATTCGGTATATTGTTTGGCACCTTACATGTATTTAGCAGCCAATAAGTATTTATTGAATGAATGAATGAATGAATTCACTTCTAGAGAAACAAAAAAAGGGAATATATCACTTGAAAAGAATTTGTTTTTTATTTAGACATTATATTCCTTTTGGAAAAATATTTTTTTGTTAGTGTAAATCCAAGTTATTCTCAATTTCTCCTTCCTGTATTTCAAGAAAGAGCAGTATATTTTTGAAATTTAGGGTTGGAATTTAATTGAGGTTCCCTATGTTGTGGATGCTTCTCATGTATTCTTTGGATGGGTTAAGGGAAATTATTTTTTGCTTGTAACTAAAAGAAAAAGTAAAGAAAACTAGTTATCTGCCAGTATTTGAGTGACTTCAAGAGTAGATTTTGCATTACACTTCCCTGGGTACTGTTATTAAATAACAGACTCCCAGCTCTCTTCCCACTTACTGTTGCCTTAATATTGGAAGCATCCACAAATTTTTGTTTCCTGATATCTTGCCTGCATTTTCTGACCAAAAAAAAAAATGCCTATTGCATCTGGCTGATTATATATTTCCTATCTGGTTCCAGACCTTGAATCTTGGGGTAGCCCCATGAATCAGTGCTTAAAAAGAAGAATCTTGCTCTCTAGATGATTTTGACCATCAAACAGTTTTAGGAGACACTGATTCAGAGTGACTTATTCTGTCATTGTCTCCATTTTTTTTAAATCTGTTAAATGGATAAGTAATTCTGAGATCATTCTCTGGAAAGTGTCATGATTTAGGGCCAACTGATGCTCTGAGAGCATTCTGCAGCTAGAATGAACTAATTTATTCAGGCGGGTGTGTTCGTATTTTTTCACAGGTACATGAGGACATAATTCACATCATAGTAGTCATGAACTTTATTAGAAGTAACAGGACAACTCCATTTGATTTTGAAACTCAATTTGTTTTCCTCTCTTCTCATTCATTTCACACAGTTGCCATCCTTCTGAAAGACGACTATTTTGTCAGTGGAGCTGGTCTGCCTGGCAGATTCAAAGCCGAGAAGGTGGAATTTCATTGGGGCCACAGCAATGGCTCAGCGGGCTCTGAACACAGCATCGATGGCAGGAGGTTTCCTGTTGAGGTGAGAGAAAGTCAAGATCTCAACGTGTAGCTGTGCTTCAGTCTTTATGTTAATCAGATGCTATGTCCTTACCCTCAGTCATTTTGCAAATCACACCTGTACAGTACCTAACTTCATCTCTCTGGAAACCCTTTATCCGTAGTATGGCAGGTGGGTATCCGTCCTTGTTTCTTGCCTTTGTTTAACTGGAGAAACACAGAAGCCACAGGCATCGTGGTTTGAGTAGACTCACTGCTGGTTGATGATGTTCTTCATGTGTTTCATTTGACACAGTTTCTTTTCACTGTCTGTTCCCATTTTTGAAAGATGACATTATGTATGAAACTGGGTTGACTTCATTTTCACTCTTAAGAAAATAGAAAAGTTGGCAAAATGTAGAGGAGTCTCAGAACCTTCTCTTGGTAGCAAAGTTGTAAGGTTTTTTTTGCTCCCAGTGGCTGTTGAAAAAGAGGCTGTGGTGGTATGAGTCACTGTTAATTTTGTTAGGATTGATGGTGACATTTTGCTTCTGCTGTGTCGGTCTTCTCAGTGATCCATCCTGCTGGACAGTAGAAGGGTGTGGGTGCACTAGGTCAGATGCTGCTGTGTATCTTCTTAGAGCCAGGGTGAGGGAGGGAGCACGTCTCCAACTCCTTTATTAATGTTGAGTAGGGAGAGCACATGTCTTCCAATGCCAACCTTATATATTTCCTTTAATCATGATTGTTGTGTGACTATTCTTTTGTTGTGATGAACATGTTTGTTTCTTGGTAGGTGCCCCATGTGGTAAGCCTTAGAAGTGTGTGGAAGAACAAAATGAATGTGGTTCTGAAACCTGCCCACTAGTCCCATAGACAGTTGTTTTGGATAAACATAGAAATTGGCCCTTCTGCTGTTAAAGCTTCACACTTGTATTTGTTTTATTTGAGTTCCTTCCTCAGGAAAGGACCTTCAGGCCTCTCAAAAAAGTATCAGAGGACTGAAGCTCACCAGACCATTGCACCAAATGCCTTCTTGCCCCTCCTTAGTTCTTGTTTTTTTACACATTGTTACGTTTCCTCCATGCTATTTAAATCTCTAGTTTTAGTCAATCAGGGAGCTGGATTTGAGACTGAGCTCACATCTCCTCTCTCGGCTGCAGCACCCAATTAAAGCCTTCCTTGGCAATGCTTGTCATCTCAGTGATTGGCTTTCTGTGCAGCAAGCAGCCGGACCTAGTCTGAACCCCGGGTGTTTCAGTAACAGTTCTAGCCTATGGCTGTACTCAAACGTGGAGTGACTTTTCACTGGTAACATACGTTAATCAAAGGAGCCACATGGCCAAGGAAGGTTTTCAGCTGTTAGAATTTCATAGCTTCTAAGTCTTGTCCTGCTTTGATAATCTGATGAATTCTTGAGACCCCCTTCACAAAGAAGACACATGTATGTATCTACACATAGATTTACATGTAACTGATAGGATTTCATCATTCTCCCTAGCTCCTCAGGCCAATTTTTGAACCCTGTAAGTATCCGTGAAGCTCTGGTGAAGAACCCCTACACAATAAGAAAATAATACTTATTTTTCTATAGATGCTTATATGGCCATGCAGATTTGTTTCTTATCCACTGTTCCTAGAGAAACCAGAGATAACTACTCTGAGAAAATGCTTCATGTTTTTTCTTGTTTAGCTCAGAAATTGTCAGTATCAGAATTCTTCCTGCATTAGGACTCCTCTATCTGTGGAACTTCCTATCCTAGTCACAATAATGATATCTTTCATGAGTTGGGTTTCTACTTAATGGATTCTCTTCCACCCTTAAAATGGAATGAATCATTTCTTAGAAGTCTTAGCTTTATTTGTACTTGGAAAACTTGATTCCTAGAAGCAAAATTACATCATGTTCTTAAGTGTAGGATTTTCCTTCTGGTCTTGCTGACAGGTTCCCATTGGCAATATGAGTTGAAGGGGTAGCTTTGTGTCCAGCCAGCTTTGCTCTGAAGCCTCTTTGTCTTAGAATTGGGTTGCCATTTGTTCATTTTGTGTTGTTTTGGACAAAAGACCTGTCCTGAAAGCTTAAAAACTCAATCAGATGGCTACCTTGGAAAAGAAGACCTCTAGAGCTGGGAACTGGGAACCTTGCCTCTGTGTAATTACATTTCCTCATGCCCAAAATGACCAGTTTCCTCTTTACATTTGACTCTGGGAATAATGTATCAAAGACATTAATACCGTTTTTTTTTCCTTTCTTTTTTTTTTTTCTTTTCTTTTTTTTTTTTTTTTTGAAATGGAGTCTCACTGTTGCCCAGGCACATGATCTCAGCTCACTGCAATCTCTGCCTTCTGGGTTCAAGCAATTCTCCTGCCCCAGCCTCCCAAGTGGCTGGGATTACAGGTGTGTGCCACCACGCCTGGGTAATTTTTGTATTTTTAGTAGAGACGAGGTTTCACCACGTTAGCCAGGCTGGTCTTGAATTCCTGACCTCAAATGATCCACCTTTCTCGGCCTCCCAAATTGTTGGGAGTACAGGCGTGAGCCACGGCGCCCGGCCAGAGATTAATATTCTTTTGAAACACATGACTTTTGGTGAATATTTCAGTTTTACATTTCTCAGAGGGAGCCGTTGAATTCAGAAGCTAATTAGAAATGGCAGCCACCATGCCCAGGCTTATTGTTTAACCAGGTTGTTTGGATATTTTTCTTTTAAATAATGTCAGATGATATGGCTGCCTATATCAATTGGGTTCCTCATTGAAGTCCATCTGATTCATAGCTTGTTTTCTAAAAATGTGATAAACATATTAACGGTGTATTTGGAGGAACTTGAATTTCAGAGATTAAGTAACTGCATTAAATTTACCTTTAAAATATGCACAAGAAAGTTGCTTGCTTTTGCCCAAAGTGTCTGTGATATTTCATGTTAAGTTGCTTTATTCAAGTTCTTCATTAATACCCATCTCTCTTTACAGTTTTTATACTATTTGAGCATCTTACACTTGGTTTGTTTCTTTTCACATAACTACAATTGTTTTCCAAAAAACTAGAATTAAAGTAAGAAAATTTAATTTATCATGGAGTAATTTATCAGCATTGGGGACATTAATTATTTGTTTTGCATGCAGTATGTATGAGGGCTACAGAAGAATCATTGTTGAAGATTGTGCTAGGATTGGTAGAATATAGCTGTGGTTCTCAGCTGGGGACAGCGTCTCCCCCCTGCACCCTGGGGCATTGGGTCATGTCTGGAGACATTTCTGGTTATTGCCATTGTTGGAAGTGTTATGGTATTACTTTCTAGTTGGTAGAGGCCAGGGATACTGCTATACATCCCAGTGTAAAGGACAGCCCCCACTAAAAGGAATCATCCAACCCCAAAATGTCACTAGTGTCACTGTGGTGAGATTCTGGAGTGGAGAAAGCAGTGTGTTTAGTAGAATTAAGCATTTCTTTATCTAAGTAGTGTCATTTAAAATACATTTGAATAAAGAGGACTTGTTTCTTGGGAAGTCATTCCATCCTCTTTGGGTTTTAGAGAGTAAATGTACCTTGCCTTATGTGTAACAGCATTGCTGTTCCTGGTTTCTTTAGTATCTGCTTGAGATGCAGTCACGACCTTGGGAATTTTAACAGCTCCCTCTGTGCTGCGGCTCTGCAGGCTGAATTTTAAACATATGCCCCACAAGAAGCTGGATCTGCTCCCTGAGGGTAAATTGCAGCAAACTCAACTTTGTAGGTTTTGTTGCTTCCCAAGAATTCTTTGAGGTCATCTGAGACAACTTTGTAGGCATCCAGAAATTAAAGCTCTCTGAATTTTTCTGGCTGGAATCCTGGACTCAGTCTTGTAGTTCCTGCACTTAAAAACATCCAGTCTAATAGTTAACAAAGAAAGCCCTTGTACAAACAAAACAACAAAACAAGATGAAAGCTCTTCAGTAACCAGTGTTCTTTACAGCTCAGTTAAAGTTAGAAAAGAAAGTTGAAGTCACATTACAATGCCATGCCTTGGAGACTGAACCCAATTTGGATCCTCAGATGCCCTCGCCTCCTATTACTGAGCATTATTCCTTGCCTAGCAGCACATTTTTCTTGAGTATCTTCTGTTGTACGTGGGCTGGTACACAAAGTTAAGTCAGAAAGTCACAGTTCCTGCCTTCAAGGTATTTACACTCCAGTGGTGACACAGAAATTAAACATTGGTCATGTAACTATCTATGTAGTTTCGTTTGTGTTATAGTCTCTGAAGTAGAGGGGTATTTTGATAGGGAGTGGAAGCTTTCAATGGAGACATCGATACTTATTAGAGGGAAAAGATGAATTGGAGCTTCCTAGTAGAATAAGGCTATGCAAAAGCCGTGGGGCAGGTGGTATTTGTTAAGTTTAAGGAATAAAGAGGCCAGTAGAGATTTTGGTAGGCAAGATAATGTCCCTTCTTTCAAATGTCTGCTGCAAATATGTTACTTTATGTGGCACAACAGACTTTGCAGATGTGATTAAGTGTCCTTAAAGTAAAAAAACTCAGAATATTCCAGTCATTAAAACAGGATGACCTGTTCCATTTCTTCTGTGGCTAGTCAGCTTTCTGTTGTCGGTGCAGCCAGTTATCTGTAACAGCTTCTATCGTCTCCTAAACTTTTTTTCCTATTCCACACTCATTCCTGTTCTGTGGTTGGTAACTTAAATAAAGGTTCATATAACACTAATAGAAATTTAATCATGCTGTATTTCCACTAATAACCAAAGTTGCAGTTAATACAAAGAGAAACCTCCAGATAAAACGTTCGAGAACTCCATTAAAGTGGGGAGTTCATTGCATGCTTGTTGTGTGAGGTAATTAAAATCTTATTTATGACAATAAAAGATCACGGGAGTTGTTGATTCAGACTTAAACTGGTGCTTTATGAGTTGAAGTCTTCAATAAGCTTAAATGATCCAAATTGATTGTATGTGCCGCTTCTGGTAAAAGTCACAGCTGGTTCATTTCAGCTCTGTTCAGAGCATTTTAGTGAATGAATAGAAGCAAAGGCATTTTTCCTAATGTATACCATGTACACATTACCATATGGTACAGGTCTGCAATCCCTTGTCTGAAACGCTTGAGGCCAGATGTTTTAGAATTCAGAATCTTTCTTAGAAAGGTATTATAGCCCAGCGGTCCCCAACCTTTTTGACATCAGGGACTGGTTTTGTGGAAGACAGTTTTTCCATGGACTGGGCAGGTCGGGGGTTCAGAATGAAACTGTTCCACCTGAGATCATCAGGCATTAGTTGGATTCTCAAAAGGAGCATGCAACGTAGATCCCTCGCATGTGCGGTTTGCCATAGGATTTGTGCTCCTATGAGAATCTGATGCCGCTGATGTGACAGGAGGCAGAGCTTAGGCGGTAATGCTCCTTGCCCACCACTCACCTCCTGTTGTGCGGCCCATTTCCTAACAGGCCACGGACTAGTACTGGCCCTGTTAGAGCCCATGTGCCATGTATATTTCAGAAGGCAACCAGTAAGGTCGGGAACTACATTCTTACATTCATTAATATTCCTATAACAAGCAAATGTACAGTGATACTAAGTGGAAATATCAGTAGTCTACATAGCTTCACATTTCTTCATCTCTGGTTTTACTACTAAATTAGTTTTGGTAGCAAATTCATAAATAACAACAACAAAACACCGTTTGGTCTTGAAAAAATACCCAGGGCCATTGTATGGGTCTTGTGTCTATTGAGTGACTTCAATGGCTTATGTCTAAAGAGCACTACTGGGTAGTTACAACCATGACACAAGCAGGTAAAATCATATGTCTCCCTCTGGGGCGGATGTGTCCCGGTACTTCTGTCTTCCTCCTCCCGTCTTTGTCTTCATATTGTACAGCATTCTTGGGCACAGTTCAGGATTGTCCAGCCAGAAATTGCTAGTTTTAGGCTGACCTTGTTCTGTGATCGATTCTCATTTGAACATTCTGTTTGGGCCTGCAATTGTCTTCAATATCCATGTCTTCAGGTGTGTTACCTTGACCTCCTACTGCACTCTCTCCTGTCTGCTCAAATCCTGCCTTCCTCCTGAGAGCCTTCCTATGCATTTTATGAAGTCGATCGGGGTTCTTCCCTGGAATACTTCTGTCACATTTTGGTTGAAGAGTTGTCTTGTAATGACCCCTAGGTTATGGCTCAGGTGAGAGAATGCGTTCCGTCTCTCTGGTAAGCACGTCCAGTTGTGTCATACACAAATGCCTTGCACGACACCACCCTCTCCACACTGATGTAGGCACTCAGGTTCCTGCCTTACTCAGATGTGGACCAGCCCATCTAGGGTGTGAGGCCCACATGGATCCAGAGCTTCAGCAGCATGATATGCTAAAGCCTAGACTGCGTATCAGGTTGGATAGCACCCCTTAAATAATCCCTCCTTCACGGCTGGAATAAGTTTATGTGTACATGTTTGTATGTATGTATGAATGACAAGGTCTTACTGTGTCACCCAGGCTTTAGGGCGGTGGCATGATCACAGCTCACTGTAGCCTCAACCTCCTGGGCTCAAGCAGTTCTCTTGCCTCAACCTCCTGAGTAGCTGGGGCTGCAACCACACACCACCATGCCCAGCTAATGTTTTTTATTTTTTGTAGAGACAAGGTCTTGCTATGTTGCCCACGCTGGTCTTGAACTCCTGATCTCAAGCAATCCTCCCTCTTCACCCTCCCAAAGCCTGGGATTTCAGGCATGAGCCACTATGCTTGGCCTGGAAATCAGTATGATGGATGAAATACTTTCTTGAAGATTTATTTGTACATTGGCGTATTAAGGGCTTTGACGAGTCCTCCACTGAAGAATCTGTTTACCTGTGTTTAACACAATGTTTCCTGAAACTTATATGACCTCTGTCCCTCTCTCTCTCTCTCTGTGTGTGTGTGTGTGTGTGTGTGTGTGTGTGTGTGTGTGTAAGTTCATAATATCACTGTTTTGGAAATGTAAGTTTATACTTTTCTCCTCTCAACCTTTAGTCCATATTCCTTTTAAGAAATGGGGTCCTGTTCAAATAAATTGTTGTTTTGGTTTCTTTTTTCTTTTCTATTTTGTTTTTGAGATGAAGTTTTGCTGTGTTGCCCAGGCTAGTAGTGCTGGCTACTCAGCAGCATCTCATGAGCCCAGGAGTTCAAGGCTAGCCTGGGCAACATAATGAGACTCCATCTCTAATAAAATAAAATAAAAAATAAAACTATAAAGATATCTTGGCTTGTTCAAGAAACAATTTTTTAGCATCTTTATGAACTTGATGCTATCTTGTTTTATCATTAGAATTGTCATCAGAGGGGATCTGAGATATTTTCTATTAAAAATAACATTTCCAATATGATAGTTTTTCCCCCGTGTTGTGTACTTTCTGTCAGTTCCTGGAATTGTTACAGGTGATGCAGGATTTTTGCTCCTTTAGCTAAGCTAAGCGAGGTCCAGGTTCTTATCTCATGACCAGGAAAAATTAGGCACGCGGACACCAGCAAGTGAGTGCAGTAGAAGTTATTAAGTGAAAGGAAAGCCCTCAGCAAAGAGAAGGGTCCTGGAGAAAGGTTTCCAGTTGCCCCCTTCCCAGTTGAATACCCCGACTCCTATCTAAAAAACTGATGAGGCTGGGTTCCTTGTTTGTATATGGCGTGAATTCCTGGTGGCTCCACCCCATCCTTCCAGTGTGCATGTGGGCCATTAGACTGAGCTGCTTCATATTGATTTATTTCTCTCCTGTGCATGTGTTAAGGAATTGAATTTTCCACCGCTGGCATATTTAGGCAGGCTCCCTGTGTAGGTTCCCTTATCTGCACAAAATATCTGGTGTAAACACAGGAGGAGGGTCGGAGGTTCTACGGGAACCCTTCCCTTTTTCTTGGCCTATAGTAGGCTGGCTAACACCTTTCATAGGTTCTCTGAAACGTTTCTTTTTTCTCAGAGTCCTTTGTCATGAGGCTTAAGACAATATCTGTTTTCCCTGTCCTGCCCCTTCATGGAGCGTGGACGTGTTAGAAAGATCATCCCGTGGTTATCTGGTGTTTGCTATTCTGTGGTGTAGCCAATTATGTTTTGCCTTGTAGTGACTTCCATCAAATGGGAAAGGAATTGGTTGAAATTTAGTTAATGACTTTATTGAAATAAAGATTCCATTTTAGAGCAGAATGTTTCATCCTTTGCTAGTGAAATGTTTAATTTCCATCTGGCTGATCTTTTATGTGAATGTCCTGTGTTAATTAAGAGGAACATTTGAGGATGCCCTAGTACTTAGAGAATACTCAGTGGAGAAGTTAATGTTTGGTTGTGTGCAAAGCAAGCGTGCAGGTTTTGTGAGGTAAAACAGCTTTGGTCCCTGGCTTGGTAAATCTCCATGATGTCTGGCATTCCTCATCACAGTCATCCTTAGACATGAACTTGGCTCAGGGCTATTTGATGGTGTGTCACTGATATGTGATGTGCTGATAGCTGTTTGAATCATACTGAGAATTACAGTTAAGGAGATGGCATGCTCTGAAAAGAAAACCTGGTTAAGTTGGAGATATTCTCAGTGTAGAAACTTAGTGACCGTGGTGGCCCTCACAACCAGATAGAAGGCTTAGGGTAGTGGTGGTTGTGGTTGAAGTCACTGATACTGGTGTTGGTAGTGGTAATAGCGATGATATTGTAGACGCAATTTAATAGACACGACCTCTGTCAGGTACTTTCTAGATGTTTCTTCATGTCAGCCTTATAAAGAGGGACTCTTCTTATACCCATCTTAAAGATTGAAGGACTGAGTTTCTGCAATGGTAAGTGGCTTGGCTGAGACTTACTGTTAGTACTTCAGAATCTGGGCTCCAGTATCTCCGACACCTTAACCATAATTCGTTTTATCAGCTAATTTTGCTGTTTTTTGTTTCATTGTTTTAGGTTGTTTTCAGAACCACTGACGCAGTAGATAGAAGTCATTTTTTTAGAGTCTTAACTATTGTTTATTGTACAGGTTGAGTGTTCCTCATCTGAAATGTTTGGGACCAGAAATGTTCAGTTTTTTAATTTGTTTTATTTGGGAACATTTGTTTATATATAATGAAATTTCTTGGGGATGGGATTCAAGTCTAAACACAAAATTCATTTATGTTTCATATGCCCCTTAAATACATAGCCTGAAGGTAATTTTATGTAATTTTAGAATAATTTTACGGATGAAACAAAGTTGTGAATGCATTTTCATTGCAACCCATCACATGAGGTGAGGTGTGGAATTTTCCACTTGTGGCATCATGTCAGAGCTCAAAAAGTGTCAGATTTTAGAGCATTGAAGATTTTAGATTTTTAAGATTTGGGATGCTCAACCTGTATCATAGGAAAGAAAATGAAAGAGCTTCAAATGTTCAGAGATGGCTGAACCTATAGTAAAACGTACAGAGAGATATGAGGGAATAGAAAATATAGTCAGCACTATGCCTAGAGCTATCTGTGCAAAATAGTATGCTTTTTATCTGGATTGACCACTTCAGTCTATTTTTAATCACTGAGAGCAATACTGTCTGGTAAAAATATAATGTGAACCACACATTGTCATTTTAAATTTTCAGAAGCCCCCTTAAAAGAGGTAAAAAGGAAGATATTATTTTAACAAATGTTTTTATATTATAGAATAATACAATTTATATTATATAAGAATATTTATTATCAAAGAAATTCAATTTCAGTTGATTTTAATAATCTACATTTCCCCTGATACATTCCAAAATACTGTTTTAACATAAAATCAATATAAAAAGGTATCACTGAGACATAGTACATTCTATTTTTATACTATGTCCTTGAAATCCAGTTTGTATTTTACAGTTACTGCTATACTAAAACTTGCAAACCTTTTTATTCCAGACCACAATAATGGAATTTTGATAATAAACTATATGAGAGACTAACAAATTCTTTAGGAGGTGTTTTTATGTTGAATTTTTGGTATTTTTGACTTCTCTTCCAACGACGACAACAAAAAAGGTGAAAGGATAGAAAGTAGCAGGTATGTACAGTGAACAAGTCTGAAGAACTAATGTACAGCAGAGGGACTATAGTTAATAAAAATGCATTGTATGCAGTATTCAGGATTTTTGCTAAATGTGTAGATTATCTCTGCTCTTACAGCAGGGCATGGGTAGCTATGGGAAATGATGGATATATTAATATGTTTCACCGTAGTAATCATCTTACTATCTAGATGTATGTATCTTGTAATGTTGTATACCTTATAATCTCTTTTAAAAATATACACTTCGTAGTTCAGTTTTATGTTGAGGTCTGACTTGTTGAAAAGGCTTCACTTAGATGCTGTACAGGGTTTTTTTTCATCTTCTTCTTCTTTATAAGCTCCAAGTTTTTTCCTCTTATTCTTTTTTGCAACATTTGTTCCTGGAGCTTTGAACACTATTCTTCTCAGAATCCACTTCCAAGCTCAGGAACTCAAATAAAGCTGGCTGGGGAGACCTTTGTGCACTGAAGGTAGAGACTTCAGGCCGCCGGATCAGTTGTATTGTAAGTTCAGGTCAAGAGGATTTATGGGCCTGTGTATCAGCAACACCACCAACTGCCCTTTTTTTCTTGTCCTGTCAAAATTTGAGCGGGAAGGTTTCAAGCCATCTTAAATCTAAAGCCTTTAGCAAGTTCTTTAGTGCCACCGTCACTCAGAAGGGACAGTCAGAAAGATTTATAAGGAATAGAAAGGAGTCAAGTTTGAAAGAAAGTCTATTTCCTCTCTTCCCTTTAAATCCCTGGCATAGAATTTCATTTCACCGCCCTTTAATGGAATGGGAAGAAAGTTTCAAAAGCTTCTCAGTCCGGATTGTTTGGCCTGGCGCTGTATTGAGCACAGATACTGCTCTGGATACATTACTGTGATGGACGGAGACCAGCTGGGCAAATTCACCAAAACTCTTATCTTATTTAAAAATATGAAATTCATCTGTTGAGTGTTTGAGGATGTCTTAGCAAGACAGGGTACTTTAAAACTCAGGTTAATGTGTGGAAGAGATTTGGGTTAATAGTAAAATAACATCTAAATCCCAGCTATTACCGTACAGATAGAGCTTCAACTCCTGAATCTCCCTATTAAAACCTTTACTCTGTTCATTTCCAAAATTCAGTATTTCAGGGAATGTTCTGAGTTCATGCCTCTGTGTTCAGCATTCCCTGATGAGGGAAGACTTGGAGTGAGAGAAACCTCATCCACTGCCCCTTGCTATTTCTTAGCCTGCCTCTTGTGTTTGCTTCTTTGAATTTGTCATTGTCTCTGACTTTCTGCCTCTATCTCTTTCATCATCATTCTTTGTGTCATTTATTGGAAGGGTATAAGCAGGTACTGAAGTACCTAAGCATATATAATCAGCACCCATCGAAAAAGATGCCCCCAGCATATTTTCTGGATTCATGTTATTCTATCTAAATTCTCTGCATAAAAAGTGACTTAGGAAATGCTGCATAACAAGTCTTCCTCTTAGAGCTTGCTAATGGGCTAACACAGTGCTGAGACATATTCCAGTAGGGAAACGCCAAATAGTTCAGTGGAGAGCTTTTCTCTCAGCCATGACAATACAGTATGTAGAATGTTTAAATTACTTCCTTACCGGCTTCTCTAGAGACAGTTCTAAATGATCCACAGTGTTTATTCATTGGGTTGATTAACAGAGCCTTCTCTGTGGAGGGCAGAGTGTCCTGGCCTCAAGAAACTTTTTTCTTCAGCAGGCATTGAGGCCCTGAGGCAGGAGCCTGCCTGGCCTGTTTGAGGCAGAGACAGGAACCCAGGGCTGTTGGAGCAGCGGGAGAAAGGAGCAGAGTGATAGGAGGTGCGGTCAGCAGATAGGCAGTGTGATGGTGTGAGGTCTTGGAGACCGTGGGAAGCTCTGTGGCTTTTACTGCAGGCAAGATGGGAAATTGTTAGAATGTTTACAGCAGAGAAAGTTCTCAGTCTGTTTCCTAACTTATATTTTTTAATATTTTATTTTAAACAATTTTTTTTTTGGAACAGCACAAGGTCTTGCTATGTTGCCCAGTCTGTCCTCAAACTCCTGGGCTAACGCAGTCGTTCCACCCCAGCCTTCTGAATAGCTGGGACTACAGGGACATACCATCACACCGGTCTATCTAGTTTATGTTTTAAGAAGGATCCCTCTGGCTGCACTTGAGAGTGAGGAAGACCTCTGGGTGCTGAGAGCAAGGCTAGAAGATGATCATAACATTTCAGGAGAAATGATGTTGGGTGGGCCACAGATGAGTGTTTTGAGAAAAACATCTGATTCCAATTTTTTTTTAAGGCAGAAGATGCTCATCAAGGGGATATGATGGTCATGTTATCTCAGGGCATGCTGTTTATACTTCTTGGTTTAAAGAAAGAATAATTTGAGGAGAGAAAATCATGGATAACTGACCAGTCAGTAATATTTTGAAACATTTCGTTTAGTTTTTTAAAAGTCTTTTAAAGCTTTGACTATCCAGTATTCAAATTTTGTGTAATACCTATTATAGATCAGTTTTCACTGCATAATATGTTATATACTAAAGAAGAATGTAACAGAGAAGTGATTATTAAGTGCATTATTAATAATACAAACCCCCTCCCTGTAGAGTAATTTTGAGTTAATAGACATAGAATGCTTTGAGCAGGACTTGGCATTCTTAGAGATTATTTATATTAACTATTTTTTTTTTTAAGACCTAGTCTCATTCTGTCACCCAGATTGGAGTGCAGTGGCACAATCTTGGCTCACTGCAACCTCCGCCTCCCGGGTTCAAGCAATTATCCTGCCTCTGCCTCCTGAGTAGCTGGGATTACAGGTGCTTCTACTACACCCAGCTAATTTTTTGTATTTTTAGTAGAGACAGGGTTTCATTGGCCAGGCTGGTCTCGAACTCCTGTCCTCGTGATTCGCCTGCCTCAGCCTCCCAAAGTGCTGGGATTACAGGTGTGAGCCACCGCGCCCGGCCTATATTAACTATTAATATGAACTCAGTAGTCTTCTTGTCACATGAAGCAGTGTCATGCGCATCCGTGTGAAGAGACCACCAAACAGGCTTTGTGTGAGCAATAAAGCTTTTTAATCACCTGGGTACAGGTGGACTGAGTCTGAAAAGAGGGTCAGCGAAGGGAGATAAGGGTGGGGCTATTTTATAGGATTTGGGTAGGTAAAGGAAAATTACAGTCAAAGGAGGGTTGTTCTCTGGCGGGCATGAGTGGGAGTCACAGGTGCTTAGTGGGGGAGCTTTTTGAGCCAGGATGAGCCAGGAAAAGGAATTTCACAAGATAATATCATCACTTAAGGCAAGGACCGGCCATTTTCACTTCTTTTGTGGTGGAATGTCATCAGTTAAGGCGGGGCAGGGCATTTTCACTTCTTTTGTGATTCTTCAGTTACTTCAGGTCATCTGGGCCTATGCGTGCAAGTCACAGGGGATGCGATGGCTTGGCTTGGGCCCAGAGGCCTGACAAGCAGCAGATCCTCAATCTATCTATTTTGTTTCTTTTCCACTATTTCTACCATGGTTCAAGCCAACACCATTTCTGACTTCAACCGTTGCTACAGATTCTTAAAAAGGTCTCTCTTGCCCTTCATAATCCACTCTTTATCTAGTAACCAAAGCTTTTTTTTAAACTCTTGAATCACATTACATTTTTTCCCTCACTTAATATTTTCCAGTGGTTTCCAATCACATGTTGAGTAGGTCCAAAGATCTTACCTTGGCCTACAAGGCCCTAGTTGACGTGGCTTCTCCTCTCCCTCATTCACCCCCACTCACACCCCCATACTTCTCTCCACCCTCTTTTCAATGGCTTTGTTCTTCTCCCTGATTATCCCTTACTCCTTT
This sequence comes from Macaca mulatta, assembly GCF_049350105.2. Classification (NCBI taxonomy): domain Eukaryota; kingdom Metazoa; phylum Chordata; class Mammalia; order Primates; family Cercopithecidae; genus Macaca; species Macaca mulatta. The sequence continues at coordinate 125,597,264 of NC_133407.1, forward strand.
CCCAAGCCATCATATCATTTCATGCTCTCTCCTCTTCCAGAGTAAGTCACTTTCTTTTCTATTACCCAGTTTTATTTTCTTCATAGCATTCATCACTTTTTTGAAGTTATTTACTTACTGATTTCTTTACTTATTTATTAACTCCCTTCCCTTTTCTCACCCCCATACACTGCATGTGAGCTTTTAGAGGAGGGGATCTGTCTGTCTGTCTGTCTGCTGTTGAATCTTGGCTGCTAATGAACATAGTCCCATAACAGCATAAGCAGTATTACCCATTAGGAAACCAGCATTCTTGTATTGTATCCTTATCTTCTGGGCCTGCTGGTTTAAAGGGTAACTCTAATTCCTGAGAATGAAAACTTTTAATTCATTCATAAAAAGAACATTTAAGAAAGCAAATCCTACCCCAAAAGTATGTCCTGTATTAAGAATGTGAAAGAGCCCAGTAAATAGTTACTCCCAAATAAACACATTCATCCTCTTGCCTCCTACTGTGAGGCTAAGGGTTAATCGTTCAGTTCAGGAAATGATCTTTTTAAGGTCTGTTCTTCCAGAGTGTAGCTCTTATATTAACAACCATTACATCCACATATCAAGACAGATTGTTTCAATTACTCAATGAGGTCCACGTTTTTGAGAGCTGTTAATATGTACATGACCAATTACTGTAGCTGAGTTAAAAGGTGTGCCTTTGGGAATTTTAGATTGAGATTATCAGTTTCATTCATGAGCCAAGACAGAAGCCATGAGAATTGGATGCTGCATTTCTCTGCAGATTTGTTCGCTAGAAGCCTCTCCAGTGCCCACACACCAAAGGTTATGAAGTTGCCAGATTCCTTTCCTTGGTCCCATCCTCATACCATCTCAGAACAGTGCCTTCCTTTGTATTCGTTGAGAACCAGGCAATATGCTGAACGTTTGGGAATTCCATAGTGAACAAGACAAGCAAGCTCCTTGACCTCATAGAACCTGAGAGACCAGCAGAGTGAATCTTAACCCAAATGTACATCAGAATTAAGTGGGCACTTTTACATTTTTCAAAGCCAAATTTGAGTCATTTTTGTTCATTCCTCATTACCAGTAAATGAAAAGAAAAACAAAAACCCTCGTCTGACAGTCTGCTTTTCCACGTTCAAATAAAAAGCCATGCATCTTTAATGTGGATATGATGCCTCTCCATGTGCTCGATCTCACCATTTCCCTTCCAAAGTTTGCTAGAATCCCACAATGTCAGCAGCAACTGGAGTCAAATAATAGATGATTTGTAGGCTTCAGGGGTAACAGCCCTCTCTTTCCAGTTGGCCAATCTTCTAAATGATTCAGAGTCTCCAAGTTGGTCTCAAAAATGCCTGAAATTTCATTATTTGAGTTAAGGTATTACCATCTCTTCAAATGGTAGTCTAAGGAAAGAGCAAAATGTGAGCACTTATGCTGCATTGAATATGTTAATAAAACTCATCAGGTAATGCCCCAGCAGTAGCATTACAAAGCTCAAGGCGTCCCTTAGAATAGGATGCATAGGAGGTCAGCTCTGATAGGACAAAATGCGGGCGGGCCTACATGAGCCACATCGCAGGGAAGCAGGTGGACCCACCCACAGATACGGTATGGATCAGTGTATAAATTGGGAGAGGAAGCATTAGGCATAGAAGGCACGCTGGATTTATGAAAGACAGTAAGTGAGCCTGTCCCAGTTCTAGAGGAAATTATTGGAATGGACAGTGCTGTGAGCCCAAGAGTGGGTCTCAAAGATGTTTTTGACGGGATGCTCTTAGAAGAAAGCAACTTCTTTGGGGTCCCAGAATGGAATCAGAACCTGCAGAAGCTGACCTTACTGAAGAAACTGGTTACAGCTTGGGGCACAGCACCCAGGCTAACAGCAGGAGCTAACCAGATACTCGTTTGTTTCACATAATTCAGGGTAGATTTTCCAAAATCAAATTCCTGAGGTCCTTCTGCAACCTCCTGAATCAGATGTTGAATGATAAGAGATATTCCCCATACTTCTATCAACAACAATTCCTCGGGCCGGGTGTAGTAGCTCACAGTTGTCATCCAGCATTTTGAGAGGCCAAGGCGGGTGGATTGCTTGAGCTCAGGAGTTTGAGACCACCCTGGGCAACATGGGGAAACCCCATCTCTACCAAAAATACAAAAACTTAATTGGACATGGTGGCACACATCTGTGGTCCCAGCTACTTGGGAGGCTGAGAAGGGAGGACTGCTTGAGTTCAGGGGATAGAGGTTGCAGTGAGCTGAGATTGTGCCACTGTACTCCAGCCTGGGTGACAGAGTGAGACCCCGTCTCAATTTAAAAAAAAAAAAAAAAAGTCCCTGGAGGAAGAATAAGTTCAGGAGATCTGTTGTGTAATATAACAGGGTGATGATAATGAATGACAATGTATTGTATACTTGAAAATTGCTAAGAGAATAGGTTTTAAAATATTTCTGCCACACACACACACAGAGAAATGGTAAGTATGGGAGGTGATGGATGTATTAATTAGCTTGATTGAGTCATACCACAGTATGTTTTAAAACATCATGTTGTATGCCATGAATGTGTACAGTTTTTATTTGCCAACTTAAAAAAATTAAAAACAAAGAAAAACTCTGAGAATAATGATAGTTTTGAAACTACTTCCTGTGTATAGAGTACTTGCATGCATTGTGTCATTTAATCATCACTGACTAAAAACATTTTTCCACTAAAACCTCTATCTATTTTTCAGATAAAACTGAGGGAAGAGAGATCATCCTTATAGAAATCTCAGTGGAGTCTAACATCTTCTTGATAGAAATAATTTTAGGAGTGTAGTAGTCTGAGTTTAAGTACCATTTTCTGTTGATAACAGACTGATCTGTTGTCATTTTGACTTATTTCCTTCCAGTATTTGGCAGAGGGTGGGGGAGGATAAAAGCATAGTCAATATCAAAATGAATATGTTTACAGCCTGCTTTATCACTTTGCATATTGTGAATATGTTCTGTATTTTGTAATATCTCACAGTTCTTCAAAAATGAAATCTAATTTTCCTACTTGTACCTTGCTGCATTCTACAGATTTGTCACAATTAACACATTTTACTTTAAATTGAAGAAATAAACCAGAACAATGAGTCTCATTTAATGTCATTTCTAAGACCTTATTTTTATAAGCTAGAACAAGTATAGAGGCAGAATGTAAAAATAATTTTTTCTCAAAATGCAAATTGTTTATGGTCTTTTGATTATCAAAGTAATATATGTTCATTACAAAATAATTCACACAATATGTGAGTTAAAGAAAGTGTGTGTTTCTCTTGCAAACAAGTAACACTCTTTAGAAATGCCAGTATGATTTTATAAACTCATTTCCACTTAATAGATACTGGGAGTCTTTTCATTGTCAGTAAGTAGCTATCTATACCTGTGACTCAGAGAGCAGCACCCAGGCCAACAGCAAGTGCTTAGCTGGACCTTATTTCTGGTTTTGTTGTTGTTGTTTGTTTGTTTGTTTGTTTGTGTTCTGAGACAGGGTCTTGCTCTGTCTCCCAGGCTGGAATACAGTGGCACATCATAGCTCACTGCAGCCTCGAACTCCTGGGCTCAAACAGTCCTCCTACCTCAGCCTCCTAAGTAGCTGGGACTAAAGGAATGTGTCACCATGCACAGCCTTTTTTCTTTTTTCTTTTCTTTTTTTTTTTTTTTGTAGATACAGGGTCTTGCTATATTGCCCAGGTTGGTCTTCAGCTCCTGGGCTCAAGCAATCCTTCCACCTTGGCCTTCCAAAGTGCTGGAATTATATGTGTGAGCTACGGCAGCTGGCCTCATCTCTGTTTTTTAATGCTGCATAGCTGAGGCCCTTGAGCCAGATCCCTGGGGTTCATATTTCATCACTGCCACTGTGTGAGTATGACTCTGGTCATCTGTTTAACTTGTTCCCTCATCAGTAAAATGACATTTAATATGAATATCTACCTGATGAGAGTTTTTGTGGGAATTAAATTGTAATACTTACAGACGTCTAGTTTAGTGTCACATATAGGTGATTGATAAATTTTTGCTTTTCTCCATGGTGTAGTTGCAATACATTGTTGGACTTTTTGGCTCTTTCTGTTGGTCTGTCTTATAAACATCACAGCTACATAGATCATGTATCTGGGATAAACTTAGGTTTAATAGGAGCCAGGTGTATGACATGAAGATGAAAGGTAGGAGAGATGTCTCACATGTTATTTGACTTGTTGACATTTGAGAATATAAGCCAACATTAGTCGGAACATCTGACATTTTCAAAAGAAGCTAATATCTTGTTTGAAAAAGCCCAAAATACATGTTTATGTGTATACTATACCCTTTTTGTTAAAATATAATACATTGTCTCGGCCTTCATGATGTACTCATGGGCTAGAATTAGTGATCAGTAAGGGTTTTAAATCCAAAATGTTCAATCTCAAAGTGGAAGTTCTTTGTGTTACAGTGCACTGTGTCCACCTTTACCTTTGTGAATTGAGATGTTTGGGTTGCTATGCTAAAAGTTAATTCATTTGATATTATGTGATGTAGCTTTATATGTCAGCTCTGAAACTGTCTATAATAATAGTTATTTTATCTGACCAGGATGCAACATATGGGTTCCTAATAAAGGGCTAATACATTTCTTGAAATTATATGTAAAATTTTGGCCATATAGGTCTTTTTCCTTTTCTTTTCATAATTGTTTTTGCATTTCATGTTTTGTTTATATTTTGTATTGTTTTCTGATTTCCTTTCTCCCTCCCCCCTGAAAAAAGAAAGTATCTGGAGAGAGAAGAACAGATTGTGTTTCTGTAGAACTAATTAGTTTTTTACTTTCCAATGTAGAGAATACATATATATGTATACAATTCACATTAAATTTTATTCATAACATCATTACTGGTCTCATGAATTTCTAGAGGTCTGAAAACTCACAGCTAAGGCTGCTGTACGTGACTATTCTGCCAGCATCCTATGGGCAGGTACCATTACTGTCTCATTAATTTCTGTAACCTCAGTGCTTAGTGTAGTACTATGTATGTTATAGGTGACCTGTTTACATTTTTTGTGGAATAAAAGAATGAATCCACTATTATTGTCTTAACTAATTTCAACATACGAGGAGTCTTCCCGCTTATGTTTGTAAGAACTAGATCATAACATGTCTGATCTTTTAATTAAATCTAGTTTTGGTGCTAGGACTTGGCAGAACAATACCAGTATCGATGGGCATTTTGTTTTGACATAACTGACTGACAGCCATAATGCTTGTCACCTTCTCTTGGCTCAGGAGAGGGTGGAAAGTTCAACAGGTCTTACCCAACAGGCATTTTTCAATTTAAGTAGATTATGGTGTGAACGATGGAGGTAGAGATCAGAACTGGCAGGGAACTGGGATTTGAATAGGGCCTTCAATTTATTTGATGTGTCTAATGTTCTTATGAATGGTGATGGAACCCTGGTTTTTGGTGATAGGTGGAAAGATTGGCTCCAGGATTGATAGTCTCGGGTGGATTAGTAAATTGATTTGTTAAGAGCTAGAATTATACACCTTTTAGGTCTGAAATTTACCTAGCAACAGCTTAAGATAACAAACCTACTGCCCCATGCCTTTCAAAAGTATTTTGTATAGAAGCTATAAGTGGCTTTTCTGTAGAACTATTATTTCTACAAAAATAAAAGCTATTATTTTACTAAATAAAAATTGGTAATTGATTTCTTAGTGATACATTGTTCATCTGAAGCCTTTTATTTTTCTTTTCTGTTCTTATTTTAAAATGTGTTCTTCAATTGTCTTATTGCATGTTTATTAAAACAGTATAATTAATACATTCAAAACAAAATTAAGAAAATATATCACTAGTTAATTAAATTTAACCTCAAAAGGCTGTAGCTTACCTTTACAGCTATATATGTTATGATTAAATTACTTGTTCTAAATAATGTCATGAAAGAAAAAATAATAATGCTAACAATGGGTATTATCTTTCGAGTAAATTATACTTCTGTATTATATTTAAACACAACCTTGAATCAACCTCAGATATAAATATATTAATGAACAGAGATTGTGGTTCTCTCCAACATGATACTAATGAAAACATCAGGAAACTACAACTTTTCCTTGACCAAAGATGGAATTAATAAAAAACAGACTAATGATGAAATTTACCTCAACTCTTCATTAGCAGTATTACTATGAATATATATCTTTCTGTGTATATTTGCAAATTTCAGCCAAAGACCCTGTTTTTTTCACTCCTCTTTTTACCTTTTTGCTGGGATTTCTCCAGTCATTTTTCTTCTGAAGTTGTAAGTGCTCCCTCTGGTTTGGAACCTTTCTCATTGCTATGCACTCCTCCAAGTATATTGTTGAGTATGCATTACTTTCCTCTCGAGCCATCATCCTTGTTTACTCCTTGACAAACAAAAACCTTTTTCATGCACAGTTACCAAAAATGGCTAAATTTAGATGTATCCAACATCTGCCTTTATTACGGATATGGAAACCTAGGGAGACTGTTCTGAGATTCCAAGACTAACTCTGGTAAAACCAAGTCTTAACTGCGAAGAGATTAAAACCTACTCTACTGTTTTGTGGTAAGCATTAAAGAAGGTACTAGTTGCAGCCATGTTTTGGAACATAGTAAACCCTCAGTAAATGTAAAGTTTTTCAAAAATACTCATGAGAACATGAGATGTTGTGCAGTCATCCTTCAATAAATGTGTTAGCTGTCCTGACTCCTCAATGCAAAGCTTATCTTAGGACATATCCTCATTCTTTTCTTAGACAAGAAGAGGTTCAGCCGGGCACGGTGGCTCAAGCCTGTAATCCCAGCACTTTGGGAGGCTGAGACGGGTGGATCACAAGGTCAGGAGATCGAGACCATCCTGGCTAACACGATGAAACCCCGTCTCTACTAAAAAATACAAAAAACTAGCCGGGCGAGGTGGCGGGCGCCTGTGGTCCCAGCTACTCGGGAGGCTGAGGCAGGAGAATGGCGTAAACCCGGGAGGCGGAGCTTGCAGTGAGCTGAGATCCGGCCACTGCACTCCAGCCTGGGCGACAGAGCCAGACTCAGTCTCAAAAAAAAAAAAAAAAAAAAACGACAAGAAGAGGTTCAAAAACAAGAAAGGGGGTCTAGCTTTCTGTCATTATTGGAAAGAGAAGTGAAATAAGGCTGTTTTGAGAGTGTCTGTTTAGTGTAGTTTTCTTTTTTAAATTTTTAATATTTTTTTAACTGACAACTATGTTTATGGTATACTACATGATGTTTTGATATGTGTGTACACTGTGGAATACCTAAATCAAGGCAATTAACATATACATTGCCAACTATTTTCTACACATTCACTTCCAAGTCCTTTTTGTGTTAATTCAGTGCTTTGGTTTAACCCAACCTGGTAATAGAAAGGAATGAACTTCTCTTTTTATCAAGATACTGTTATGGAACCCCCATCTCCCCACTTGTCTGTGATATAATTATTTTGGCAATACTGATAATGAAAGGTCACTACTTTGTGAGATTTTTGTTAGAGAAAAAGGAATAGAGCATCTGCTTTTTAATGCCAGGTAACTTCAAAAGAATATTTGACACTGTTACTGTGATTAAGCGATTTTAATTTTCTACTCCATCAAGCTTAGGCAGACTGCACTTCCGGTATTTAAGCAGAGATGGAATGGAAGTTAAGTCAAGTCAGAGTTGATCTGAGTTTCACTAGCTATGGGTAAACTTTCCAGTTTATTCCCTTCTCCATAGAATCTTTTTGGCCATTTCTTCATTTGTTACCCTTTCTACCAAGTGGGTTTTTAAAGAAAGTGAAAATTATTGGATGCAGGTTTTCCTTCTCCAACCCCTAATGTGTTATCTGATAGATAAGGATTGATTAATGAATGAATTTACTTAAACTCAGTAGATCTGATAAATGCTTTAGACTTGACTTCATCGTACTTGGGTTTAGGGACATAAATAGGGCTTTGTTTTGTGAATTTTGACATGAGATTTTCCAATTCCTCAGTATTAGATAATGGGAAATTATTTACCACATTTTCAGTAATAATCTATCTTTCAAAGCAGGTTGCTGCCTCTGTTGTATCGACCTAACCCTAGCAATTTCTTGTTTGTTAGCATAAAAGTTATCTTCCAGGAGTATGAAAGTCATGCTTGTGACCCCAGTTAAAAGGGAAATCTTTATGTAATAGGCTAGGAGCTGGACCAGTTTTCATATGTGGGCAGTGAAGTCAGAGTTAGACACTGTAACAGGGAGTGGGATGAAACACTAAAAATTTTTAATACGTGGTGTCTTAGCTGTCACTATCCACCTCAGTGCTTAAGAAATGAACTAATTGTTAAAAAAAAATTATAGGTCTGAATGCATGTATATATATAGCAACACATATTTTTGATGCAGATGTGTTAATGTTACTATGGGGAATTTCGCTTTACATTTTGCTTTGGTGTTGGAGATATCGGTTTTGTGACCTTGGCAAAAGGACTAGGAAGGACTCTGAGAAAGCTTAGTGTTTGTGTTCCTTTGTCTCCAATTATTTATTTGGAATTTTCAATTCAATATAATAGGAAAACCATTTTTTTCAGTTTTTTTTTTTTGATGACTACTTTTCTTATTTTACGATAACCAAATTTTCATCTATTATTTTTTGAATTGCTTGATTAGGATTTCAAAGGGTTCTAAGGTTTTGTTTTGTTGACAGCTGTAAAATGTAACCATTATGGAATAATTTTTTTCCCTTTTAAGTCTTTTTTTTTTTTTTTTTTGAGACGGAGTCTTGCTCTGTCGCCCAGGCTGGAGTGCAGTGGCACGATCTTGGCTCACTACAAGCTCCGCCTCCCGGGTTCACGCCATTCTCCCGCCTCAGCCTCCGAGTAGCTGGGACTACAGGCGCCCGCCACCACGCCCGGCTAGTTTTTTGTATTTTTAGTAGAAACGGGGTTTCACCATGTTAGCCAGGATGGTCTCGATCTCCTGACCTCGTGATCCACCCGCCTCGGCCTCCCAAAGTGCTGGGATTACAGGCTTGAGCCACCGCGCCCGGCCCCTTTTAAGTCTTTTCATGTGACCTCAATTTTTCAAATGTTTTTTCCCTCAGGTATCTGTCTATCCTTAAAAATTGCCAAGTTTCAGAACAATCCTTTTATGAAGTAATGTAAAAACTGTAAATGTTTTCACATGAAAGCACAATAAAAAATTATCTAGTTTGAAGAAATTGTTTAAGTAGGCTCTGTATAGTCTTCAGTGATTACCTAACTAATTTTTACTAGAGTTAGAAGAGAAAACCTCTAGCAGTGGCTTCCTTACATATTGGCTTTTAGAAGGCAAAATCATTTTTATATTTTTTCCCATATTTTACTGATACATTTCTAATCACAAGTTTTTGAAAAGGTTAATGGAAATTGCAACGCTTTATTGTCATGATGCTTAAATGATTTCTTTTTCCATAAAGAGTATGTTATTAAAAAGAAAAATGATTTTGCAACCCATGCATTAAAGTATGCAGTGCCATCTGTCTTAAGTCTGGGTAATCAATGGTGTAAGTGAGGCCAGTTTATTTCTCATAGATTTACTAGCATCACTGCATAAATAGCCATAATGGAATTGATTTCTTAGGCTGAAGCAGCTTTTATCACATACAAGGGTTTGATGATGACTGTATTAAATGTTGGCCTTTGATTAGCCTTAGTCTTTCTTGGTTACAGGGGTCTTAGAAGCTTCATGCTTAAAGACTGAAAATGCAGTGTTCTTGATATTCAAGTGTTTTTTATATTAACTACTTGTTCTTATTTTTTACTTCCTAGACAAGCTCTTATGTTCCATGTATCTTGACTGTTCTGTATCTCAGTAAAGTTTTATGGCTACCATAGGCACCTCCCTTGTGATCACCTGAGAGGCACAAAGAATAACACAGTGAGTTAGAGCATGAGATTTGAACCCAGACATGTGTGCCCAGGTTTGAACGCCAGGCCCTTTACTGCTGCCTGCATGACCTAGACATGTAACTTTACTTATGCAAGCCTCAGTTTTCTCACCTTAAAAATACGTATTAGAGGCCGGACACAGTGGCTCACACCTGTAATCCCAGCACTTTGGGAGGCCGAGGTGGGCGGATCACGAGATCAGGAGATCAAGACCATCCTGGCTAACACGGTGAAACCCCGTCTCTACTAAAAATACAAAAAATTAGCCAGGTGTGGTGGCATGTGCCTGCAGTCCCAGCTACTCAGAAGTCTGAGGCAGGAGAATCTCTTGAACCCAGGAGGCAGAGGTTGCAGTGAGCCGAGATTGTACCACTGCACTCCAGCCTGGGCAACAGAGTGAGACTAAAAAAAAAAAAAAAAAAAAAAAAAAAGACATAAGCAAATTCTTCTTAGATTGTTGTGTAAAACAAAACAAATAGTGTATTGATTGTACTTGGCAAGATGCCAGACATGTGGGCAAATGATGAGGAGCAATTATTATTGTCTGCTATTCCCATTGTTGTAACTACTACTGAGTCAAATCATTTAAAGTCAGTATAGGTATTCTCTGTTTAAATTCTCTCCCCGCCCCCCCCCTTTTTTTAAAATCATAGATCCCCCTTCTCCATGGCTAGTTAGTAGAACAAACTGGCGATGACACTTATTATATTAATGTAAAATGATTTTTCTGCAAATGATTTAAAAATCGCTAACTGATAGTGTGGAGAAGACCTACCTTCCAGGCTGATCTAGCTCCAAGGAACATCATAAGGGCAAGGAAGTCTTTGTCCCACCCAATGCCATGTCTCTAGAGCTGTGTCCCTTAAACTGACCTCCAGTCCCTATACATTATTCTGATCCTGGTCATAGAAGGTGACTGGCAGCTTCGTTTCTCTTGCATTCCTCCTGCCACCCCTCCATCCCCTGAAAAATGCAGTGGGCTGTGTCAGTGTAAATCAGCTCCTCAGATACTCCATCCAGCAGCCCGTGTCTTCAGTGTTCGAGATCCTGGCTGAAAGCAAGTGTCTGCTTACAGATAATTTGTCGCTTACTTGAAAAAGCCTCTACACCCTGCAAAATCTAATTTTTCCAAATATTTTCTAATGCCGACTCATATTTTAAGCCAAGCAGCTGACAGACATTTACCTGTAGGCTAACTTAATCAGATTTTAGCCTAGTCAGAAGCCTAGCCAAGGAAATAAACTTCCTTTGTGAGCACAGATTTTTAAATCCATCGAAAAATATGCCCTAGAGCCAGTGTGATTTTTTTAAAAAACAGATTTGCTAAGTGATCACCCAGGAAATGTGTGTGTTCGTCTATAGGACCAGGCCGGGGGTTAGGAAGAGAGGCCCTTTTTGTGTGTTTCAGTAAGTAATTTTCCTGGTTATAATAAAAAATCACATCACTTGTTGGAAATCTGGTTGGTGCCCAACTGCTCCGGGCAAGTGTTTGCAACTCGTGATTATTTATTCCCCAGATCTTTTTAGATGTGCTATGTGTGAATCAGCCCAGCCTGCATTTAAGGCTTGAAAAATGTTCTTTAGGATTCCTTGGTATCAAAGCATCCATTAATTACTGAAAGGATAAGACAGTGGTTTACTGGAAGCCAGAATCTGCATGTTCTTTGTTCTAAAGAGGAGAAAAGAAGTCTTCGGTAGAAAGGAGAGCCACTTTTAAAGATGCCCTTTTAATATATTTTTGAAAGGTATGCATTTTTTATCATAAAGAGTTCTTCAAAATGATCTTTTTGTGGTGACATCTACATTACTCTGGAAAATATTCTTACGTTTCTGGCAGTGATACACTAATTACTGCCTATAAATTTTTGAGAGTTGAATCTGTCATATTCTAGGAGAGGAGTGATTCTGATTCCAAACAAAACTGAAATGCATGACCAAACACATTATGAAATATGTGGTTTCATTAAATCCTGTTGTTAATTCAGTCAGAAGAAAATTGTTTAGTTCATATGAGGAACAAGAATGCTGAGGTATTATGATTTCATTTCCGAATATCCACAAACCTTTCCATTCATAGTCAAGCCTTACCATCATATTATGTTTTGTTGCATGTTGGCCATCAAGGAGGTCAGGTCACAATTTGAAAGAACATTGTTGTGTACCAAGGCTTTGTTAGCATTCCTGGGTTGCACATAACAGAAACACACTCCAGTCAGCTTAAACATACAAAGAATGTTTGTTTTTAAAATATAGGAGTGTCTCATGAAACTCAGTGGTAAAAATGTGGCTAGACAGGGGCTAGAAAGGAGACAAGTCTTTTATTGCATCTTTAGCTTCCGTTTGTGTCTTGGACGTTTCCTCCTTCTTCTGCTGTAGACAGCTTCTCTTAGTTGGTATCACGTAGTCTGGTTCCAAATGCTTGTCTGAATTTGCAGATTATGAGTTGATATTCACTTAGAGTTCTTTGGCCTAATGCCAAAGACCCAGGAACGACAACCTCATTGGTCCATCTTGGGTCAGGTGGTCATTACCTGGTCTGGTCCAATTGGCTATGGCCATGGAATGTAGAACATACATGGCAGACATGGGCCTATACCTGTGATCCTGTTTCCAGAAAATGGGGCACTTAGCAGACTCCTTAAAATGTCTTCTCTCACACTACATTTCTCCCTGTCCCAAGCATCAGATGTGCCTCCCAGAAAGGAAGAGAAAGCTGTCTATTATTTAAAGATGGGCTCATTATCAAAAGGTGACCAGAGGTATCTGCTTACAATTCACATTCCAAGCACGCCCTTAAAAACGCTAAAACACTAGATATTATTTATGAACAAGTCAGAATATCAGCATGTCCTCTGAAAGGATGCTTGGGTTATTTATTTATTAATTTATCCATCTCCATTGGAAAACTTACCATCTGGAGGCTGTCCACATTTTAAAAACACATAAATTAAAATCCAAGGCGAATTGACTACAACATGGGTGACCTTCAAAACTCTTTTATTCCAGTCAGTAATTTCCCATTCTGATTGTGCTAAAAGGAGGGAAGATGAAGGGAAAACATTCACACACATTAACACAACTGCGTCTTTTCTTCAGTAAAATCAGGTCTTCCTCCATAAGACCTTGCATTTATTTTAAACTTTATATTATAAGTGATGATAAAATGTGAATTATGAATAACGTGCAAGAGTAATATTCCTAAAATAACACAGTGCATTTCATATTGCCTGGCCACCTTCCACCGGTCACAAGACATTGTCCAATCTGATTTTCTAACTTGCATTTTCTGGCTCTGGTTGAATGACTTTATAAATTGCTTTCATGATTATCTTTACATTCTGTTAAAGGATAGGGGTTTGATGAATAAATATATTGTTTGCAATTTGCCTCTATCATTTGTGTATCCTGAGTTACTCAAGTTTTAAATTGCATGAGGCATTTAGTGAAATCTTGTATATCCAAACACAAGTTGAACTGTATAGAGATAGGTGTTTTACATATACACACAGTTCTAAAATGATGGAAAAATTTTCCCTTTTTTTTTTTTTTTAACTTGTTACTTCCTCCATTTTTTGAACTAAGGCCATGTTGACACATTACTCCCCGACTCACCCAAAGCTTAATTCATTTTTCAAACTGATATTTGTCGGGCATCCTAAAATCCACCTGCCAGATTCCTCATGAATTCATTGCTTATGTAAACAGTCTAATTGAAATATTGCTTTAAGGAACTTTTAGAGGTAGGGAGGAAGAAAAATATGTACATAAAACTAATTAGTATTTTTTAATGGATGCTACATTTCTATAAATTGAAAGTTTCAGCCTATGGATTTATTGTAGCATGTGGTTAAATGGGTATTAGTCAGCTTGGGCATGTTTCATGATTATGGGTAAAGGGAATTACACTTTTACTGGAGATGTCATCATTGATCAATCAGTTGACCAGCAAGTGAGCACTGGAGGAGGCATGGATCTTGGAGTGGTGGGAGAGTCATCAATCACAAAATCCAGTTTGGGAGGTGAGATGCACTCATGAACGGTTAACAAACAGCAAACAGTATGAAATGAGGAATGCTGAGTTGCAGATAAGTCAAGTATATGTGAGTCTCTGTAATGGAATTAATTGTTCAAAAAACTGAACAGGACAAGGAATTGTCATTGAATTTGGAATTGAAATTGTCATTGAATTTGTAATTGTCATTTGGAATGAAGACTGATTTGCCTCTAGAATGGGGCAAGAACTTAGACTGACCCCCACTGCCTGGGTAAATCTAAAGGAGATGCTTTAGATTTAGTCAATATGGATTTGAATAAAAATATCCAAGATACCATTTGTTGGTGTAAACCAATTGCAATATTGTAAGAAATTCTGAAATTTCTACTGGCTAAACTGGCAACTCTAATCGAGCCTTTTTGGCTGGGAAAAGATGAAACAACTGGATTTTATTGAAAAGTATTTCAATTTTTTAACAAAAGTATTGAAGGAAGGATGAACAAATACCTAATCAACAAATAGGTGTTTAGCACTAACTGTATACCAGCCCATGTGTCAGATGAATAAGATAGAACTAATTTTCTAATTGCAATTATAATACAACAGGTGACCTGCAGGCTACATAGGAAGAAAATAAGATGAGTAGCTTACCTAGCCTAGAAGCAATGGGTTTACTTCCAGAGAAGAGTGGTATATTCTCTGAAACAGAAAGAATGTAGAGGAGTTGGATAGGAGAATCTGGGTAAAGGTGTGTCCAGGGAAAACTGCAGCAAGCCCGGTTATGGACAGAGTGAAAGTAAGATTACTATGATATGGAGAGGTAGACAGGGGATATGACAGTAATGAGTTTGGATTTTATTTTAAGGGAGATGAGAATCCTTCTAAGCATTCTGAAGAAGGAAGTGGCGTAGTGAGCTACCTTATCCTGGTAAATGACCAGGAATGGGGAATGGATGGTGGGATGGAATGACCTGTACTGTAAAATCACCTTGGGAGGCTCTTAAAGTAATACAGCTAAGTGATGGTGGTTACTGATCTAGATCTGATTGGAGGCAGGGGCCGGGTTAAGAAGTGGACTGATTTAAGGGATGTTTGGCAAATGAGGTTGACAATTCTTGGTGTTAGTTATGGAGAGAAGATAGAGACATTATTTCAAGGGTTTTGGTTTGTGCAACTAGGTCTAACGGCAGTGCTCCGCTGAGACAGTGAACTCTGTGGAAGTGGCGGGTGTAGGAGGAAGAGGATGAATTCTGTTTTAGATATATGTAGATATCTCCAGTTGGAAATGTCTAAGAAACCAGTTGGTTAGATGGGTCTGCCACTCAGAACACAAGTCAGAACTGGAAATAAAGATTTGAGAGGCATTAGTATGCACATGGAAATTAATGCCTTAGGGCTGACGAGAATGCCTGGGACAGGTGGATTGAGTGTGTACTGGTTCCCCTGAGCTGTGAGTTACACCAGCCTTCAGAAGACATCTCGGGGAAGGTAGGTGGGCCTGCAGAGCACACAGAGGTGGACTAGCCAGAGAAGTACAAGGAAAACCCATGTTCGCAGGAGCCAGTGGGCACATTTGCTTTGAGAAATATAGGATTAGTCAATAGTACCACATATTCCCTGAAAGTCATGTGGGGACAGGGACTGAAATGGAATTCAGCTACAAGAAAGCTTTTTAGTGACCTTTCCCCAAGCAATTGCTTTAGATTTAGTCAATATGGATTTGAGTAAAAATATCCAACACACCATTTGCTGAGCAAATTGAATACCGAATATACTATTATAGGAAATTCTGGAGTTTCCAGTGGTTAAACTGGCAACTCAGTAGAGCCTTTGTGGCTAGGAAGAGACAAAACAACTGGATTTTGTTGAAAAGCATTCCCTTTTTTTTTTTTTTTTTTTTTTTACAAAAGTATTGAAGGAAAGAGGGAAGCAACAAATCTGATTTAGTGAAGACATTTTCCTTGACAGCAGGATTTACTCCTGAGTTATAAATTTGCCGTGATCGAGACTAAAATGCAGTGAAAGTTAAATTTCACCTATATCTCATTCAACGCCTAACATGATTTAAATGACAAGATTTCAGGAGTGACATGTAGCCTTGGATCTAAATATATTTTTTATGGTTGGAAATTTTAATTTCAGATCAGTGAAAAATCATGACGCCTCTTCATGTGTAAGAGACTTAAAGAGTGGAGTGTGAGGCCGGTGCAGACGGTTTTGTCAGGCAGAACTGTTAATGCTAAGGGGAATCAGATGGCAGAATTTGCACAGGCTTATCTATAAATGCGCGCCCGCAAGATAATATTGAAATGGTTGAATGACCGACCTAGTTCTAAGATAGTGACACGATGAGTTCATCTTGTTTCAATCTCACATTGGATGTTCAATTTGCCTGTGATTGCTGGTATAGATGCCCTGTAAAAGTATTATATGTGCGTGACCCAGCTTTTTCCTCCCAGCCCAGTTGCATCTGGAAATACTCTTTCCCCTTTTCTCTCTGCTCCAGCTTTAATGACCTTCTTCAAAAGGCCTTGCCTCTTCCCACCTCATGACCTATGAACCTACTTTCCTGCTTTGTCCTATCTCTGAGAAGAGTCTTTCCAGACTCTTCTTATTAAAGCTTCAGTTCAAATGTCGCTTTCGGAGGAAGTCTTCTCTTGCTTCCTTGCTGAGATTTGGTATCCCTGGTATCTACTCTCAACTGCTCCCTATA
This sequence comes from Macaca mulatta, assembly GCF_049350105.2. NCBI lineage: Eukaryota > Metazoa > Chordata > Mammalia > Primates > Cercopithecidae > Macaca > Macaca mulatta. The sequence continues at coordinate 125,613,906 of NC_133407.1, forward strand.
CTTTTTTTTTTTTTTTTTTTTTTTTTGAGACAGGGTCTCACTCTGTTGCCCAGGCTAGAGTGCAGTAGTGCCATCATGGCTCACTGCAGCCTTAACCTCCATGGCTCACTGCAGCCTTAACCTCCCGGGCCCCTAACGTAGCTAGGACCACAGGTGCACACACACCATGCCTATCTTTTTTCTTTCTTTCTTTTTTTCCAGAGATAGGGTCTCCCTGTGTTCCAAGCTGGTCTTGAGTTCCTAGGCTCAAGCAGTCCTCCTGCCTTGGCCTCCCAAAGTGTTATGATGACAGGTATCAGCCACCATGCCTGGCTCCCCTGTACGTTTTGGAGTGAATGCAAATTAAAGAGGGAGACAGTTCAGTAACAACTGTCTTGACTACTCTTTTGAGGTTTCCAGCGACCCTCATTGTTGACTGATGATTCTTTTTTGAGACGGAGTCTCACTCTCTCCCTCGGGCTGGAGTGCAGTGGCATGATCTCAGCTCACTGCAACCTCTGCCTCGCAGGTTCAAGCGATTCTCCGGTCTCAGCCTCCCCAGTAGCTGGGACAGGCACCCGCCACCATGCCCAGCTAATTTTTGTATTTTTGTTAGAGATGGGATTTCACCATGTTGGCCAGGCTGGTCTCAAACACCCGACCTCAGGTAATCCTCCTGCCTCGGCCTCCCAAATTGCTGGGATTACAGGCATGAGCCGCTGTGCTCAGCCAACTGATGATTCTTATGGAGAAAATGACAATACAAGCTAATACAGGGGATTGGTTCTGCAACCCCTGCATATACCAAAATGCTCACATACTCAAATTCAAAGTCAGCCCTGTGGAACCCAAGTACACAAAAAGTCAGTCCTTCATATACACGTGTTTTGCGTCCTGAGAATACTTTATTTTCAATCTGCATTTGTTTGAAAAAAACAAACCCTGGCAGTTCAAACCCATGTTGTTAAAGGGTCAACTGTATTTTAATTCTCACTGGAAACCCGTGGTGTTGGTATTATTTTCATACACATCATATCAGGAAACCGAAGTACAAAGAGATGAGGCTGCCAGCCTTGGGTCACTTAGCTAGTAAGTCCAGTGAGTGGTGTTGATGCAGTTCAGAACTTGCATGAGGTCTGATTGTGGAGTCTTTTGGAAAAGCAGCAAGCTGCTCAGAGCCATGTGTGAGTCTGTTGGTAGAATGTCTTTTAAACTCTTCTCTCTTGTAGTCTTCCTAGTTCATCAGTTACACTTAGAGGTAGATATCCATTAAAATTCTTAACAGCTGGTGTACATTTCTCTGTTCTGATGGTAACCTGTATAGTCAGGTGATAAAGGCATTACAACAGTACTAAGTCAGCATCCCTCCACTCAAAAGAAATTTTTTAAATGTCCATGCTGGCAGCGGACAAGGATGAATGATTAAAAAATAAATAAAATCAAAACCATGGCTTTGATGAGTTTTCTGTATCTTTCTCCACAGTAGACTTGGCCACCCCCGCAGCCAGCTGCTGGAGGTGCTGGTTCAATAAATGTAATGGGAGCAATCTCACTCTATTACTTTTAAATTAACTTAGTCCATGTGGCCGTCCCTGTCCATGGCTCCTTCCTGGGGAGCAGGACTGCACCGTATTGATTCAGGTGATGGATGAGAATATTAAATGTTCCAAGGCGGGACAGGAGCCCTATGCTGGGGGCTCCACCGAGGCAGACCCTCAGGCCTCTGAGCAAGTTAGCTCTGCTAGGTCAGGGAATGGCAAAACCCTCCAGTAAATTTAAAGTTAAAATCTGAACACCAAGGTTCTGTTTGGGGCTTGAAAATGGCACTGTTTTCATACTCTGAATTTGGAGACCATTTTCTCTTCCCCGAGTAAAAGCCAGAGCTAGAAGAAAGTAACATGAATTCATGGTCATCAGGCAGGACTGATATTTCAAAAACCTCAGCATCACCTGGAAACGGGAACAGCACTGTCAAATGTAAAAGCCAATCAGAAAGGTTGCAGTTCAACTTTCTTGCTCTGAAAAATGGATGGGGTGGGGTGGGGTGAGAAGGTGTAAATAATCTTCCAGAACATTTCAGAGTAGTTCTACAATAATGCATTAAAGTGTCAGTAGGTGAAATGATTAATTGAATTTGCCTTCATTTTTCTCATTTATTTGCTTTTGGTCCTGTCGTCACTATCTCCTATTTAAGAAACACAGGTAGTCCTGTTCAGCCCAGTTCCTAGCACTGTCTCTGAAGTCCTTTATTATTGCAAAGTGACATATGTGAAACCTTGCCACTGACATTCATAGACTTACAATCCTACTCCTTCAATTGCTTTATTAATGCTTTGGCTTTCAGCATAAAAGCGAGCACATTGGAAACCACAGAAAATTTCTGATTATGACAGTGACATTTATCATTCTCTAATGGAGGAACTGTAGCTTCTAGGTGGAAAGTTGGCGAGTACATCCAATGCACAATTTCCTTATTTTAAATGCAGGCCTTGCTGCGAGGAGCTGTTCTCCCGGATGCTGGATAATACCTAAGCCTTAAATGGTTGTAGGCCTATGTCCAGCAATTGGTGGGAGCACTGTTAATTTTAACTGTAGGTTTTATGGATGAAGAATTGATGTCGCATTAATTCACAGATGTACTCAACGTATTACCAAGTGCTTTCTATGTGCTAGACAGTGCTCTATGCACTTGGAATGTGTCAGTGACCCAAAAAAAAAAAAAAAATAATTCCTGCCACCATGGAGCTTCTATTCTAGCAAGGGGTAGACAGATGCAAAAACATCATAAATAATTGCATATGTTAGAAGGTGAGAAGTACTTTGGAAAAATATAGCGTAGGTGAAGGGAAATCGGCCAGGCCAGAGATTGTTGGGGGTTGCGGGTTACAGCTTAATAGGCCTTATTAAGAAGGTGACTTTTAAGGAAAGCCTTGAAGGAGGTGAGTCTGGTTTGGAATATCTCAGAACTCCACAAGGAATTCCAGATGATGTGATGAAAAAGAAATCCATATTGGAGAATAAGAAGTCCTGGGTTATTGCACACTGAAAATACATTCCTCTTTTTCTTCCAGCTTCTGAATCCTCTTTTCTTCTGTCCAAGTCCTGGCATTACATGGGAGCAGTGGCCAACTCTCCTGCCACTCCACACTCTCATGAGAGAGAATTGGATGAGAGAATGCAGAATGTGACATTTGTGTGTGATGCTTACGGTTTGTCGTGAAATCCACTCAAGAGTTAAACAAGTCAAGGGTGTTGGCTTTAGGCATGCTTTTACCTCACTTTTATTGGTGTTCAGTATGATTCACTGACCCGAATCAGTTCTAATGGTACACTTAGATATGCAACTCCTTGGGAAGGAAAAAGATAAAAATGTCCCTAGAGCAATTTTACTGAGATTTTGGTCCAAAAGGAAACAGTGTAAATAAACAGGAAGAAAAGCCATAGCTAAGGTAGTGTGCTTCGAAACAAGCTAGAAGACAAATGCTAGGGAATTTGTACCATCCTCTGATTAAATGGCCATGAGCAAATCATTGGGGCCTCCGGGGCACGCTCCATTCCTCTTTGTTGTGGCTGTGGGATGACACATCTGTGCACAGCTCTGCACTCAGATAACTCAGGCTCGATTGCCACCACTTCCCCACCTCCCTCAGTGCTGCACGTGCACACAACACACACACACACACACACACACACACACACACACACACACAGTGTTCCCCGATGTACAAAAGTCAGTAATAGTAATTATTTAATGATAATAATCTTTGCGTGCATTATCTCATCTCCCAATGACTTTATCAGAGAAGTACTTATTTTATCCTTAGTTTACAGATATGGAACCTGGAGCTAGGAGTGGTTAAATTACTGATGCCCAGCACACACAGCTAGTTCAGTGATAGGGTTAGGGTTAGGTTTGCGTGCATTATCTCATCTCCCAATGACTTTATCAGAGAAGTACTTATTTTATCCTTAGTTTACAGATATGGAAACTGGAGCTAGGAGTGGTTAAATTACTGATGCCCAGCACACACAGCTAGTTCAGTGATAGGGTTAGAGTGGCAGCCCAGGCATTCTGGCCGCATAGGTCATATAAGGATACATTTGCTCATATGGAAACAAGTCATTTTTATTGACATGGTGCCAGATCACCGGGTTGGCGGAATTTGTCTCTTGATGTCATACTTCCTGATTGGCTCAATTGATATCTCCAATCCTCATTTCTTACCTTTAATCTACCTCTCCCTGCCCCTGTGTTCTTTGCATTGTAGGATGTTTAGCAGCATCCCTGGCCTCTATCCAACAGATGGCCAGTAACAGGTAGCAGCCCCCTATAAGTTGTGACAATTGGAATGTCTGCAGGCATTAGCAAATATCCCCTGGGGGAGCAAAATCGTCTCCATTTGAGAACTTCTGGTTCAAATGTTCAGGTTACATAGACCTGCTCTTGTGTGCCAAAATCAAACTCTTCATCAATAGTCAAATTTCGAATCCATCTAGGAACTCTTTGACTGTGGCCGAGTGTATTAATCTGCTCCTACTGCCATGACAACATACTATAGACTAGATGGCTTAAATAAGAAATTAATTTCTCAGTTCTGAAGGCTGAAAAGGCCAAGGTCAAAATGCAGGCAAGGTTTCATTAGGCCTCACCTCTTCTTTGTGCATTCCTGGGGAGAGAGCAAGTTCTTTGGTGCCTTTTCTTATAAAGGCGCTAATCCCATCATGAGGGTTGCACTGTCATGACCTCATCTAACCCTAATTACTTCCCGAAGGTCTCATCTTCAAATATCATTACACTGAGATGTAGGACTTAAGTCTACAAATTTCAGGGGAGTAGGAGTGGGCAAACATTTAGTCCTTAACACTGAACCTTGATATGTTAGAAGGACATACAGAAGGAGTGTCAAGTCAAATAGGCCAGAGCTGGTTCATGTCCCAGCTCTATTATTTGGGCAAGTTACTTAACCTTTCTTCACCTATTTTCTGACCTACTAAAAGGGGAATAAAACTAGTTTGGTCTGGGGTTTTGGAAATTAAATGAAATGATTGATCCCAAGATGTGTAATTTTTATCAGGACACTCATTTTTGTTCTTTTTGTTCGCACAGTCTCTCCACATGTACCCTAAGTTGGTAATGCAGGCCCACTTTCAAAGTTGAAAAATCATAGTAAAATGAGAGTTTGTAGCTCCTGGTGTGGTCTTTGCAGAGCATTTGATTAAGTGTATTGTTGTTTCTCTAATGAATAGTTATGCTTTTTTTCTTTCTTTCTTTCTTTTGGAGACAGGGTCTTGCTCTGTCATCCAGGCTGGAGTGCAGTGGTGCAGTCTCAGCTCACTGCCGCCTCAACCTCCCAGGCTCAAGCAATCCTCCCACCTCAGACTCTCCAGTAGCTGGGACCACAGGCCCATGCTACCAAACTCAGCTAGTTTTTATATTTTTGTAGAGAGAGGGTTTTGCCATGTTGCCTAAGCTGGTCTTGACTCCTGGGCTCAAGTAATCTTCCTGACTTGGCCTTCCAAAGTGCTGGCATTACAGGTGTGAGCCACTGTGCCCGGCCATGCTTTGTTTCTTAATGACCACAGTTGTTATAGCCCACCCAAATGAGCCTATGTACATATATGGAGATATACATAGAGAGATTTTTTCCAACTTCCTCTACTTTTAAATTTATTTTAACTTCAGGGGTACACGTGCAGGTTTGTTATATAGCTAAACTTGGATCCTGGTAGTTTGTTGTATAGATTATTTAGTCACTCAGGTATTAAGCCTAGTACCCATTAGTTATTTTTCCTGATCGGAGAGAGATTTATTTTTTGAGACAGAGTGTTGCTCTGTCACCCAGGCTGAAGTACAGTGTGGCATGATCTCGGTTCACTGCGACTTCTGCCTCCCAGGTTCAAGCAATTCTTTTGCTTCAGCCTCCGGAGTAGTCAGAACTACAGGCGCGTGCCACCACGCCTGACTAATTTTTGTATTTTTAGTAGAGACGGGGTTTCACTATGTTGGCCAGGCTGCTCTTGAACTCCTGATGTTAAGTGATTCGCCTGCCTTGGCCTCCCAAAGTGCTAGGGTTACAGACGTGAGCCACCGCACCTAGCCAAGAGAGAATTTTTTTTCATTTTTTATTTTATTTTATTTTTTTAAGAGAAGTGTTGTATATCTACTCTGCTAACACGTATGTACAACTTAAGTTAAAAAAAAATTTATTTTAAGCTAGTAAGAAATTTCTGGGAAGTTCCTTACCATCTCTGGTAAGAATTAAGTGTTTTCATGCAACAGGGAAAAAAATCTCTCTTTTTCTAATAAAACTGTGGAAACAAGATGAGTAATTACTACACGAAAGCACAGAATGTTTTCCAAATACTCTGATGGGTGTTTATTCCACATTTTCCTTCTCTCAAGGCCAGTCATAGGCTTGTACCAAAATATGAACTTCAGGTCTCAATTTTTGGTAGATCTGAAGAGAGTCTATGTACAGAACTATTGTTTGCCATCCCGAGAAGTTAATTTCATAGATAGATCATTTAAACAAATGTGACCGTGTTTTAAATTTGATTTAAGAATGCATTTGGGGTGATTAGCGATGTAGCGACTCCTGCAGCTGGTGAGCCTTAAATATGCTTTATAAAGATTCCTGTCCGCTGCCAGCACCGCTGTAAACACTTGGCGCCTTTGCTTTGTAACAGTTACAGCACTTGCCTTTTTCCCCCCAGCCATAGAGCAGTGCTAATCATTAAGTATGTTTAATAAAAAATATCTTCTCAGCCTCCAAGTGACTCTATGTGTTAAATATTTTAAAAACTTATCCCACTCAGTGAGACACTCTTGACATTAAATAGATTTAATAAGAAATTGTTAGTTTCTGATGGTTTTCAGTGTTAAGTATTTTTTATAGGTAGTTACTTTTCCAGCCGACAACCAGCTCTAAGTCTTTAATATTTAAAAAGTTGCTTTTATAGCTGCCTGGTGCATCTGTGTATAAAATATAGCATGAGGGTTGCCTCTAAATTTCGAAAGACTCCTCCTAATGAACATAAGAAGAAAGCATTTTCATTTTCTAAGCATATTTATATTTCACATACCAAAGTACATTCCAAGTTTCACAAATTGGAGACAATTTCCACCCAAATATCAGTTTTAACATCTTGTAAGATGCCAGAAACAAAGGCACACTTGAAATGTACTTATCTGGCATTGAGCACCTACAGGAAAATGTGCTGTGGGTAATGATGAAGACATGTAATGTTTTCCACTGAAGTTCTCTAAGACAGTGCAGAAAATTTTGACTGTCTTCACAGAATTTATTCGAAGTTGCACGTGAGTCCAGCTTTTTTTTTTTTTTTTTTTTTTTTTAAAAGACGGAGTCTCGCACTGTCACCAGACTGGAGTGCATTGGTGCGATCTCAGCTCACTGCAACCTCTGCCTCCAGGGTTCAAGCAATTCTCCTGCCTCAGCCTCCCAAATAGCTGGGACTACAGGCGTGCACCACCATGCCCAGCTACTTTTTTTGTATTTTTAGTAGAGACGGAGTTTCACCATGTTGACCAGGATGGTCTCCATCTCTTGACCTCGTGATCTGCCCGCGTTGGCCTCCCAAAGTGCTGGGATTACTGGTATGAGCCACCGTGCCCAGCTGAGTCCAGCTTTTAAGTAGAAAATAGAGCACTGGAGTATAGGCACTTGTCAGAGCCTGGTCAGGGACGTTGGGGCTAGCTGGGAACACACTTTGATTTCTGTTTTGAGCCTGGGTGTGGCCTCTGCATATATAGAAGAGTTTCAGCAGTTTTGCCATCTTTGGGTGACTGACTTAGGCTATGCACTGGAGGCAACGCGGGAGACAGACATAGAGGTCAGGCCTCTGGGATGCAGTTGAACAGACCAAACTTTGAGTCCTGGCTCTGCCCACTTTTCTCTGTGAATCCGAGTCAAGACTTCACCGTTCAGTGTCTCAGTCTCTTCCTCTGTAAAATGTGGGTAGTAATACCTGATGTTTGTGGTGGTTGTGAGAATTAAAGGAGTTGATACATACTCAAGTTTTCTATTCTCAGCACTTACAATATATTCAGTGTTTATTGAACATATACAGTTACTCTATTTTTTTTTGTGTGTGTGTGTGTATGTAATTGACTAGCAGAGTAAATTCCTTGCAGCCCGTGCTTTAGAGAAGGATTGACTTGGAGTCTTAGAAGCCTCTTCGAATGCCAAATTTGATCAATCCAGGAGACAGAACGTTGTTTCTTCCCTCATAGTACTTGAAGAATACTGGCATCCTTTTTCATGGGTGAGCAGACTGTTGTCAAAAGGTTGAGATGATACCATCTAGGAATTCTAGAAACACACAGGCAAGACTTTTAGTCTGAAATTAACAAAGGATTGAGCATGTCCTTGGATGTCTCCTTTTTTGTAATGTGAGGAGATTCTGCCAAACCTCTGCCTTCACATACAACCTGCCACTCCTAATTCTGAATTTTAGATTTCTCCCATTGTGCTTAGAAATCACCTTTTGGCCTCTCCACGACCCCTGCCCCCTTTCACATCAGACATTGTGGGAGATTATACAGGATTAAAGTGGTGACTAAAAGGAACTTCTCATTTTCACCTGCAAAATCTTCTATTAGATGTCATATACCCAGATATGACGGTGGTAATGATGATTGTGATGGTGGTGATGGAGATGACAGTCATAGTGATGATGGTGCTGATACGGACTTTGATGATGGTGGTGGGGATGGTTGTGGTGATGACAGTGACTATAATCCTGGTGGCTTCCTTGTATTGACTATGACCGTGTGACTAACACAGTACTGAGTACTGTGCCTGCATTATCTCATTTAACCCCATTGCCTCTGAATTCTGCATCATGATCATCCTTGTTTAATGGATGACTAAGCATCCATTAAACACCCAGGATTTAGTTTACCCAGGGTTATACCCAGGGAGTGGTGAAATGAGGTCAGAACCCAGACCTGCCTCACCTCTTAACTGCTTTGCATGTTGCCTTTCAGAAAATCTGGCACTGCTAGCATGCCAGTTGCTTCTGGAGCTCTAGGATGTGGGGCAAGCTCAGAGATGCACAAGTATAACCTGGAGCTTCCACACCAGTTATGGAGTTAGAGATGTGAACAGTAGTATTTCCAGCCTTGCCCTGGCCTGTCATAAGGCTGTGCCCAGCGACAGGTATGGAATACACCTGGGTTTCACTGGTAGGATCCAAGTGACCCTGTGCCTTTGGAGCAAGTCCCTGGGTGGCCCATTGTCCATATTTTAAAGACCAGAGATTTCTACAACGTGTCTTTGTTACGCCCCTTCTGAATTTAGATTTTCTGATCTTCCAACAGTCTCATTTCAGGTATTACTCTTCTCTGAATCCAGGCCTTACCTTTTCTTTCTGTATCATGTATTTTTAAACATGATGTTCTTTTGCCTGAAACTTTCTTCCTCTCGACCCCCACCCTGCATGACCATTTGTTATTGTCTCTTTTCCTTTGGGTCTCAGCTTAGCTGCTTCATCTTAGAGGGCTTCAGGGTCTCCTCCAACCTCCACTCCAGTTCCTCTACTAGGTGTTCCTGTGGCAGCTTCTCCTTTCATAGCTTCTATAATTCTGTGCTGTTAGTGCTTGCTTTCTCGGTTGTCTTTCTTGTGAGACTTTGAGATGCTAACTCTTTAGGCCCTACGAATCCCTGTGTGCTTAGCATTGGGTGTTCAGTAAAAATTAATTCCCTGCTTGAATGAATTCATTGAATTCATGTCATGTTTGTGTCCCAGAAACACATCAAGGAGCACAGGATAGGAATTAGGGTTGTGACCTTTATCCTTTGACCCACATCTTAAAAAGGGTCAAATCTTTTACTTATGTACAATTAAGCACACATAGTAAAAATAAATTTCCAACTGGAAGATACTGTTTAGGGTACAATTTTTTTGTTAAGTGACATGTGTTAAGATGATTGGGCTAAGTTGGGGTAAGTTCATCAGTTTAAAATTTTCATTTTTAACAGACAGAAGGCATAAGAAAGTCAAAACTCGTTTTCCTATGCTGTTTAATTTGATCATATAAAATTATCTCAACAAATACGAAGAAGCCAAATATGTTTTTTCCATTAGGTTTCTATATTTATCTTGTAGAATCAACTCTATAGATACACCTTTAGTGCTTTGTTCTCCAAAACGTAATTTTGTTTGTTTTCATATCCTATTTTCTCTCTCCAGCTGCACACATCAAGACTTTTTAAATCAACATTCAATTATCACTAAATGACTTTTCTGCCTATTTCAGAATGATTTTAATGCGGTCATGTTTATTTTATTAAAGAATTTTTATATTTCCCTTGGGATAATGCAATTAGAATTTTTTTTTTTTTTTTACCTTTCTGCGATCACTGTAGAGCCCTTCTCATAAGAGAATAAGCAAAGACAATAAGAAGGAAATATTTTTATTTTAAAAGGGCAGATAAAATATCCTCTGTTGCAAAAGGCCTTTTTTGGCTCTCTGTTGAATATCCGGCAATTCAGGGAAGTAGATCATACACTTCGAAGTTAGGTCATCTTGGTTTTAGATGTAGAACAAGAAGCTTCGGTCGTGGATTTAAGGTTGGTTTATTTGTTTGTTTTTAGTTCTGCCAGGTTTATGATTGTTAAAGGATAGACTCTTGAGTTCCTAAACAGTAGACAACTCAACCCTTGTCTAAGGGGTGGTATAATCTAGTCAATTAGGAAGAAAATACATGAATGAAGAAGCAGAGTTGTCAATGGAAGAAAGTTTTGAAATCTTCATCAGAGGCCATTAGAAAACAGGACAGGCTATCAATATCATAGGGGCCTAGTGCAGATAGTTAGTATGTACAGGGAGCTAGAAGCAACATGAAAGACTCTGGTGAAAATTTTCAATTTTCTCAGTAGGGTATTTGGAGGATAATTTTTGCTCCCACTGATAATGGAGTCAGTACCCTCTTTGGAGCCATGAGCACTCTCTCTTAACTTCTTTTCTCCTTCCTTTCTCTTCAGAACCTTTTCTCTGTACTACCACAATCAAATGTTTGGCATTGGCCAGAGTCTGGAGTGCAGGAATCTGATTAAGAGTGCAGCTTCTCAGCTTTGGCCTTTACTAGCTGAACACTACTGAACATGTCACTTAACCTCTCTCTGCTCAGGTTCTCTATCTTGAAAATGGCTTTTGGCCGGGTGTGGTGGCTCATGCCTGTAATCCCAGCACTTTGGGAGGCTGAGGCAGACGGATCACCTGAGGTCAGAAGTTCAAGACCAGCCTGACCAATATGGTGAAACCCCATCTCTACTAAAAATACAAAATTAGCCGGGCATGGTGGCATGTGCTTGTAGTCCCAGCTACTCAGGAGGCTGAGGCAGGAGAATCTGGAAGGCGGAGGTTGCGGTGAGCTGAGATCACGCCACTGCACTCTAGCCTGAGTGATAGAGCCAGACTCTGTCTCAAAAAAAAAAAAAGAAAAAAAAATGTCTTAGGAATGTTTACCTCATGAGATTATTGTAGGATTAAATGAGCTATTGTATTTAAAGCATTTAATACACACAGTAACTGCTCCTGAAATCTGAGCTGTGGCTATTAATAAAAATAAAAATAATCAATAACATATATTGTACAGCCATATTGTCATTATTATTAATATCCTTCTAATCTCAGATATGTCATTGCTCAGCCCAAATGCCAGCTCTTCCATTAAGCTTTCCCTTCTTACCCATTGGAATTAATTACCCTTCTGAATTCTTATTTACTTTGTCCTGTATGTTTATTATAGCCCTTAATACTTGATGGATTTTATTATGTATGTCCTGGAAACTTGGGAGCATTCCTTACCCATCCTTTTAATCAAGACTGAGCATAGTAATTGTTTTAAATTAAACAGCGTTGTGGTAGAGGAGAGGAGGAAAGAGTGTGACCTGGCTGAGTGTTTTAATTTGCATTCATTGTAAGAATGGGGAAGGGTTGTTGGTGTGGGGTGAGGGCAGCCATTTCATGAAATTCTCAATAGTTGTCTCAGAATGCTACCTTGTTTGAGCTTTGCAATTGGAAGGTAGCTTAGATGTCAATTGTTGCTTTTCAGATGATGCAAACACTGTCTTAGGTTGAATATTCGCTCTTCAATTCAGAAAGAAGTTTCCCCAGATGGAAAGCCTTGAATTATTTATGCAGTGTTTATCTCTGAGTTTACTTCCCATCACAACCAATTAAGGCTATTTGGTTTCATTAAAAATAGCATTTTCTCATTTGGGAAAACATTTATCTGAAGGAAATTTAAATTTACCCACTTGGAGGCTACAAAGCTGGTGTCGAGTTAGCTGTACCGCCCTTAGCCAAGAAACAGAGAAGGAAACCAAAGCAGTTTTCTCCTCGCTGTACATTCTTTTTTCCCTTTTAATTCTTTAACAGACTTGAATTATGTAGAGTCAAACCCCATTTTGTCCAGCTCTTAGATTTAAATCTCTGCAAATCAGAAGCTTATAAACGGCACAAGGAAGTAGATTTTCTTGTCCTCAAAGCTGCTGTTCTCTGTACCTGTCAAATGCCCTTAGTAATTTGTTAAAATAGTTGAAATATACATAGAATGATGACAGTCACCAGTGCCAGTCAGTACCTTGAATACGATGTGTTAGGTCTTCTCTTAACAGGTCATGACCTGAACACAAGGTTCTGAGCGTCTCCTTCCCACTAATTGAAAATGGCACTCAAACTTTACCTTTTGTAATACAAGCTTTGCATTAATTCATAAACACCATATCTGAAATGAGACTAGTTATCTTTGCATGGGTAAAAGTGAGGCAAAGTGATAGGGCCAGACAGAACCCAGTGACCATTCAGCCAGGATGTCTCAATGGCAGTGCTCCAGCTGGGGCACCATGGTCTAGATTCATCAATATGAGGTGGTTGATCTCTCCAAGATGTGCTCTGTCCCTTCTCTTCCCCATGTGAGGTGGTCACATAAAGCAGCATTCCCCTCTCTTGTTATGTGAGGGCTGTGACTAGCAAACTTTGGGATGCTCTAGCTACCTTACCAGGGCACTCTCTCCCCTGTATACATCTTCCACAGAAGGCCAGTTATAACCTGTTAGGCAAGAATGGAATTGGAGAAACACTGAAATGGCATGATGTTGATGATCTGATTGGTGATACCAGTTCATTTCCCCCAAAGCATATCCTTGCATTCTCTCATCCACTCCATCCATCCGTACTTTGAAGTTATGTATGTGGGGATGGACCCTCCAGGATTTCTTCTGTTTTTCTCCCTTCTGTGTGACTGTCTACCTTTCACTGACCTTTTCTTTCTTTAGAGACAATAATAGCAGTGCATAATGGAGGTATGACAAGTACCTTATGTATATACTTCCTGAGCCTGTGCCAAACCTCACTAACTGATCATAGAATGTTTTCCCAAGTGTGATAGAACTCCTTAATCCTTCTCAAAGAAGGGAGCCAAGCAGCCACCACCAGTTAGTCAGCATTAACAAGCTACATTAAATCTATTTGCTGCCTTCATTTTAAGTCAGAGCCTTTCTTTCCTGCATTTAGTCTGGGGGACTTTCTCTTATCATTAGGTGCTGATTTTTTTTTTTTTTAAATCAAACTTTCAGAATTCATGTATTACCTACTATCCGAACTAGTCCCAAACAAATATTTTTTTTTTTTTTTTTTGAGACAGAGTCTCGCTCTGTCGCCCAGACTGGAGTGTAGTGGCCGGATTACAGCTCACTGCAAGCTCTGCCTGCCGGGTTTACGCCATTTTCCTGCCTCAGCCTCCTAAGTAGCTGGGACTACAGGTGCCCGCCACCTCGCCCAGCTAGTTTTTTGTATTTTTTTTTAGTAGAGATGGGGTTTCATCGTGTTAGCCAGGATGGTCTCGATCTCCTGACCTCGTGATCCGCCCGTCTCGGCCTCCCAAAGTGCTGGGATTACAGGCTTGAGCCACCACGCCCGGCCCAAACAAAGATTTTTGTATTGAAAAAGCCTTTGGGAAGACATCCTTAAGTTTAAAGGTAGATGTTTGTTATTTATCTGGATTGTTTCGACTCTTCCTTATGTGGAAAGATGTTTTAGACCTGCAGTATGCGTGGAGAAAAGCATGCTAGTAAGAACTACTACCACTTATGGGGCACTTACAGGATGCAAGATTGTGTGCTGAGTTAATTATGAACATTATGCCATTCCCTGAATGTGCTAAGTAGGTAATATTATCATCCCATATTATGGATGACGTAAGTGGGGCTTAGAGAGGGTAATTTGCCCATGGGTATTAGTGCAGAGCAATAAGTGGAACCCAGAATTAGAACCCACATTTTCTAAGTTTGCAAGCTTCATTTCAAATTTCAATCATAGTCTTTCTGGTTAAAACATGCTGTGTGACATAACCCCATTTATTTCAATATTGTTTCATTATGCTGTATTTGAAAGTAGCTTCTAGAATGCAAGGATTCTTTGGATTCTTTGGCTCACATGGCGAGCTTCCATTTATTTATTTATTTGTTTGTTTGTTTATATTGAGGCAGAGTCTTGCTCTGTCGCCCAGGCCGGAGTGCAGTGGCATGATCTCAGCTCGCTGCAACCTCCGCCGCCTGGGTTCAAGCAATTCTCGTGCTTCAGCCTCCCAAGTAGCTGAGACCACAAGCGTGTGCCACCACGCCTGGCTAATTTTTTTGTATTTTTAGTAGAGATGGGGTTTCGCCATGTTGGCCAGGCTAGTTTTGAACTCCTGACCTCAGGTGATCTGCCTTCCCCAGCCTCCCAAAGTGCTAGGATCACAGGCGTGAGCCACCACACCCAGCACCAGCTTCCTATTATTTAAATAGTATCCTTGAATGCCTTCCTCATAGTTCCAGACTTGCATGAAGTTCAAATTTTATGTAAGAGTTCTCTAACCCATTCAGCTGTCACCTTATGTAATATGCATTTTCCCCTCTCATTTAATGCTGGATGTCAATGCTGAGCTCCTCAGAGATAGTACATGCCTCAGGATGGTAGGACCCGTTCGTCCTAGATATAAATCATTCCAGCAGGGGCCTTTGAGTTCATAAATGCAATAAGCTTTTCTCTTCCTTTGCTTACCATTCCCTCCCCCAGCCTTTTAAAAACGGATTTCAGGTTTAGATTTACAGGATCGCAAAAAAGCCAGCACAGTTATTTAGCTCCAGTCTGCAGTTAAAACAGTGGGATTCTTAGCTAATTTCACTCATATTTTTTTAATGTGCATTAGTAACCTGGCACTCCATTAATTACAATATTTCATATTGGGAAGCTAAACTTGCTTTTCTTGGAAACCTGCTGAAAGTCAGACAATTACCTCTGCAAGCTACCTCTGAGTGTTTCATATTTAATATAACATGTTAACATAATAATGCTGTTTTATGGAGAAAAGAGGATGAATTGTGTACTGATCATAAAAAGCCCACTTAAAAAAAAAAAGAAAGAAAACAAGGAGGTAATGAATGTTGCTCTTTCCTAGAATTAAAGAAAATATATCCACATGAGGCAGTGTCTACACAAGCCAAAAACAGGTCCAGGTGGGTAATTGGTATTGTAACCTGCTTGCTTGGCGGTTTATAACTTTCCTCCTACTTGCTGTTGAGTCTTTGGGGTGGAAGAAAAAACAAAACAGTTTAGAGTATATCTTTATTTCTCCCAAGATAGGTATTTTGTGACCTCTAAGTATAGACAAAAATGGATAGAAAGTAAATCCTTCTGTCTGGGCAGTGGAAAACTGCAATCGCTATGTGTAATACCTTTACCTCTTGTAAAATCAGGATGTAGGAAAATGTTGTAGGGTTATCCTCCGGAAGGGCAACCTTTTTTATGTAAACTTATGTCTTCTTACTACCTTTTTAATATATCTCTCAGTTGTTTTCAGTGCCTGGGAGTCCCCATGAACTCTTGTATGCGGAGATTGGAGTAAACGGTGCTATTAGCAAACTATTACTGTCTTCAGAAAATCCTAGTGGTCCTTTATTCTCCATCTAGAATCATACAAGTTTCCTGCATTACGTAATTGCTGTGTCATCACATTTCATTTGATCTGTAAAGGTGAACATGTTTTTTCCCCTCTTGTGAGGAACAAAGCCGGAGAATATGTATAATTCAAAAATTAGTCCAGTGGAGGCACATAACTTTCATTTAATTTAAAGGTGCTGAGTAAAGGGAGTTTGAGATAAGCTTGAACAAGTAGACTGCTGCCTGTTTCTGTGGCCTTTTCAAAAGGGATACAATATATAACTGAATATTTTGTGAATGGAATGAGGAAATATAAAATAGAAGAAATGACTTTGACACAAATTTGAAGTTGATAACCTTGGAATGGAGTAAGAAGGTGAAGATCCTAAAAAGTAAAAGAAAGAAAAAACAAACAGAAGCCAGGGGAGAAACATATCTCATGGTCCCTCTTTCGTATCCTTCGGCTGACTCAGTACTCAAGCTGTTCCCTGTCCACGTGAGATCTGTGTCATGCGAGCAGCATGTTCACTGTTTGAAGGTTGCACCACAGATGATGCCTGCCACTTTTCACTGGGAAAATGGGTTTTAGTTTGTAGGAATCTCCAGTTTCTAGTAAGTTAATGAGATGTTTAGCCACTTGGTGTACTGGGTAGAGAAGGGTTTATTCAGAAGTAATTTTGAAAATCTCAGTCTCAAAGCGTCTTTCCCATTGGAAACATTTCAGTCGCATTGTGCATATAATGAAAGTTTGCTCTGAATGATGCTCGCTGTTTCACGTAATCAAATGCATCTTTTACTCTGTGACTTTCCAAGTGGTGGGGTAGGATTTTCATTATCTTGCACCCAGTGAAATCATCAACTGGAGTGGAATGGCTAGATAAGTCACAAAAGATGCTGGGAGGTAATTTGTTTTTGAACTTGCATAGGTCCAAATACCATGATATGTTGATGGGAACATTTCTGGGGAAACTTACATATGCATCTTATGAGTTCTGCAGTACTCACCCTGCGTGGTAGGTCGAAGGGAATTCAGAGTAGGGAAGGAAGATGTTACTGAGCTGTTGAGCTACATTCGGGAGAACACTAAAACTACTTGGTTGAAATAAAGCAGTGTTAGGAAGTAATTTTCACGTGGCTTTCTGTAGACTTTCTCATACTTCGTTGTTTTTGCTAGACTTTGAAAAACATGAAAAAATGGTGTTAAATTGGAGAAATATTAGAAATAATGAATGTATGATTAAAGTGATGCCAAGGAAGTTCTTAAAAGCTACCAGTGGATTGGAAAATTAAGCTTGTTGAGTATTTCAGTGGATGTTAGCAGTATCAGAAAAAGAATAGTGTCTCTAAGTAGAGAAATTGTTAAAAGAGGTGTAGTAGGTAAAACAGAATACTGTAAATCCATTATATGAAAGAAAATAGGATATAGAGACTCTTGACTGGTGTGGAGAATAATAGAAATACAGTTCTACACCACATAACAATGTTTTGGTCAACAGTGGATCACATATATTACAGTGGTTTCAGAAGATTATATTACTGTGTTTTTACTATACCTGTTATGTCTAGATATGTTTAGATACCGAAATACTTACCATCATGTTACAGTTGCCTACAGTATTCAATATGGTCATATAGTTTTACAGATTTGTAACCTAGGAGCAGTAGGCTATCCCACATAGCTTAGGTGGATAGCGGGCTATAGCGTCTAGGTTTATGTAAGTACACTCTGATGTATTCAGCAACAATGAAATCGCATAACGGGGCACTTCTCAGAACATAACCCTGTTGTTAAGTGACACTTGACCGTCTAGATTTGAAAGGGGCTTGAGAGATGGCCGAGTGGCCATGTTTTTTAAATAAGGAAGTTGAGAAACAGGGATATCTAGTGCCTGGTACAGTTTTGTTCATTGTATGATTTTGGTTGTAAACTATGTAATCTATCCCAATCTAGCTGAAGAAAAATGCGAGAATTTAATGACTCACATAACTGAAAAGTCCGGAGGTATCATTGGTTTCTGGCCATAAAGACAAGGTATCAGGAATCTGTTTTTCTAGTGGGCTCCTGTTTTCCTGGATGACCTTCATTCCCAAGCAAGCTGTCTTCTTAGGGTTACATAAAACAGCTCCATCTTACATCCCACTAGGTTCAAATTCAGTGGAAAAGAGAATACCTCTCTAAATATTTCCGGAAAGTTCTTATTTTAATACTCCGATTTTGTCTAAATGGATCCCATTTCCATCCCTGTACTCCAAGGCTCTACAGGAAGCTTTTCTTCTAAGGGAGGGGAAGGAATTGTTATCCGAAGGAAATCAGAAGTTGGTTACTAGGTGGGGGTCAAGTCAACAGATGTCTCTTAAAGAGTGCAGAAAGCCACTTTGGGGCATAGGTGAGGCATATCTCCAGGTTTCCTGGTCTACCTCATCAGGCTGCTATTCTTCTCACTGGGAGCATCAATCCAACAAACAGATATTGAGTGTCATCCATGAGCAAAATATAGAAAGTAATAAGAGTCTCGCTGTCAAATTGATTTCAGTTTGGATTACTCTGGTTACTAATTTCAAAGCCAGCTGCTATGAGCATCATTTGGCACAACTGCCCTGGACCCACTGGATCAGCATTCCTGGCATGGGAACCCAGAAATCTGCTCTTTCAACAAGCCTCCCAGTGACACAGTTGTGCAGCAAGGTTGAGGAGCTACTGTGCTAGAAAAGAGTGCTTTGAACATGTATAAATGTCTTTATAAAAGCCATTTGCAGCTTATTTCTATCATAGTTGGAGTTTCTCAAAGCTTAGGAGGCATGAAGTTCCTAATTTGGAATAATTATGTTAAATTCAGATTCCAGGGCCCCCCTTGAGACCTATTCAGATTTCTAATCTTGTTCCTAGGAATCTACATTTTCTTTAATCTATCCAGGTGAATTCTGATACATGATAACATTATTCTCCAAAGTGGGATATAAAATGTTGAATCATGGTGGCTCAGAGGAAGGTGTTAGAATACTAGTTTTATGTTTTGTCAAGTAAAAGAAAGCTTTATTAATATTTGATATATATGTTGCAGCTGGCACCCTCATGTGGTCTGTGTGCCAGGTGGTAACATGTCTTATTTGGCAGGTATCCAGTGGAAAGAATGGGAATACCAGTGTACATGAGAATTCAATTGCTTTCAACATATTGCAATCAATTGCATTTTATGTGTTAATATACCTTTGGAACTAAACCACCTCTCCCAGAATAGACAAATGGCTTAATCAACATGTTCTCTGTCACCCATCTTCTGAGTTAAAAAAGGATCTAATCAGATCTGACATGGAGCTGGGCATGGAAATTATAAATTATCAAGACAATTTGGTTATGCTTTTTTGATATATGCTTTTATACATGTCTTCTCTCATTATCCATAAGCCTCATCTGCAATAATTTTGTGAATTATTTCCAAATGTTAAAGATTAGCATGATATTTTTAAATAATGTTTCTTTCATTTTTACCACATCAATTTTTTTCTTCTTTTGTGATTGTTTTAGGATGACTATATTGTGTTAGCACAATAATCCGGGTGTATAGTTTACGGGTAAACAAAATAGTGGGAACTTATCCACATACACAGAAGTTGTATCAGTTGGGTAGTACATGATCTAAAAAATGCAGTGACCACTGCTGTGTCAAAAATGGGGTCAGGCATAGTGGCTGATGCCTGTTATCCCAGTGCTTTGGGAAGCCAAGGCAGGAGGATCAGGAGGCCAGGAGTTCGAAACCAGTCTGGGCAAGATAGCTGAGTTTACATCTCTACAAAAAATTTTAAAACGTAGCTAGGCATGGTGGCATACACCTGTGGTCCCAGCTACTCGGGAGGCTGAGACAAGGAGATCACCTGATCCCGGGAGTTTCAGGCTGCAGTGAGCTGTGATTATACCACTGCACTCCAGCCTGGGTGACAGTGAGACCCTGTATCTTTAAAAAAAAAAAAAAGAAAAAGAAAACAGAAATGGCCAGTCCTTGGAGCTCTCTTGCTCACATTCTGGTGCATTTGGTTAGCCTTTCATTTCCTTGTTACTTGACTTTAAAAAGACAAAAGAGAAGAAGAAAAAAATAAACTGCCATTTATTGTTAGATTTCAACTATAAGGAAAACACCTTATCTGTATTTGTTTACATGTTGATAATTGCCTTCTTTCCATGAGATACATATGCATATCGCTTTGGTGATAGAAAAGAGGGAGATACCCAGAATAGCTAGGAAGCACAGCCCACACCACGCATTGATTTTTAAACCATTCGTTAGATCACAGAGTTTCTTGAATCCATTCGCTTTTCCAGTTTCAATAGTGTTTGACAAAAGGAATGCGTTCGTGTGCGTTCCTCTGGCTTTGATTTTTTTTTCCTAAGGATACATCAAACTCTTGACAGATATTTGAGTTTCATATTTTTATGGTTTAATATAGACTGTATTTATATTTATAAATGTAATTGCTCTCCAAAGGAAATCGGTAATTTGTAAGCAATTATCTGTATTTTGAACTTCACTGCCTTGCCTTTTTTTTTTGGAGACGAAGTCTCTTTCTGTTGCCCAGGCTAGAGTGCCGTGGCGCTATCTCAGCTCACTGCAACCTCCGCCTCCCAGGCTCAAGCAATTCTCCTGCCTCAGCCTCCTGAATAGCTGGGATTACAGGCATCTGCCATCACACCTGACTAATTTTTGTATTTTTAGTAGAGACGGGGTTTCTCCATGTTGGCCAGACTGGTCTTGAACTCCTGACCTCAGATAATCCACCCGCCTCGGCCTCCCAAAGTTCTGGGATTACAGGCATGAGCCACCATGTCCACCTTGCTTTTAATACATTTGAAACTTCTCTAGTTAGTGCTAAATATTCTGAAGGGATGAATTTGTTTGCTGTAAGAAAGATAAGCATGGCATCTGCTTCACACCTGTGGTGTTGGGGATAAAGGGTATGCAGTAAGTTATATTGAGGAACCGTTGCAGGATCTTCAGGGAATGGCCTCAGTTCTGGGATTTTTTTCTCATCTAAATGTAAACTAAAATATAGATTTCCTCTCCCCATGAGAGCTTTTAGAGTTACGAGGCTCAAACTGGTGGTTAGATAATTTGACTTCCTAGCTCTGCCAAACCCAGCTGTTTATGCAGTGCAAAATTTTTTAAACTTTCTATTGAGGTATAGCCTACATACAATGAAATGTTCAGATATTAAGGGTGCTGCATGATGGGCTGTACATGTGTATACACTCTGTAGCCACTGTCTGGGTCAGGATATGGAACATGTCCATCACTCTGAAAGGCTTCCTAGTGGACCTTCTCAGTCTTAACCTCACCCTCACTGCACATCTATGACCGTGCTGACTTCAGGCCTCTTCTGTCCCTTTTTGTCTATTTGTGACCAACAATGATTGCTGCTGCTATTGTAGTCCTGATTGTTAGACTCAGAGTTATTCTCGGGACTCTTACAGGACAATTCTAAAATTTCTGTAGCTCCAATAGGAGGAAAAGGGCTGTCTGCCTTCAGAATCTCCTGGTAGGCCTTACGTAATATACAAGGTGTTCATTATTTGTTAGCTACTATTTTGAATAATGATTTTTTTTCTTCTATTTGGTCTTCTCTCCAGTTGGTCTTTAATGTGTATGTCACCTGTTTGGAATAACTGGTTATTTTAGTGTCTATAGATCCATTTGTAAGGATCAATTGGTCTGAGTAGCTTGCTGTTTTCTAACACTGGATGGAGCCTCCAGGGAGAGAAACATGGGCCAGGTAATTTGATAGGGAAATAATCAGGAAAGTCAGTGGTTCTTCTGAGTGTCACCTGACTTCACCTGGTTGCCAGAGCAGGCTGTAAGGAACAAGAGGCAAGTTAGCAATAGAGGTTGAGGCAGCTGCCTAATCATGTGTCTCTTTGGGACATTTGAATTCTTCCAGGTATTTGGATATGGAAGCAGAAGTGGAAATGTTTGTTTTTGTACCTTTTTTGAGTTATGTTTTGCAGTCTTCAAAGAACTGCACTGTTCCTTCATTTATGAAGTGTACGGTAGTGTGTGACAGGGAATTCAAAGATGTGGTTTCACACTATACAGTACTTATGTGAGAGGCATGTATTCTGCTGAATGAGTTTATGAATGAAGTATAAAGATGAAATTATAGGCTCTATTGGGAGCAAAAAGTAGACACCACTTTCAGGGTTCCATGGGGAAATGGGTCAGGGGAGTGATTGCTCATTGGAATCAGGAAATAATTCATGTAGCAGGTAGCACTTAATTTGAATCTTGAAAGATGATGAGTAGGAGTTTTTCGGGTAGAATTATATCTCAAGCTTTCCTGCTTCTGGTTGTTTTGAATTGATACACTCACATCATAAATTGCTATTGTAGTTAATATTGTAATTAAGGTCCAATTATGTTTCAAGTATCAGTGGAATTGAGTCCACGCTTTCACTGCATTGCAAAATTTAAAGCAGTAATTAATATAGGACTATTATTATACCATTATAATTTTTATACCATCATTTTAAAGGTGATACCATACTTAGTTTTCTACGTTTTGGATTAAAGTTGCAAAATGTGTCAGAAAAAAAGGTAAAGGCATCACAGAAATATTGCTAATAAGGCTTAAATCATTGAGGCTGGGCATGCTAATGAGAGAACAGCTACTGTTTGTTGAGCTTGTAACACAGACTAGTCACTCTGCTTTATTTTATCACAATTGCTTTTCATAGCAACCTCAATAACTAGGTGCTTGTTAGATCCAATCCTGTTTTTCAGATATAGAAAACCTAGACATAGGTGAAGTTCCCTGTATTCATTTTCTAGGGTTGCCTTGACAAATGATCACAAGCTGGGTGGCTTAGAACAGCAGATATTTGTTGTCTTATAGTTCTGGAGGCTACAAGTCTGAGATCAAGGTGTCAGTAGGGTTGGTTCCTTCTGAGGGCTGTGGGAAGGAATCTCTTTTGTGCTTTTGCTCTTAGTTTCTGGTGGTTTGCAGGCAATCTTGGACATTTCTTAGCTTGTAGATGCATCACTTGCCTTCATCTTTGTGTGGCATTCTCCCTGTCTTTCTCTGCATCCACATTTCCTCATTTTTAAAGAATATAGTCATGTTGGATTGGGATTCATTCTAATGGCCTCATCTTAATTTGATCATCTGCATCAAGACCCTGTTTCTAAATTTTCTAAATAAGGTGACAGTCATAGGTATACAGAGGATAAGGACTTCAAAGTCTTTTGGGAAGATACAGTTCAAACCATAACATTGCCCAAGCTCACTCAGCTAGTAAGCAGTAGAGAGAATTCAAATCCAAGTACATGTGACTCTATAGCCCAAGGCTCTGACAACTGTGCCATTATACATTAGGGAAATGTGTTCATATCCAAGAATATTGTACGTTTTTAAATTCAGCAGTGAGTAGGCAAATATCAGGATATGAACATCTCATCCAGACAGGATTGACTTCGAATATGTCCTGGTAAGAAGCGTTAGTCCAGTTGTCACGGAACTGTAGGTGTTTGCTGTCCACTGAGATATGTGTTATATGCCTCATTCTGTGTACAAAGGGTACAGGAGTGGTCTTCTATTTAGTCTAAATCAAGTTTGTCCAGTCTGTGGCCCACGGACCACATGCAGCCCATGAGAGCTTTGAATGTGGCCCAACACAAATTCGTAAACTTTCTTAACACATTATGAGATTTTTTGTGATTTTTTTTTTTTTTTTTTTTTTTTTAGCACATCATTAGCACTGGCCCAAGACAGTTCTTTGAACATTGTGGCCTAGGGAAGCCAAAAGATTGGACACCCCTGGTCTAAATACAAAACATTGTATCTCAACCTCAGCATTTTGGGCTTAATAAGCCTTCGTTATGTCATGTACATTGTAGGATGTAAAATAGTATTCTTGGCCTAAAATATCTAAGATGTAATAGATGCCAGTGGCACCCTGACACAGTTGTGACAACCAGAAATATTCCGCGACATTACCAAATGTCCCCTGGGGTAATTACGATCGCTGCAGTTTGAAAACCACTGGTTTAGAAAGGGAGGTATGGCATGTGGCTAAACTGTGCCAGCCTGGCACTTGCTGTGCTTTGCCTAGACGTTGTGTCTATTTAGGGTGGTTGCTGGCAAAGTGTGAGGAAGACAAACTGTTTTTGTTGAACTTCCCTTGAGGCTCTGTGTCATTCATGGACACGAGAAGGAGGTCCACAGATGGAATGGAGAGTTGAAGACTGAAAGTGCATTATGCATGCTGTCTGCGTAACTTGACTTCTACAAAGCAAGATAGTGGCTTTGGAATAAACATGAGATAAAAGTAAAGATCTTTCATCTGAACAACAAGGATTATCCGTGTTTCCAGAGAAAGGCAAATGACTCTGATGGCAGACTGAAAGTCAATGTTTTGACTTAACTATTTTGGGAGGCATTTGCAATTGAAATCAGAGTTTTAATGGGACTTACCTGAGAAGGAAAGGCAGGGATAGTTAACCCTGGCTACACCTTTGGGTTTTTAACCCTGGTGCTTATGGTGGGAAGCCACAGCCAATCTCAGCCAACCATTGAACATTGTCTGGAAATTCTGACTTAAGACTTACCTACATCCATTCTTCATCTTCCAGTTTACACTGTTTTCTGTTGTCCACAAAGATGGAGAAGTACATCTTTTTTTATTTCAAAAGAACTGCTTTTCTGTAGGCTGCCTTGTGGGACTTCCAAAAGATGCCGTTTCCCGAGACACATCAAGTATCTGCATCTTAAGACGGTGGTGTTATCATGTCCACACATCAGTCAGTTCATTTTCTCTTGGCCCCAGGCCAGTAATGTGGTTGTGTACACTGGTCACAGCTCAAAAAACTGAAAAATGAACTCTGAGCTTTACTGCAAAGAATGCCAGCTGACAAAAATAACTCTGCCAAAGCAGTGCCCTGGACAGGTTTGCAGCTCTGAGAGCTACAGTGCTGATGTCTGGGAGTCCAGTAGAATGCTTAAAAAGAAAGAAAAAAAAAATAGAAAAAAATCCATCTGCCGTGCCGTTAACATTCCAAAAAGGTAATGCCCAAGAACTGCAAATGGGTCCTAATGTGCTGTTTAAGACTCAGAAATCTCAGAGAGCTCTAAGTTCTACACCACTCTCTACTCCCAGACTGGGAACAAAAACAGGGTATTTCCGTGAAGTACAAATAGATGATTGTATGGAGGAATCAGTGGGCAGGAATTATTGGGCTAGCATGTTAAAAATACTTCAGGTGTAGGCATTTCAAGAAATAAGAAAGCCCAATACTCTAACCCTTAGACAAGAACTTGGGGCTACAGATGGAATACAATGCTTTGAATAAAACTATAACCCCTACCAGAGACCTCTTTGAAAACACAGCAATGCATGTATGGATGTGTTTCCTCTAGCATGCAATTGCCCATGGATCCAACCTTATTGCGTTTCTCTGTACAATTCAGAAAGCAGGATAGAAAATTGTGTGTACCTAGCCCAAGCTATCTTTATTGTGTGGTGTCTAATACAACCTAATTCCTAACCTCGCCTCAATAATCTTATAAGGGAACATAAATTGCCTTACGGTGGGAAAGAAACTTGCTGGTGTGATGACATTTGGATGCTTATTTATTTATTTATTTGTTTGTTTGTTTATTTGGAGACTGGGTTTTGCTATGTTGACCAGGGTTGTCTGAAACTCCTAACCTCAAGTGATCTTTCCACCTCAGTCCCTGTAAGTGTTGGGATTGCAGGCGTGAGCCACTGCGCCCAGCTGGATGTTCATTTTAAGTGCGTCAGTCCTTTTATGCTAAAGCTTGTCATCCGCCTCCCCCGCATACACACCTTTTTGTCGTTATCTACAGAAAGTCGCCTATGGATTCTGCCAACCTTCATTCTTGCCTTGTGTTTATGGGTCTGGGAGTTTACGTCCTGAGTATGTAGGCTGTGGGTCTGTCCCGGGAAGCAGTGCATGTATAGGTGCTGTTAGCATAACCCGAGTTAGGCAGTAAGGATCGGGTTGAATTCAGTGTTGATAACAGCATCCGGCAGATAGGACTAGGCTTAAATTCTGATCAAGACAGTTGTTGAGTCAAACTAGGTCCAAGAAGAAAGAAAACAGCCCCAGTGATCTGAACCCACTGAAATTGAGCTCTAATCCCAAGGGAAGGGCTTTTTTCTTCCCTAAACTGCATTACGATCCCTGCTGTGTCTTGCCCTTTGCTTATGAGCAATTGTTACACCAGAAGGAGATGGGGACTCTACCACAGAACTCTGCTTTTGGTAGGCAGAAGGGAATGATCCTCCAGTGTCTGGCCTGATGGAGCGCCAGCCCCAAGTACCCGGTCTGCTGTGAAGGGGCACAGATTGTAGAGTCACTGGGTCCCTAACTGCACACCAGCTATGTTCTTGAAGCAGTTTCTTAACCTTCCTAAAATTCCCTTTCTCAGTCTTTAAAATGGGGATCATAGTAACACCCGCTATGTAGAATTGTCATGAAGATAAAATTTCCTAATCTTCACAAATCATGTGTCCCAGGGGACTCCTTCATAAGTGGAACTCACAAAATAATAGATGATTCTTAGACTTGGACGCTCTCCAATTCTGGTTCCTCAGAACCCCATTCCATTCCCCTACTAGCAGTCAAGTTGAAAACACCTCTAAAGCTTGCCCTCTGAAGACTCTGATCTCATTACCACAAACCCTCATTGTGCATAAAACAGATCAGGAATGAGAATTCAGCTTTTGATCTTACCTTGTAAGAATTGTGGACCAACGCCTGGTATGAAAGAGATTTGTTTTAAAGCATCATAGAATCTCATGTTTAGAATAAGCTTAAAAATCATCTAGTCAGGAAAACAGATCTCTGCTGTTGAAAGTCAGGAGTTGGCTGGGCGCAGTGGCTCACGCCTGTAATCCCAGCTTTCTGGGAGGCCAAGGTGGACAGATTGCATGAACCCAGGAGTTCAAGACTGGCCTGGGCAACATGGCAAAACCCCATGATATGGTTTGACTGTATCCCCACCCAAATCTCATCTTGAATTGTAGTTCCCATAATCCCCACGTGTTGTGGGAGGAATCTGGTAGGAGGTAGTTGAATTATGGGGGCGGTTACCCCCATGCTGCTGTTCTTGTGATAGTGAATGAGTTTTCATGAGATCTGGTTTCATAAGGGGCTTTTCTCACTTTTGCTTGGCACTTCTTGCTGCTGCCATGTGAAGAAGGATGTGTTTGCTTCCCACTCCACCATGATTGTAAGTTTCCTGAGGCCTCCCCAGCCATGCTGAACTGTGAGTCAATTAAACCTCTTTCCTTTATAAATTACCAGTCTTGGGTATGTCTTTATTAGCAGCATGAGGACAGATTAATACACACCATCTCTACAAAAAATACAAAAATTAGCTGGGCATGATGGCACAAGCCTGTAGCCCCAGCTATTCCTCAGGCAGGAGGATCGTTTGAGCCCAGGAGGTCGAGGCTGCAGTGAGCCATGGTCACACCACGACACTCCAGCCTGGGCAACAGAGTAAGACCCTATCTCAAAACAAAAGAAAAAAAAAAAAGAAGGAAATAAATCGCTTCCTGCTGATTTCCTGGATCTTGATGAGAATGAGTTGCACCCTTAGTGGCTGTAGCCTAAGAAGGAAACTGAAGAACTATAATTTGATGGCTACTGGCTGCTGTTACACTTCCCGTAAGCAGTAATAGGTAAATAGAAAGTCAGTAGATGGTTACTCTTGGTTGGAGGGTAATGACCAGATGAGATTGCACAGGGCTTCTGGAGGAGCAAGAAGCGTTCTGTTTCCTCATCGGGATGCCAGTTACATGGATGTGCTCACTCTGAGACTTCATTGAGATCACTCACAACTGCACTTACAGCTATGCACTGTTTTGTCTGTATATCAGTATTCAGTAAAGTTTGAAAGGAAATCTTGTCATCCTGTGCTGTTTAGTTCTTGTTTTAGTCTTTCTTTGTTGTTGTTGTCTTGTACTTGTTGTTTCAAATATTTACAAAAGAAATTCTTCTCCCTGATAAATCTTTAAACAATACTGAAGACATGGAGTAGAAATTGAAGTCACTGTTTTATCTCTATTCTTGCCTGCATTTTCAATTCTCAGAGGTAACCAAAGTTAACTATTTTACAGATTGTTTAAGGTTTTCCCCCTCTGTATGTGTTTGTCTGCTTTTTCCTTTACCTGAAATATGGGATGATTATATATCGGAGTTCCGTAACTTGCCTTATCATTCCTTTATCTGAAATATGGGATGATTATATATGGAGTTCCATAACTTGCCTTATCATTTCTTTCTCTGAAATATGGGATGATTATATATAGAGTTCCATAACTTGCCTTATCATTGGCTTTTTTGCATATCAGATACAGAATCAACATAGTTCTTTCTAATACCTGCATAATATTTCATAGTATGGATACACCCTAATTTATGTTGTTATTCTCCTAAATTGTCAATGAATGTGTCTGCATCCTTCTGCTATTATAAATAATGATTCTTGAAATCCCTGAATCTCCCTTGTAGCATTTGTGACACTGATCAAATCCCAACTAAGGTAGGCTGTTTTAGCATCCTTTGATTTAAAATACCTCCTCTGAAATTAAGCTTTTGTCCTGGAGTTTTTAATGGGCACAACTCTCTATTGTGGCTGAAATCTCAAATTTGGGAATTACAAACCAGACTTCCTGGGCAGACTTCTGAGTGTGTTCACTGTTATGTATTATAAATTCAAGACAAATAAGAAAAAC
The DNA here is from genome assembly GCF_049350105.2 of Macaca mulatta. Lineage (NCBI taxonomy): Eukaryota > Metazoa > Chordata > Mammalia > Primates > Cercopithecidae > Macaca > Macaca mulatta. Next base: position 125,642,585 of record NC_133407.1, read on the forward strand.
AAATGTTTGAGCAGGATTGTATTTAAAGTATAGTCTCTCTGGATGTTTTCTGTATCTACTAACAAGATAGCTCATGAACGGAGCCACTCTGTAACCTGATTATTGGTTGACACTATCTCCGATAGACTCTTGGCTTCATAAAGTCATGGTTTTGATATTTTGCTGTTTTTATCCCCTCCTTTAAACTCTATTTTTATTCCAAATTACTAACAGTTCCCTGCTGAGATTTATCTATCAGAGTCTCAAGATGCTCTCATTAATAAAGTTATTAACCCCTTTGCAAACCAGCAGGACCCAAAGCCTGGAAAACATTGCTTGGCTTTCTTTTTCCTTCTCTTCCCTTCTCTTCCCTTCTCTTCCCTTCTCTTCCTTTCTCTTCCTTTCTTTTCCCTCCCTCCCTCCCTCCCTCCTTTCTTTCTTTCTTTCTTTCTCTCTTTCTTTCTTTCTTTCTTTCTTTCTTTCTTTCTTTCTTTCTTTCTTTCTTTCTTTCTTTCTCTTTCCTTCTTTCCTTCTTTCCTTCTTTCTTTTTCTTTCTCTTTCCTTCTTTCCTTCCTTCCTTCCTTTCTTCCTTTCTTCCTTCCTTCCTTCCTTCTTTCTCTCTCTTTATCTCTTTCTTTCTCTTTCTCTTTCTCTCTCTTTCTCTTTCGATGGAGTCTCTCTCTATCACCCAGACCAGAGGAAGAAGAGCCATCTCAGCTCACTGCAACCTGTGCCTCCGAGTTTCAGCGATTCTCCTACCTCAGCCTCCTGGGTAGCTGGGATTATAGGTGCACGCTACCACACCCAGTTAATTTTTGTATTTTTAGTAGAGACGGGGTTTCACCATGTTGGCCAGGCTGGTCTGGAACTCATGACCTCAGGTGATGTGTCCACCTTGGCCTCCCAAAGTGTTAGGATTACAGGCATGAGCCACTGTGTCCAGCTACCTGGCTTTCTCTTGATGCCAAAGTTAACTGCTTTTACAATGGCTGGCTGTTGGAGAGTGCTGATGGCATTTTTTATTAAAATTTAGGATGGAGGCTGTACATGGTGGCTCACACCTGTGATCCCAGCACTTTGGGAGGCCGAGGCGGGTGAATAACCTGAGGTCAGGTGTTTGAGACCAGCCTGACCAACATGGAGAAACCCTGTCTCTACTAAAAATACAAAAGTAGCCGGGCGTGGTGGTGCGTGCCTATAATCCCAGCTACTCAGGAGGCTGAGGCAGGAGAATCACTTGAACCTGGGAGGCAAAGGTTGCTGTGAGCTGAGATTGCGCCATTGCACTCCAGCCCAGGCAACAAGAGTGAAACTCCGTCTCAAAAAAAAAAAAAAAGAAAAGAAAAGAAAAGAAAATGTAGTATGGGATTAAATGAATGGATAGCAGGATGAACTGTTGTTTGATAAAGCAGGTACATTTAACTGTTAAGGGAGGTATCTAGGTGGGTTGTATACAGGTGTTCACAGCAAAGTTCTTTCAGCTTTGCTGATATGTTTAATACTTTTTCATAATAAAACGTTGGGGGGGGAAGCATATGAAACGGAATAAGAAAATGGGAAAATCTAATTAACAAGGGACTTGATCTGAGTCATGCAGTAAATGAATTCCCTATCAAGTGAGCAATTCAACAGAGACATCTATTTTTTGAAAAGAAGTTTTATAGAAATTATAATTATACTAATAATGAGTAAGAAGCTAATGTTGATCTCATCTCATAGATTTTATGGCATTTTTTTTTTTTTAAAGACAGGATCTCATTGTGTTACTTAGGCTGGTGTGCAGTCATGGCTCACTGCAGCCTGACTTCCTGCTGGGCCCAAGTGATCCCGCCTACTTCAGCTTCCCAAGTAGCATGGACCCACAGGCATGTGCCACCATGCCCAGTTAATTTTTGTAGAAATAAGGTTTCACCATGTTGCTCAGGCTGGTCTCGAACTTCTGAACTCAAGCTATCTGCCCGCCTCAGCCTCCCAAAGTGCTGGGATTACAGGCATGAGCCACCCAGCCCAACCAATTTTGTGGCATTTTTATTTGCTCTGTGGTGTTAAATACTAATCTCAAACCAGTGTAAGGTTATATTCAGTCATCAAACTTCGTTTTAAGTCATCACCATTCAAATATATTTAAAAGCATCATCTCAATTTTGCATATTTGGAAATGGGGACCCTGAATAATTAAATGATTTACCCCTGATCTTAGCACCAGATGAGGCAGAGCTTGAACTTGAACGTTCATTTTCTAATTATTATCTTTTCCACTCCATCATATGTTTTCTCTGATTGTGAGATTCTGAAACCCACATTTTCCAGAGAATTGATAGAAAGATCATTAAGCCAAGGATTTTGAACTATGATCAAAGCTACAATGGTGGCAGCCCACCATTCTTTTTTACTGCTAAAGCCTTTAACCAGTTCCTAAAATGCCTCTTTCTAAATCATTCCTGTTGGGTTTTAACCAATATATCAGGAAGACTGGTGCTTTGCCGAGCTGTGGGCAGCCTTGTTTTGCTCTCTGATTCTCTGGTGTCCTTCTGACCAAAGATACGGTCTGAGAGAATTAATATTAATACTTTGTGTTTATATAAACTAAAATTATAATGTACACTGTAATTTTATGGCGAGGTAGGTGGGAAATTATTAGTCTAAACAAATACACTTTTTAGTAGACCAGCTGTGTTAAGTAAATTAAATTCTGCATAAATCTGAAACAGTACCTTGATCTTCGTTTTTATTTATTTATATTTTTTGTAGAGAACTAGTATCGCTATGTTGCCCAGGCTGAGCCCTTGAACTGCTGGCCTCGAGCAATCCTCCTGCCTCATCCTCCCAAAATGCTAGGATTCTAGGTGTGAGTCACCTCACCCAGCCTCAATCTTTTCTTTATTTCTTTGTTGCCTTTGGAATGTAAGCTTGAGTAGTTGTGCGTTTCATTGTGGTAAAAAATACATGAAGAGTGAATTGTGTTACAGGGGGATCAGGAATAAAGGAAGATTACACCCTGCGTGATGTGGAGCTGTCTGTTCCTAGGGGCTGATGGATGCATTCCTTTCGAGCACTTTGCTGATGAGGCTGTCTTCTGAGTTGGGTCCCTAAATGGATCTGTTAGATTCACCCTCTTCTTCTTATAGCAGCGGTGGAGTTTGGGTTTTGTTCTTTTCTTTCTTGATTTTTTTTTTCTGCGCATGTCAAGGAAGACGTTTTTCCAGATGAGCTATATTTTTAGAGCCAGCAAGTGTTTTAAAGAGTTGTGATAAACCACCTTTCTTGGCCCCAAATCAATACAAGTCTTCTCCCCAGAGAAAACTACTATTTGTTTGTGTTATTTTTCCAGACACGAGCTTTCCTTCGCCTTAGATCTATATATTTGTGCATATACACACAGAACACATACACTACTGAGTTATATGACATTTTTAAAGTCAAATGTGATCACAGTGTATTTGTTTTGCAACTTGATTTTCTCCTCTAACAATATATCTGAGAACTTTCAAGGCTGGTCTTGAACTCCTGGCCTGAAGCAATCCTCCTGCCTCAGCCTCCCAAATTAGTGCCTAATTTCTTCCTTCCCCCTCCATAGGTTCTTCTACCATTCTATGTATTACGCATATCAAGTTTTTCTTCCCCTGATACCATCAATGGTGGGACAAAGATACTTGTGTATTTGTCTTTGTATTTGCAGCACTTGTGGCAAAGTATTAATATTCTGAATAAAGAGCTCCTTAAATAATAAAACAGGAAATCATTAGAAAAAAACTAGGTAAAGATTCTTATTCTTATTGGTTATTTGGATTTTTTTTTTTTTTTTTTTTTTTTGAGACGGAGTTTCACTCTTCTTGCCCAGGCTGGAGTGTAATGGTTTGATCTCGGCTCACTGCAACATCCGGCTTCCCTGTTCAAGCAATTCTCCTGCCTCAGCCTCCCGAGTAGTGAGATTATAGGTGCGTGCCACTGCCCCCAGCTACTTTTTTGTATTTTTTAGTAAAAATGGGCTTTCACCGTGTTAGCCAGGGTGGCCTTGATTTCCTAACCTCTTATCCTCCCAACTTGGCCTCCCAAAGTGCTGGGATTATAGGTGTAAACCACCATACCCAGCCTTGTTTGAAAATTTTTAAATGAGAATAGAAGTATCCATCCAATGGTAAAAAATAAGAAGGATCCATAAATCCAGTGTTATGAATAGTATAGGAAAATTGGTGTTCTCCTGCACTGTTGATTAGAGTAAAAAAATGTGTGTAATCTTTTCAGGGGATGGTTTGGCTTGGACTGCTTCTAGATACCTGTCTTAGAGAAGGGACTTTTTGCTCATTGAGGCAGGTTTACATATTTTTTTAGAGGTAGTGATTTTTAACCTTTCTGGCTTGTGGAGCCCTCGAAGATTCCAGTGAAGTCTGTGGTTGTGTACCGCATGAGACCAGGGCTGAAAATGGGTCTTTCAGCACGTGATTGTAGATGGAACCATAGAAGTCTGTCTGATCTATGAACTGTTGAAAAGTGATGGACACTGTTCAGTGAATACATGTACCACCCTCGGCAGTCTTTCAGGGGGCTTGCAGCCCTGCTGGAAGCCAGGTTCATAGTTCCATAAATTTGTTTTTCCCCTTTCATCAGTCATCTGACCAAAGCTGTTGATTATTTTAAGGGATACTGAATAATAAGAAAAAAATTAAAATCCCAGTGGAGCAATGCGACATCTTTTCCTGTGAGAAACGACTCATTCATTCATTCCACAGTCATTTAATGAGTGCCTACTATGTGCTTAGCTCTGTAAGGACCCTCCCAGTGGGAGAGGTCATGATACAATATCCAGAAGAGCCTCTTGTAAGGGGATCTCCATCAGAAATGATAAGATGACCTCAGGAACAGAAGAGCTGTTTCAAAGAACAGATGTTCTAGACCAGTTGATCCAGCTAACCTTAAAAATACTTTACTGCAGAGGTTCTCCCAAGGACACTAAAGGGTGTGGTTTGGATTTATAGAACTCAGAAGCATTTGGAAGCCTCCAGTTGTCTTGGATGTGTGTTCTCAGAAATGTTTTGCACCAGCCTTTTTCTTATGGAGAAGCATGATGTGGCAACATTCAGCTGTATAGTGCAAACTGCAGTTTTCCAGATAAAAGAGCATAACTTGTTTTTGTGACAAGCTTTCTTGGAGGTCTCTGGCTGGGAGAAGCGGAAGGAATACAACCGACTCTACATCTGTGTTAATTTTGTTTAGCTTAATTGTAAATTCATGACATCATCTTTTCCCCCAAAACTTATGACAATATCAGAAATGAGGAAAGAACATTAATGTGAACTTTGGTTGAGTAAGCAACAAACTGTATTTCAGGTTTCTTGTATTTTAAAATGGGAGACGTATTGCTGATTCCTAGTTGGTTTTGAATGATTTATAACCTTTTATTTGTGGCTGAGTGTTGCAGTCTATGTTGTCATGGAAATTCTATTGAATTTATAGGTCCATTTATCCAAAATGATTTTCCAGACTTCATTTCATGGTGAATCATGTGGCTGTTACTCCCAAGTACAAAGCAATTTCTAAAAAGTTTCATATTACAAAGAGCACAAACACCGTGGTAGTGATTTTTGTGTTTTTGAAATACAAATGAGTTCCAGATGCACCTAGGGACCCCTCCCCCTCCACTGTGTCCAAGGCGTTAAGCTCCACTGCATTTCAGAACCAGCTTTGTATATAAAATAGCCATGCAAGCAAGGAAACGTCGTTTCATTATTTAAAAAAAAAAAAAGCCATTTCAGTCACCTCAAGAGTAGTTGAAGTTACTGGTTTATGCATAGGGACAAAAGTGCTCTCCCGGCTGGGCGCAGTGGCTCACGCCTGTAATCCCAGCACTTTGGGAGGCCAAGGTGGGCAGTTCATGAGGTCAGGAGATCGAGACCATCCTGCTCCACGTGGTGAAACCCCATCTCTACTAAAAATTACTATAATTAGCTGGCCGTGATGGCGCATTCCTGTAATCCCAGCTAGTCAGGAGGCAGAGGCAGGAGAATCACTTGGACTCAGGAGGTGGAGGTTGCAGTGAGCTGAGATCACGCCGCTGCACTCCAGCTTAGTGACAGAGCGAGACTCCGGCTCAAAAAAAAAAAAAAAAAAAAAATCAGCTGCTCTTCCAGTTTCAAGCTCCCTCACAGCAGACTTGATCCTCCCCCTCAAAGTTCAGTAGTAGTGTGAAAGGGAAAGAAAAACAAAGTGCTTTACCATGCCCACTGATAATGTTTCATGTTGACAGTGGGTGTGGGACAGGGTTTCTACATCTCAGCACTATGGACATTTTGGGCGGATAATTCTTTTTTTTTTTTTTTTCTGTCAACCTCCAGAGCCTGAGTAGGCGCAGAGAAACTCCCATGATGTGGGGCACTTTTCTATGCATTTTGGGGTTTTAGGCGCACCCCTGGCCTCTACCTGCTAGATCAGTGGTCCCCAACCTTTTTGGCACGAGGGACTGGTTTTGTGGAAGACAGTTTTTCCACGGACCATGTCGGGGGTGGCGATGGTTTCAGGATGAGTCAGTTGCATTATATTTATTGTGCACTTTGTTTATATTATTATTACATTGTAATATACAATGAAATAATTTTACAATGTATAGTTGTATAATGTAGAATCAATGGGAGCCCTGAGTGTGTTTTCTTGCAACTAGATGGTCCCAGCCAGGGGTGATGGGAGACAGTGACAGATCATCAGGCATTAGATTCTCATTAGGAGTGTGCAACCTGGATTCCTCGCATGCGCAGTTCATAATAGGGTTTATGCTCCTATGAGAATCTAATGGCGCCACTGATCTGACAGGAGGCAGAGCTCAGTCAGTAATGTGAGCTATGAGGAGCAGCTGTAAATACAGATGAGGGGGTTGGGGACCTCTGCACTAGATGCCTATCACCCCCTCAAAGAGTGACAACCAAAAATGTCTCTGAACGTGGCCATATTTCCACTGGGGTACAGAATCACCCCAGCTTAAGAACACTGCTCTGGAAGCTTTGTACTAGGAACCTAGAGAGAACTAACAGGTAGAGTTCATTGCTGATGGGAATTCTGGTCAGGATGTTGTATGGTAGAACAGCTTTAAGTATATGGGCTCTACAAGCAAATGCCTAGATTTGAGTTCCAGAGTTAACTACTTCTTAGACAAGACCTACTCTCTCAGCCTTAATTTCCTTTTGTATAAAATAGGAGAAATAAGTGTATCGCCCCTAGAAAATAGTAGTATTGATTTAAGGAATTAATTGATGTAAAGTGTTCAGAATCGGGTACATTTAAGCAACCCTCCTGAGTGCTTTATGCTTGAGGCTGCCTTGGGAAAGGGTAGGCAGGGGCAGTGCTTGGCTCTTGTAATAGTTATTGGGTCTTAGGCTGGAGGGATTCTCTATATTAAGGCCAGTCACTGGAACTTGCTCCATCGAGCAGATAAGTTCAATCTGACCATAATGTCAGGTTTAAGGTTAGCTTATAGTCAACGGAATGAGTGCAAAACAGGGCAGTAAACTTGGCCCTGCTCTGTTTTGGCTTGTTTGTTTGTTTTTAACTGAAGCAGAGTCTCACTGTGTCACCCAGGTTGGAGTGCAGTGATGCAATCATAGCTCACTGCAGCCTTGAACTCCTGGGCTCAAGCGATCCTCCTGCCTCAGCCTCCCGAGTAGCCAGAACTGCGGGTATATGCCATCATGCCCAGCTAATTTTTTATATTTTTATTTTTTGAGATAAGGTCTCACTATGTTTCTCAGGCTGGTCTCAAACTCCTTGGTTCCAGCAATCCTCCTGCTTCAGCCCTGTTACTATGTGAGGTTATACTTTTGTTCCTCTTGGTTTCAACAGCACAGGTATTTTGCTATTTCTGTTTATTCATTGTTGAAGTACCGTATGTAAAGGAGAAAAATCACAAAAAAATAAGTGTACAGCTGACGAATTTTCATTTGCTTGTAACCAGTACCCACATTTGCAAGATAATGTATTAGCACCTGCAGATGTCCTTGTCCAGTTACTGCTGCCTCTGGGTAACCACTCTGCTGGCTTCTAAGTGCTTTAGTTTTTCTTGTTTTTGTACTTCATTCCAATGGAATCGCACTGGTTTTTTTGTTTGTTTGTTTGAATCTGGTTTACTTGGTTCAGCTTCGTTTGTGAGATTTGCCTATATTGTTATCTGTGGTTGTAGTGCATTCCACTAGGTATTTCATTTTATGTGTCACAATTTGCCTATCCATTCCATTATTGATTAGTGTTTAGGCAGGTTCCAATTTGGGGATATTGCAAATAGCCCTTTCACTAATTTATGTGGTGGTGTTTTTTCTTTCTTGTTTTCCCCCTTTAATACTTAGACGTGTAAGTAAATCAGTGGTTCTGACTGCGCCAGACATAGTGGAAGGTCCTTTACTCAAGTTATTTTATTTAATCCTCAGTGTAACCCAGTGACATATTTTTAATTCAGTTTACTCATGGAGATGTTAAGGCTCAGTGAGGGGATAACTGACTTCAATCAGGTCACATAACTATTAAATAAGAAAGCTATAGCTTACTGCCTTCCTTCCTGAGTACATGGCGAAGGTACCCGGACAAGCTATAGCCAGACTTGGCCTACTTCATTTGTGCCCAAACTTATGCTGAGCTGTAAGAAATAACTCATGAATCATGCATAGTAAATCACTGAAAAACTTAGCTTACTACTGCAACCAAGAGCCTGAACTCTTCCCTATCAAGGGAAAAGTGCAAACATTTAACATTTATTTGATTAATCAGATGCATCACTGAACCAGAAATCCTGAAAATCAGCTAATAAATAGACATATAACAGAATAAACAAGTTACACACAGAGACTTTTAAGAGAGATCTCAAAAACATCCTGGCACCCGAGTATATACCTCATAGCCCTAGTGTGCACTTTAGTTTCTTCTGCTCCAAAACTGGGGATTCCTGCTGTAAAGTAGTTGAAGATAATTCCCTGTTACAGGACAAATGAAAACAGGAAATAATTAAGGATTTGTGTACTCTGTGATTAATGATATTATATAAAGGAAATGTTTCAGAATGTTTATTTAAATGCCACCTTGCCTGCAAAGATACCCACTACCTATTCTTCTTCAGAGCTTGGTTCTTCTAAAAATATTCTTCCAATGAACGCCACACACTGGTTTCTTTGCCACACCCTGTGGCATGACTTACTGGGATGTTGGCTGGCCTGTGGAAATGGTTTATTTGAACCTTACTTTAAGTATCCCTTCTGGTCATAAAGAAAGTCATCAGGATATACTGTAAGAGAAAAATGAGAGTGTCTCATCAGTTTTTACTTTTGCAAAGCAAGCGCTTAGTGAAAATGTGTTACAACAGCCCTGTGAGGCATGAGTATTACCTCTGTTTCACAGACGGGGACACTGGGCCTTAGAGATCTCTAGGCTCTTCAATATACAAATCCGTTCTTATTCTATAGCAAATACTCTTAGATCTTCATCTTATACTGCCAACTTTATGGATATTTTTCCATATGCTGTAAGAGTGTGAACTGGTTTGTAACATGGGCTACATTCTCCGGGGTAGAAGCTTGTTAGGAAGAAGTGAGAAAAGATGATAGAGTTCAGAGCTCAAAGAAGCCCAAAAAGTAACCGAGCTGCAAAATGGTTTTATAACGTGATACACAGACACACATACCTGTGTATGTTTGCTTAAAACCAGTAATGATTTTAGGGGGTGTATTAGTCACGGTTCTCCAGAGAAAGACCCCATAGGATCGATGTCTTTCTTTCCCCTCTCTCTCTCTCTCTCTCACACACACACACACACACACACACACACACACACACACACACACACACACACACACTCTGGCCTATAGTTCATTAATTTTAGCTAAGTTACTCTAGCTGAGTTGATACTGCAGTCTTGAGTTCAAAGGCTGGAAACCTGAGCCCAGTCTGTGTTGCAGTGTAGAGGAAGAATTCTTTCCTCTTAAAAAGACCTCAGGTCTTCAGCTGATTGCATGAGACCCACCCACATTATAGAAGGTAATCAGCTTTAGTTCTAAGGTCTACTGATTTAAATGTTAATCACGTGTAAAAAATACTTTCACAAAAAATAACAAGGATCCTTTTAAAAAATAACTAGGAATAAAAACTTTGTTCAGTAGGAGAAAACAAAATACCCAGAGTGTTTGTGTTATATATTTTGATGTAATATATACAATGTATATTTATCATTTTTCTCCATAATTTAAATGAATAGATCTCCTTTTGTTGGAGTATTAACATTTTAGGCCAGAGTTACTTAGACAATGGTTTGACTTTCTTGTAGATTAAAGAGAAAGTAATATAATCTGTATTTAGCAGAACCATACCTGGAGTCACTTGGCCATTTCACAGTGATTTTGGCTTGTATTTCCACCTTTCTGAGCATTTACGCCAGCAGTTTAAATTCCTTCATTCTTTCAATATCTTGAGCCTCCTTGCCACTGATTTTGTTATTTATTCCAAGAGATGGCGTGGACTCTGTTAGTGTTTGTGGCTTTATCACTTGGCTGTCCTTGCTTCAAGCCACTTAGAGCGCCCACTCATCTTATTCATTCCAGAAATAAATTACTGGTATTTACAATGGGCAGCACTGTGCTAGGGACACAGCCTTGCACTGCACAGACTTATGTCCTGCGTGCATACATCTTTCTGTCTACAGGCAATGGCAGAATTAGAGTTAGAGTGTAGTGGGTTGAGTGTGTGCCTCCTGGCCTCCTTAATACTATCCGTTATGAAATAATTTTAAAATCATGTTAGATTGGCCGGGCGCGGTGGCTCAAGCCTGTAATCCCAGCACTTTGGGAGGCCGAGACGGGCGGATCACAAGGTCAGGAGATTGAGACCATCCTGGCTAACACGGTGAAACCCCGTCTCTACTAAAAATACAAAAAAATTAGCCGGGCGTGGTAGCGGCGCCTGTAGTCCCAGCTACTCGGGAGGCTGAGGCAGGAGAATGGCGTAAACCCGGGAGGCGGAGCTTGCAGTGAGCCGAGATCCGGCCACTGCACTCCAGCCTGGGCGACAGAGCAAGACTCCGTCTAAAAAAAAAAAAAAAAAAAACCATGTTAGATTAAGAGCTTATTTTACAAAAACCTTAACTCTGTCATCATACTATGCATATTGTCAAAAAAGCAGAACTGGCAGATTCACTGTGTTTGGATGTTTACTTTGCCTTCACTTCACATCTTTATTCTTAGGCAGCTGTTTCTTGTCCACTACCACGTTCCCAACTGGCAGATTAACACCAAGCTTGATTAGAAAAATACATTTCCACCTCTTCAGTTCTGTTGTCTGCTGCCTCCTATGTGATTTTTAATTCTGCTGTTGCCTTTTTGGTTACCCTCCTTATCTCGTCCTGTTTACGTCTCATCTCCATCTGTTCTTTTCTGTAGCTTTTGCCTGTGTGTTCTTCCACTTTAATAAAACTCCCCAGCAGTATCCTGGAAATATCTACTGAGTCTTTCAGTAGATTGCCTTCCCCCTGAGCTATCTGCGTGCTGTTTCCTTCCTTACTCCATCATGATATTTTTTCTTGGGCCATGTGTAGGGGACATGTGGGAGAAATAGCTTTTTGAGAGGAAATAAAACGTAGAGCTTTCTAAATCTGCATGGAAGTTACTGTTGGGTTTTCTACTCTCATGTTGGGATCATTTCCTTTTGCTTCCGTGATCACAGCAACCAGGCTCACAACTCTAACATTAGACAATAAAAAGTTCACCTTCTGGAAAATGCCCCCTCCTGCCCATTGCCTGTATAAATGTAGGATTTGTTTAATAGATGCCTCACTTGACCATGAGCCATTCATTGCCTTATGCTTTTATTTCATGATACACTCCCTCAACTTTGGCACTCAGAAATAAAGTTAACCTTGTCTCATTAATGATATTTTAGTCTTCCTAAGTACAGACTGTATCTTCATCCGTCATGGTGCCGTACAGAGAACAGGCATTAAGCAATACTCCTGCCACCTGGAAGGAAGCACAGTGATTAAGACCTTGAACTCTGAGATTGGAAAGACAATTGTGAAAGATAATTTTTCTGTCCCAACCCCACTTTCCTTCCTTAGGAGCTTTGTACATTTGAAATTATGAATTTTGTAAATCCTTGGCTTCCTTGCCTATAAAATGAGGATCTACCTACCTCACTGAGCGTCAATGAATCGTAGTACAGTACCTGGCAGATAGTAAGCGCTTACTAAAAGTTTGAAAAACATTAATAATGTTTTAATATGATTAAAAATTAATATTTGAACAACAATAATAGTATCAAAGGCTCAGGATTTCAGATTTGTTGCCTTCTGTTCATTCAACTTAACATGGACAGTGATACATATTGGAAACCAGAGATATGCACATTTGTAAAGTCAAATTGCAACTGGAGTTATTTTAAATGTAAGGGAAAAGTTGCACAAGGCAGGAAAAAAGGGAAGCTAGGTGGGCATTTTGTTGTGACTTTGTATGTATTACACTAGTACCCTACAACAGTGGAGCATTGACTGTTGTCAATCCTGTACTCACAATGTCCTTTTCACCTCCCTCCCATTACTTGGGAGTATTGGGATTCATGCAGGCATTTGCCATATATGTATTTTAGAACATGCTTCCTGGTCGATGATGATGCTTTTAATGTGATTTGTTTTGCCCCTGTAAAATTCTATTTTCCAAATATCAAGTTATGCTATATGATACTCTAGGTTATCCATCACCTTGATCTGGCTAGAAAAACGCCTGGAGGGTTTTGCAGTCAAGCCATTCCACAGGTAGAGTTGAATGATCCATTTGGGCTAATGACTCTCACTTACGACTTTGAAAAATTTAGCAGAACTGGTCCCATGATTGTGCCCTGGTGCAATCAGTCTATCAGTGTCTTTTTAATTGAGTTTCATATAGTTTGCTTCTGTGCTTGAGCATATATATATATGTGTGTGTGCGCATGTGTGTGTGTGTATTATATATATAATATATATTATCTCCTATCTCATGGAACTCTACATGATGAAGGAATGTCTGCTTATAGAGGGTTGATTCAAGTTTCCTTCCCTTGCAAAAGAGAGGCCTGATTGGAATAGATTCATCGACCTTTAAGCTATATAGTTTTCTTAAAGAATCACGCCCAAAGTATTCTATTTCAACTGTGTTTGGAAAATATTGAGTTAAAGGTATTAAATCTTCAAATAACCTTTGAACCAGGACTTAAATGGCCAACTCTAGGGCTAGGGTAGGGAAAATACAGGATGAGCCCAAAATATCTGTGCCTGATAGGAAGTGCTAAAAAATAAAAAATTAGGAGAACGTGGCAGACTGACAGGGACATTCTTTTGAAGGGTCTCCTACTGGGCAAATCTGGGACAATCTGAGCATCAAAATACATAATGTTAGTAATGGAATCTGATAATGGATTGAATAAATAGAAACAAATAAACAAGTCCATATGGGTGTAAATGAATGCATGAATAAGTGAATAAACCGCAGTGCAGGGAAAGCGATTCCTTACTCTAGAATGCCATTAATGAATATAGAAGGAATGGTGGAGTTAGAAAGTCACAAAGGATACCAAACTAGTGAGTCAACTTTAAATGAGGAACAGGATTTTTATCTCATGTTAAAGTATCTCTCTACAAAGTACTTTTTAATTATGAAAGGAAAATTAATAACTTTATAGTGGAGAAACTCAATAGATAGCACCTTAGCTACATGATCAAGATAAATACCTCCAATAGCAGGATAAACCCATATAAATGTGCTGCTGATATAATGCACTGAGAAGATATAATTTTTTTTTTTTTTTTGAGACGGAGTCTCACTCTGTTGCCCAGACTAGAGTGCAGTAGCACAATCTCGGTTCATTGCAACCTCCGCCTTATGGGTTCAAGTGATTCTTCTGCCTCAATCCCAAGTAGCTGGGATTACAGGCACCTGCCACCACACCCAGCTAAGTTTTGTATGTTTGTAGAGATGGGGTTTCACCATGTTGGCCAGGCTGGTCTCAAACTCCTGACCTCAAGTGATCCACCCCCCTTGGCCCCACAAAGTGCTGGGATTACAGGCGTGAGCCACCGCGCCCGGCCAAGAGACCTCAATTCTATGAATTTTCTGCTCTGTACACTTCAAATTGTCAGAGTAAAGAAAGAGGCTGAGTAACTGTTCCAGATGAAGACGGGGTTGGAAGAGGTCAGTATAAAAAAGACATGACAACTAAATACAGAGTTTTATCCTAGATTGAATTCTGGACTGAGAACCAGAAAATGATCTGTAATGGACTTTATTTGGGCACTTGCCAAAACTTGAAAATGGTCTGTGAATTGGATAATAGTATTGTATTAATGTGAAGTTTGCTAATTCTAATGATTATTCTGTGATTATGTAAGAGAATGTCCTTATTCTTAGAAATTACACACTTAAGTATTTAGTGGTGAAGGGGGCTATTATCTCCCATTTGCTCCCAAATGATTGAAGAAAAAAAGTGTGTGTGTGTGTGTGTGTGTGTGTGTGTGTGTGTGTGTGTGTACAGAAAGAGAGCAAATGAGGTATAGTATAAATAATTGGTGATACTGGGTAAAGGAGATAGGGAACAGTTAATCCCTTTATTGCTGAATTTTCCAGATTTTTTTTTCTTGTTTCTTTTTTCTTTCTTTTTGAGACAGGATCTTGCTCTGTTGCTCAGGCTGGAGTTCGGTGGAGCCATCAGTAGCCTCAATAGCCTCAGCCTCCTGGGCTCTAGCAATCCTCTCACCTCAGTCTCCTGAATAGCTGGGACTACAGTTACCACTCCTGGCTAACTTTGTAGAGATGAGGTCTCACTTTGTTGCCCAGGCTGGCCTCCAACTCCTGTTCTCAAGCAGTCCTCCCACTTGGACCTCCCAAAGTGCTGGGGTTACATGCATGAGCCACACTGCGCCTGGCCCCAGATCTTTTCTTCAGCTTATGTACACCACGTTTCTTCATAGAAGGATTGCTGTAGAGTGGGCATCATTTAGATTAACATTACTAGAAAGAACACACATGGGGGAATATTGAAGGGAGGGCTCTGGGATCTAGAGCCCAGAATGTTGAAGGGAGGGCTGTGGCCACAGCTCATTTTGAGGGTAAAGTTGATGGTAACTACCCCAAATACCTTCTAAGATGTTTCCAGCCTCTGTCCAAACTTAGCCATCACCACCACTGACAAAATATGTTTCAGTTCACGCAAGTCCAATTCATTCAGCAAAACCTCATCTACTTACTCTTATATTTTAGACAGCTTCAGATATTACCATAATTTAGTAGGCTACAACTTGAGAAAAATAGTAAGAAAAATAGATATTTCAGACCTGTGCTGCTGTCCTTTTTATGAGACATTTTATTATCCAGATGGGTGGAGCCATGACTCAAACACATTTTCTAAAATTGCATTTTTTTTACCCACTTGTAAATGAAAATGCCCTTGAAGAGGTCTTAAAGTATTTTGTATCACACATTATTCAGGTGATGCATTAAACAATGCTGCCCCTGCACGTGGGCTGAAGTATAAGAAAGCCTTCTGTGAACCTACTTAATTTGAGAGCCTGAGTTTTAAAAAGAAAGTGAAGTGTAATTTTCTGAATACACCTGTGTGAAGTTTCTTTCTTGGGTTAGTAGTATTGTACCCAAAGCAATTCACCTAATATTAAACCATTCTAATCTGCACCTTATTGAATGGATTTTTCTCTAAAAATTCATGATGTCTAAAGCTGTCCAAACCGTAAGAAAACGCATTTGTAAGAAACTGCCAGAATTGGTGCGAATTCACAGTCTTAAGAAAAAGAATTATCTTTAAGAAAGAAAATTCTCAAAAGAAACTGTCCATCCTTCTCCCATGTACTTAGGTATCAGAATTTTTCTAGGAAGTGTCCTGATTTGGGCTACCTGATTTCCCTCTTCACAAAAGAAATGCCATTTGTATTCTTAGCATTTGAGTTAATTCAGTCGTCAGAACTCTGTTTTCCTTTGACCTATACTTAGCTTTTCCTGCTGGGACTTTATTGTTCAATGTCAAATCTCTCAGTCTCCCTGGGGTGTGATTGTTCAGTCTATTGCAGAAAATAGCATCATGCCTTTTGGAAAAGTGGGGAAATAGAGGTCATGAAAGAACTAATTATATAGAAGATAGAATTTTCTGTAAGGAGTAGCATCATTCTAGATGATTCAGTGGAATCATACTCTTACTAGAAATTTTAAGATGTTTGCCAAATGTTAATCTTAACATGATGATAATGATGATGACCAGGCGCAGTGGTTCATGCCTGTAATCTCAACACTTTGGGAGGCCAAGGTGGGTGGATTGCTTGAGCTCAGTTGTTCTAGACTAGCCTGGGCAGCATAGTGAGACCCCACCTCTAAAAATATGTATAAAAATTAGCCCGATATGGTAGTGTACACCCGTAGTCTTAGCCGCTTAGGAGGCTGAGGTGGGAGGATCCTTTGAGCCCTTGAGGTCAAGGCTGCAGTGAGCCATGATCATGCCACTGCACTCCAGCCTGGGTGACAAAATGAGACCCTATCTCAGAAAAAAATATATATGGTGATGATGATGGTGATTTGTTGAGCATTAATAAGGTCTAACCATGCTGCTTCATGTTACACACTACGTTAACTTATTTGAGCCTCAGAATTACCCCAGTAAGTGAAAATCCTTGACTTTATGCCTAAGAAAGAAAACTGGTACTTGCAAGTAAATGAGGAAGCTGGAATAGGAACCCAGGTCGGTTTTTTTTGTTTGTTTGTTTGTTTGTTTCTTATCAGTATGGAGGCTTTTGGGGATACCCAATGGTTCATTTTTGTTGTCTATATCTTTTTTTTTTTTTTTTTTTGAGACAGAGTTTCGCTCTTGTTGCTCAGGCTGGAGTGCAATGGCGCGACCTCGTCTCACCGCAACCTCCGCCTCACAGGTTCAAGTGATTCTCCTGCCTCAGCCTCCCGAGTAGCTGGGATTACAGGCATGCACCACCATGCCCGGCTAATTTTGTATTTTTAGTTGAGACGGAGTTTCTCCATGTTGGTCAGGCTGGTCTCAAACTCCCGATCTCAGGTGATCCGCCCGCCTCGGCCTCCCAAAAGTGCTGGGATTACAGGCATGAGCCACCGCGCCCAACTGTTCTCTGCATCTTGTTAAATGTCAAAGTGTGTGCAAGCATTAAAGTTGTATAATGATCCTGAGTTGACTTACCTGTGTTCTGCTTTTCACATAAGAAATTCTAGTCAGGCGCAGTGGCTCACACTTGTAATCCCAGTGCTTTGGGAGGCTGAGGCATGCAGACTGCTTGAGGCCAGGAGTTTGAAACCAGCCTGGACACCAACGCAAAACCCTGTCCCTACAGCAAATACACAGATTAGCTGGGTATTGTGGCATGCACCTGTAGTCCCAGCTACTCAGGGGGCTGAGGTGGGAGGATGTATTGAGCCTAGGAGATGGAGGCCACTCCATTCCAGCCTCGGCCACAGAGTGAGAGTGAGTTTTTTTGTTTGTCTCAAAAAAAAAAAAAAAAAAAAAAACGTAATGCTAGCCAAATGTAAGAGAAGATATTTAAGGTTGAGATGAAAGCACATGGATTTTGGATTCTCTCTGATGTATAATATTAGGTAAATTAACATCAAATTTCTGAAGCACTATTTTCTCATCTATAGCTGAGTATAGTAATTTCTGCCCTAATTTTTTTTTTTTTTTTTTTGAGACAGAGTCTTGCTCTGTTGCCCAGGCTGGAGTGCAGTGGCGCGATCTCGGCTCACTGCAAGCTCCGCCTCCCGGATTCACGCCATTTTCCTGCCTCAGCCTCCCAAGTAGCTGGGACTTGCCCGCCACCATGCCCGGCTAATTTTTTGTATTTTTAGTAGAGACAGGGTTTCACTGTGTGAGCTGGGATGGTTTCGATCTCCTGACCTTGTGATCCACCCACCTCGGCCTCCCAAAGTGCTGGGATTACAGGCGTGAGCCACCACACCTGGCCACTGCCCTAATTTTTTTACAGGGCTTGATAAGAGGATTAAGCAAAATAATGTGTGGGTTAGCTTTTTACAAAAAGGTGGTTAACTCCATTAAAATTTTGCTTCTTAATTGGGAAATTACACCACGACCTGGGTATTAGAAAATTAGAAGGCATTGGTTTTACTTATTTTGGGTGGCATGAATGCATTGTAGTTATGTGAAAAGATGGGATACATTCTGAAGTATCTAGGGGTAAAATGACATGATGTCTAGGTTCATTCTAAAATATTTTAGCAAAGGGCCGGGTGTGGTGGCTCACGCCTGTAAGCCCAACACTTTGGGAGGCCAAAGTGGGCAGATTGCTTTAGGTTAAGAGTTCAAGACCAGCCTGGCCAACATGGTGAAAGCCTATCTCTACAAAAATACAAAAATTAGCTGAGCATGATGGCAGGTCCCTGTAATCCCAGCTACTCAGCTGAGGCAGGAGAATTGCTTGAATCTGGGAGGCGGAGGTTGTTGTGAGCTGAGATCGCATCACTGCAGTCCAGCCTGGGCAACAGAGCGATACTTTATCTTTAAAAAAAAAAAAAAAAAAAGTTAGCAAAGGAAAAATATGGATAGGTGAATATATTTGACAAAATCTTAGCAACTGGGGAATATACATTTATGGTACTATTCTCTCAACTTTTTATTTATGTTTGAAAATTTTCCTAATACATTTTTTAATTGTTCTTACAGATGCAGATTTTCTTTTACAATCCAGATGACTTTGACAGCTTTCAAACCGCAATTTCTGAGAACAGAATAATCGGAGCCATGGCCATATTTTTTCAAGTAAGTTAACAGTGGCTGAAGTACTTCAACCAAAGAATTCTTTGAGTATTTTTTTTTAATTCATCGAATTGTTCCATGTTTAATGAATGCATCTGTTTTCTAGTTCACACCTGTCCAAATGAAAGATATTTCATATTGTCTAATGTGTGATTTAAAATGTAAATAAGTATGTTTAGAAACATAATGAAAATTTTTGCATGAATTATTCTGATTTTATTGCTACTTGACTGGTGCACAGATTGAAGAACACATTTATCATCTAAGTTACTTTGCCGCTGAAGCATTTTGAACAGGTTCTTTCAGCATATTAAGAGACTGATATAAAAAAAAGGTGGTTTTTTTGAGCAACTTTAAAAGTTGACATTACTTGCAAGTAGGTTAATAAATAGCATCAGTCACTTTTCTAAAGAGACCCCCTCTCTTTCCCTCTCAGAAATCCCCATAGTAACTAAAGTGTTTGTTGCAACTATCTCTGTGTTGGTACATTTATGAACTCTTATCCTTCCGTCCTCTCTTTTAATATGACTGTGTTAATGAATGCTCATAACTCAGTGTTGATTCTGCACCTAGAATCCCAGCGTTGCATCCTTTGATAAAATAATGCTGTTCAGGCTTTTTAATAAGTCAAATCAAAGTAGTGTTGATCAGTGAGTGCCTTGACCAACTTGCCTGTAGGAGACCTTGGTGCTTTTTAGTGTGGAAGGTAGTCTGAGTAGTAGGCATCTGAGTTGTCTTTCAATCTTAAAGTTGACCTAGCGACTACACAAAGGTGTTCATTTCATCAATGAGTCTCTGTTGGTTGTTGGATGTCTTTTTGACAACTAAAGGAATGTTAAAGACATAAGAGCCTCCTCCAACACGTCTTTAACATCTGCCTTTTTGAGCAAGTTTGTCATTGAGGTGGAGCCATTCTTGTTTGGAGTATGTTAATTTCACCACCCTTTTCAATGGGTGACACATGAGTGACAGCTTTCTCCCTTTTAACTACCTTTCTCCCTTTTCTCAAGAGAGGTAAAGGCTCAAGTGAGAGATCAGATATGAAAATTTGAAAAGCTTGATATTCTACCTAGAATAAGAACAATGGTTGTCATTGTTGATTATGGCACTGCTTTTCAAACAGTGGGTTCTATCTTACTGTTGAGCCATGAAATGATTTCAGTAAGTTCTGATCAGCATTTTAAAAACAATGACATAGAATTATATAGAATAGGAAATAAGTCAGAAAATATCAGTAAAATATAGTACAGGTAAATATATTTATAGAATTTGTTTATGCACAGTAAGCATACTGGGTGTGTGCTGGATCATGATATAATGTGTATTGCTTACTGTGCATCGTGGTCAAGTATTTTGGAAGTTGTCTGTGCTATGTATTGGCCTAATTTGACCATTGTTCTCTAGCACATCTCTTTTTCCTGATTACTTTTCGTGAACACAATAGAGCATAGTGTTTTAAGAGCTTATTCAGAGTCAAGATACTTGCTTTTGAATTCCACGATTTCTACTGCATAATGGTAATGTAGTTATTTAAACTTTTCAATTTCAGTATCCTTGTCTGTGAAGTAGAGCGAACAGCTAATACATCATGTAGATTGTAGTGGTGATGAGGGGAGTTCCTAGTATGCTCCTGGAACGTAGCGGACACTTGGAAATTGCCAAATAATATGCATCTACAGCCCTCCATGTTTCTGTGGGATGGAGACCCCGGTATACATACTATCTTTTTATGAACAGACGTATGTTCTGGACACTGCCCTGTTGGCAGATGACTTGAGTTCTGTCTGGACCTCTTCTGTTCCTTTTTTTTTTTTTTTTTTGAGATAGAGTTTTGCTCTTGTTGTGCCCAGGCTGAAGTGCAATGGCGCGATCTCAGCTCACCGCAAACTCCGCCTCCCAGGTTCAAGCATTTCTCCTGCCTCAGCCTCCCGAGTAGCTGGGATTACAGGTACGTGCTACCATGCCCGGCTAATTTTTTTTTTTTTTTTTTTTTTTTTTTGTATTTTCAGTAGAGGCAGGGTTTCTTCATGTTGGTCAGGCTGGTCTTAAACTCCCAACCTCATGTGATCCACCTGCCTCGGCCTCCCAAAGTGCTGGGATTACAGGTGGGAGCCAATGTGCCCAGCCTGCTTCTGTTCTTAAACTTTGATTGGTTTGCATTTGGTAGCACTGGGACCACACATACTGCTCTTAAACAATTCCCACTTGCCTGGCTAACACCTGGTTTTCTGTCGTTGTTCCCTTGGTATGCAGCTGGACCTCTGCTCCTGTGGCCCTGCCATCAGATCCACCCTCACTTCCTTCTGTGTTGCGCCCACCTATGCCCAGACCAACAAGATTCTACTTCATCGGGAACCTTTCTTAAAAGAAAATTTAAAAAAAAACCTTTTTAACGTTTTTATGAGTACTGTATGGACAGTTTACAGCATGCTCTACCCAAACACTTTCTATTTTTTTCAGCTCTATAAACTCTTGTTAAATATAAGACCAATTAGAATTTTAGGCAGGCAAGACACATTGGTGTGCAAATCAACAAAATACCTCACTGTGAAATCTAGGTTTTGAATTTTTAAAGTATTTCGAGGACACGACTACTAGTTTGCATATAAAGATATTTAATGTGCACTTCATTTCTTAGGTCCTTTTCTACATTTGGCTTGCTATCCTATAGACACAAATTGGAGGTCAGATGATAAAAAACAGAACATAATTTTACATAGATAGCAGCTGTATTAAGCTGCTTCCTTTGTCTTTCTTATTTAGAGACAAGTCTCTCTGTTGCCCAGGCAGAAGTATAGTGGTACAATTGTGGCTCACTACAGCCTCCAACTCCTGGGCTCAAGGGGATCCTCCTGCAAGAGCCTCTCGAGTAGCTGGGATTACAAGTGCAGACCACCACGTCTGGCTAATTTTCTCATTTTTTTGTGGAGACGAGGTCTTGCTTTGTGGCCCAGCCTAGTCTGGAACTCCTGGGCTCAAGTGATCCTCCTGCCTCAGCTTTCTAAAGTGCTGGGATTATAGGCGTCAGCCACTGCGCCCGGCCCCTTTTCTTTCTTGTAAGCATGCATGTGCTTATATGCTTGAATTCTCACTATGTCATGCAATGCAAAAAAAAAAAAAAAAAAAATTGTTATTTGAATTTGACATTCTAGTTAGATCTCATTTTTTGATTTTTTTGCTTTCTATAAGAATGATAAATTTGAGAGTTTGATATTTCTTCCCAAAATAGAGAAATCTTGGTATACATTTCCAAATTCAAACCTGGCATCTTACATTTTGGTATTGAAGAAGGGTTTGTCATCTATCTATTCAACATCTATTTGATGCCAGGAATGGTACTAGTTGCTATGTTAAACATAATAAACACAGTCTTCTCCTGTGCGCTAGAACCTCAGTGTCGTGGTCCCACAAATAACAGCCAAAAAGAGTTGAACTCCTCTACTTGAACCCACATATTCATTATTCAGAGTAACACAAAGAGAATGACCCACAAGCCCAGGCCTAGGCAAGGCCAAGTTCTGCAGAAATACCAGTAGTCCGGATGCTGATTTACTTCATATACTAGAATAATTTTTTTTTTTTTACCATTTCAATTTTTCACTATCTCTGCTGCTTTTTTTGTTCTCAACATGTGCCCATTATTCCTGGTAATTTTGGCTTTCTCTCTGCCTTTGCTGTGCTTAGATATGATGAAGTTCATAATGTTGCCCTCTAAAAAGCACCCAAATAGGCACAAACCTAGCAGACATATGGTTGTCCAATGAACCCTTACATTGGCCTAGACTGGGGGTTAATTGCACTTTGCCCTATTGTGGCTTACAGGCATGATTTGTTGAATCTACACAGTGTTTATGATTCTTTTATTCAGTTAAGTATGGAAGGTTTTACACAAAATGTCTTGATGATGTCGCAGTAATCGAGATCTGTCTAGTGGCTACTTTGGAGGGAGTGCGCATTCCCATTGCAACAAAATCATCAAGCGGTCTTATTCATGTGTTCACATCAACATGATCTTAAGATCATGATACCTGGCCTGGATCCCAGTAACTCTGAATGGCAGCTGATATATTTTGGTAACAGATAAGAGTTGAAGGTCAGTTTCAGTGCTGAAAGATGGTGAGCCAGGTCTGCCCTTGAGCACGGGTGAGGGAAGGAAGAACCACCTCCATGTGTGGAAGATGGTGAATCAGGGCAGCCGCATCTTGGCCCAGACGGCTCTAGAAGGTGTGCTCCCTTTGTAGCCACTGGTAAGCGGAATATTGTAACTTTCCAACGGGTGGTAGTAATGTGTCTGGAGGAAGGATCACCTTTTTCTAGATCACGCGGATAACCTTTGGGCTTGTTCCCTATCGAAAGCACAGGGGAACTGGCAAGAATTAAATTCACTTTTAAAGGATTTAAAACATAAATTTAAAATTTAAAAAATTGTCAAGGGATAGAGGTATTTGTTGTTAAAACACTCAAGAGAATAAATACTTGTTTAGTTAATTTATATAAGTACAAAAACTAAAATAATTATTTTTTATTTGTTAAAGTAAAACTTCTCTACTGTTAACCTAATATTAATGCCTGTGAAAATATAAAATATCAGAAGTTATTATTTCATTGGTGCAATAGTAATCGTGGCTTTTGCCATTACTTTTTTGTTTTTTTTTTTCCTTTTTGTGGAGAATGGGGTCTCACTATATTGCCCAGGCAGGTCTTGAACTCCTGGGCTCAAGCTATCCTCCTGCCTCTGCCTCCCTAAGAGCTGGGATTACAGGCATGAGCCACCATGCCCGGCTTTGCCGTTACTTTTAAAGGCAAAAACCGCAATTACTTTTGCAACAACCTAAAATACTCTTTCAAAATATTGTATTATTCTGATAACACCCTACATGGTTTATCTGGTGAAACAAATAAATATAAAAACTCAGGTTTACATGAAATAGAATCAGTGGAATGATTAGGCAATTTGTGGAAGGATACTTTGCTTTTAAAAAACTGTAATTCACAGAACGATTTCATTGGTTTCTTTTTAAGTTGATAGAAGAGAGAGTACCTAATACTCAGAATGACCTTATCTTGAAGTAGTCCTATTTTTTTGAGGCCAAGAATCTTTTATTGTCACCCTCAGAATTGGGTTCTGGTGTTTTTCCCTTGGCTTCCATCTGTTTCTTCACCATTAAATGCTTTCATCTACTTTCTCACTAGGACCGACTTGTCTTTTAACCATGTAACCTTCTTAATAGATTTCAGTCAGATGCCCATAGAAGTTTGGTATTCCTGTTCTTTAGCTTTGATTAATTGTGTTTTTTCATGAAGTATATTGTTACTGAATTTATTATCTTGAGGGGAACGTATCATTCATTTCATTACCCAGTTGCCATTGTCATATGAATGCTTGAAATTTCATTTATATTTCATTCATTCCATTGAACTTTGGAATCATAAACACATGATTTTTCAAGAGTGTCGGCATTTAGAAACGTTTCTTATGTGACACTGTTTCCAGCCTCCTTTATGGCTGTGGTCAGTTCTGAAACTTTGCAGCAGAAACAAAGATATAAAATTATTGTCTTGTCTGTATCCAGAGATCTAGTCAATAGGTATACATTTAAGAAATAAGTGAATTGCATCTGATTTATTCATCATTCTTAAAGTATTTCTTTTTGACAAACTATCGTCACCAACTCTACTGCAGTTTCCTCATTTAATGTTCTGCTTCTACTGGGAGAGTTGCGTTGCCTTCCTTTGTACCAGTATTTTTTCATTTTTATTTAAATTCTACCCAGAATATGACTGTAGTCCTTTGGTTTTTCCCTAAGCTCTGTAGAGTCATTTGCCCCCTTTTCATTTCTGCCCTTCTTTCATAGTTGAAAGGAAACTTCAGAACTCAAATACTTTGCAAGTTGCTAACCCATTCTTTATATCATGTCGGTGTTACAGACTGCTTAATTATTTTTCTCCATCTGGAGAGGCTTAGTAATTAAATGAAATGCAGCACCTGGGATTATTTATAGACGTTGAGAAGGCAGGAGGAGTTCTTGATGACTCATCCATCCAGGGCTGGCGAGGAAGCCTTTCTCTCCACTTCCCTGCGTTTCACCTTCTCCCTCCTTCCCCGCCACGGGTAGATATGATCTGTCCTTCCTTTGACCCGCTGTGACTTGTAGCATTCCATCTTGTATTAAAGCTGTTATTTTACTTGCTTTCTTCTGCCTTAATACTGTGAGATCATTGAGGCCTGAGAGTCTTTATGCATCATTATGTCTCTTGCACAAGGCTAATACTGTGGCTTGATTGTGTAAATACTTAGCTGAATTTCATGGAAACACATTTAGGCTCCATTGTCTAGATTGGAAAGGGAAAGCCCAATAGCTTATTAGCTACCAATTATAAAAAATAGGTGTTAGGGGGTGTAGAACCTGAGACTACTAGAGTATAAACTCTTTGAAGTTGAAGTCTGTGTCTTGTTCCTCTTTTTTTGTATACCACCCACCCACCTTTCCCTAGCCCTCACAGCAGTGCCTTGATCTCAATTATTGCTCAGGAAATATATACTATGTAAAACTGAGTTAAAGGAAACCTTTGTGTTTTATCACATTATTATTTGGGTTTTTGAAAAGCATATATCTAGATGGCTGTGTAAGCTTCACCTAAAAAGAATGTTGTTTATGTCAGAAGTGTACGATTCTTGAGCTGGTCAAGGACATTGAACATGAAGACTGTGTGACGATTCATTGAGGATGGTAACTGTCTTATCTGGGCTCCACTGGGTCAGACATGTTAAAGGGATGCATCTCCATTCCATAGTGTGTTCAGAGACCTTAAAGGAGTGTTTTACTGTAAAGAGTTTCTGGATGTATCTTTTATAAGGTTTCCCACCTAAATGCATTTGTCTTAGTAGGTGATGAGTGAAGAAGGTTTTGTGGATTATTTTGCTAATTTTCTTTCCCGTTGTCTCTGCCTCTTTCTTGCGTTTTTCTTTACTAGGGTTCGTCTGTGATAGTTGATGAGTTAGTCTCTGTGTGTTTCAGTGTATCTGTTTACTTTTTCTTGCTCTTGCTATTCTTTACACGTCTGTGTTTTTCTGCCTCTTTCCCCCCTTCTCCTTCAGATTTTCTAAGCAAACAGAATGTAAGATTTTCTTGCTTATGTATTCATTCTTGCATTCATTTGCTAACTCATTTGTTCACTCTGCAATATTTGTTAAGCACCTTCTCTGTGCCATGCTCCATGGAAATCATGAGGTATCCTTAGAATTGTGTCCTGCCCTCAAAGTAATTGAGGGATGGACAATAAGTTTTCAGAAGGGCCTTAGAATTCTTTCCTCACAAGTAGCCTCATTTTATCATTGGGAGCTAGGAGAGGACAGATCAAGTCAGGCAGATAAAATCTCAAGAGGATAATACAAGAATTATATCTTGTGTATATTTTTAAAATGATAAATATTTCATTTTGAGAGTATGAAGTTTCTAGTAGTAAATTTTAGAATTGGACTCTTTTTTCTCCATTTTTCTTCTATTCTGGTATAAAGCAGAACACCGTTAAAGTATAATTCATTCCTTTTATTTATGGTGACCTAAATTGATCTTTTTATTCTTTTTAACTATCCCCAAAGAGTCTTTTTCTTTTTTTGACGAAGAATAAATTTTCTATCGTGTTTTAGTTTTAATTTTTTTTTTCTTTTCATGGTTCTGATGGCAGTGTGAAACAAGGGCCTTTAACTCTGGGCAGAGAGAGAGAGAGAGAGAGAGAGAAAAGGGATAAATAAGTAATTTTACCCATCTGCCAAATTCCCACCCTCACTCCCGACCCCTCCCCCAAAAAATACAATAACTATTTTTGGGTCTGACAAAATTGAGTTTGTGTTGGAGAATGGTGGTAGATTATTTAGAACTTCCTTCTTAGACTGCTTTACAGGATAATGGCAGTAAACTAATATGATTCCTAATTTATTCCTTTCCAGTTGCTGCTGTTTGAATATTGTCCTTCTGACATTTTCCACATCCTTGGTTTTATCCAGATAGAAGTTCAATTCTTTCACTACATTACCTAGAAGTGCAATTTCAGAATGTTTTGGGTTGATTAAGAAGACTTTTTTGAATACACACACAAAAATTAAAATACATATGTTCCAATTAAACTATTTTAACAGCTAATTGATTTCATAGGACTTACCATTAAGTGAAGGCCAGAGTCATTCTTAATGTTCAGTTGCAATTTTGGAATAGATTTGTGGATGTACAACATTGAATTTATAGCCTATCAGGTGTTTTCAGCACATCTCTTGTCTGCAAATGGCCTGTAATTCAAATTTCCTCTTAGTGGACATTACAGAGGACTATTTAATTATTGGCGAAGCATTACATAATTAAGAGACTTTGAATCCTTTGAATGTGACCATGTGAAAATCTATTTTAATTAAATCATTGCACTTCAAGGACGTTACCAAGTACTTTGCTTTTGTACATCATTGAATGATAGTTTAAAATTGTTTTGGCCATTAGTTGTAATATAAGTCACAGAATCTGATTTTCATAAACTCAGAGAAGATCTTAGGCACTCTGTAGTAACCTTACTATGACGGATGACAGGCCTGGCCCTTTGAAAGGTTAAGTGATTGACCATGGTCCCCTAGCTCTATGCAGTCTGCCAAGCCGAGAATTTGAGTTGTGTGACTCCCAATCCAGCCACTTCGTTTTTTCCTAGATTTGGTCTTCCTGGAATATGACCTAGTAGGAGGCTTTAGCTGATTAGATTTATCGGGAGAACTCCTGACATAAAGCACATTTTATTCACAACCGTTCTTACCTCTCTCTTCTCCCCCAGATAAATTAGTTGCAAGATGTTTCTAAATAGAATACAGACACCACTAATAAAAGTTAACATTTGCCGAGGACTTCACTCATGTAAAATGCTAATGACAACTACTGTACAATATCTCACGTAATCTTCACTGGCGCCCCTCAAGGTATTATTACCTCCATTTTATAGATGGGGAAGCTGAGACAAGGAGCTTTTTTCGGTATAAGTTACTCAAAATTACACAGGCCAATAAGTGTTGGAGCCAGCATTTCAACAGCAACCGTGTATCTCCAGGGTCTATGCTCTCAGTAAAGAACTGAATGGGAAAAGTTGGGTTTTCTGTTGAAGAGGGTGGTAGAGGGAGAAGTATATACTATTGGTCCCAGTTCTTGTCATGTGCATATAATTGCTTTCAGGCCTCTCAGTTTTGCTGATAGCTGAAGAGGTATTTTCTTGTAACTTAAAATTATGTTCTTCTTTTTGTCCATGGTTAAAACCTTTGATCCTAAATTAGCTTAGGCTCTATGTCTATAATTATTTTATAGATTTGATGCCAACTTTTTTCTTTAGTTTCCTCCCTTTTATAAAAAGGCTACAAAGAGTATCGAATAAATGCTGTGGTTATGTGTAAGCATAGCGTGAGTGAATGGGGTAAAGATTTGAACTTTGAATTGAATGTATTAATTTTTTAATGGCAGCAGTTCTGAAGTGGGGAGGGAAGGAATGGGGATTTTGTCCCACGGGCAATGTAGCCATGTCTGGAAACGCTTTAGGTGTGTCAGGGCAGAGGCACTACTGGCATCTCACGGATAGTGCCCGGGGATGCTGCTGAATATCCTGCAATGTACAGGAGAGTCCTCCACAACCAACAGTTAGCAGCCCAAAATGTCTGCGCTAGCTGAGGTCAAGAAACTCAGCTTTATGGTCATCAATTAACTAAGTGACCGAAGATACCAGAACGTCTTCATCTTGGTAGAGGGGGTCAGTTAGGGCTGTTTAGGTTATTTTCTGCAGGCCGAAGTCCATACGAATAACTAATAATCCCAGTCCCAAGAACTCCAACCGTCCCTGGCTACCCGAGACTTGGACAACTGGGATTCCAACATAAGGTGCAAAACTTGCATGCAAAAATATTTGAATCTGCCCTATTCCTACATATCCTAGGTTTACCTCTGCCTTGTTAAATTAAAGCACCCACATGGGTATATTTATATCCAGACACTGCAGTGATTTTCGAAACAAGCACCATTTTAATAGAACATTGACTTAGATATAGAAAAGTAAACAGAGGTAAGAAGGTAAGAGCATGTACAAATGCTTTTGAACTTGAAATCAGTGAGAGCTAGTTTAAAAAACTCATAGGAAGATCAATGAAACTCGCTTGCGGAGGTTGTAGGAGAACCTGCTTCTGTAAATTACAGCACTACACAGTTTCCTTAGCATTATAGAAGGATTTTCCCAGGACAGGGTTTTAAAATGATTAGTGCTGGCTTATTTTAGAGGGTTTCTATTGTCTCTTGTGAAATCTTTTTACTATATGGCCATCTAGGCATTGAGGGCTAGGATTATTAACCATCTTGAACTGTATGCATCCAGATGCTACTCACCTGTGCCCATTTGAGAAGAACCTTGCATTTCTCTTTTGATTTTGTTGTTCAGGGTTTACACTGAAGCTACTCTTTTCTCTATCTACAGCATCTTAACATTTATGATATGTCTGAACCCATCCGAAGCCCAGAACTTTTGTTCTTTGTCTTTTCTGGATAATGCCTGCCTGTCTCTTGAGTGTCCCTGTGACCCACATTCCCAAAGCAGATGTCATGTACATCACATAGATTATATTTTAAGACAGACCAGTCTGCACAGATCTTTCTGATTTTATGGAAATACATTCAACCATTTTTACATGATGTGATGGCAAACTTGGAAGAAACTTAATTTTATTTATCCATGTGAGACTTTTTATGATTTTCCCCACGTTCCTCTTTTTCTGTTAATATCTTGATCTTGGTAACACTGTTTTGCTGATTGTGATATTTTTCAAGAACACAATTCCAGTGGTTTGTAAAGGATTAGGCGACGGTCTATTGCAAGAACGTCCATTATAGAAATATTTTATCCTTCCTGCCTTTTAACTTGCCATAGGTCACAATCTCAATGTGATATAGTAAAAGACACAGTAGTTGGTGCTCATATCATCTCTTTATTATGATTGCACAGGTGTCTTTTGAGAAAATTTTTAGCATCAAATCCCCGTTTGGGGTCTGTTAGGAGCTATGAGCATACCTGTGCATTGACTCACCTCGACACACTGGTACAGCAAATTCTATTTTTCTTAGCTCATTGTGTTCTCTGAGTATGTATTAAGTTATATTATTTTTTTGTGTCTGTGCAAATTCCTAGGTAGTTGTATAAAAATGATAGAAGAGAGCTAATTTAGGTGTTGCTTATTTAGAATCTGGATTTGTCCAAATAAGCCAAGAATTACTTACGCATTTTTAAGAAGGCATTTTATTAGACACATCAGGACTGTAAATAAAATTGCAATGGGAGGAGTTTCTTACTCCATATATCAACTGGCCATTGTCAACCCATCTTATGTGGGTATATTCATTTAATATAGCCCTTTGGTTATAACAGAGGACTCTTACGTGTTCACACAAATGGATTTGGTGAGAAATACTTCTAAAATTACAATATCGGTAATTTGTTTGCACCACATATAATAAAATGTTCTGTATATGAAACATACTCAATTCTGACTCTGATAATTCACTTCCAGGGACTTCTCCATCCATATTACTGAGGTCTTACTCAACACTGTACAGCATATTCCCTGGTAGCTTGGCATCCCTGAACACCATTCTAATGAGGTTTCAGTGAATTATTTCTATTTTTAGGCACTCTTCAAAGGTGGCTGCCAGACACTAGTTCTAGTTTTTTTTTTTTTTTAACTGAACCGATTATAGGGTTTAGTGCCAGATGCTTCAGAAATGCAAGCAGCTAACTAACACAAAGTCAATTCCTAAATCTTTTAGGAAAAGAGATGAATGTTTAGGGTCATATCTGAACTTAGTAGCTCACCTACTCCCCCGCTGCCCTTTTTAATAGCTGTCAGACCAAAGTTTTGTGGTTTCTCTCTATTTTGAATTTTATAAGTGAAAAATGTCCTCATCCCACTAAAACAGGTCAGACAGGTAAAATCCCAAGTCTTCTGAAAAGAGACTTACAGTGTCTGATTCTCTTCAAATATTAACAATAGTAAAAATAATAGTAGGTGATATTTATGGACTCTGCTCATGTGTCAGCTCTTCTTATATTTCTACCAAGCATTCTACGTGCATTATCCCATTTCATGCTCATAACAGCCCTCTGAGAAGGAGATTCTGATTCTAGAACCTTCCCCAGATGCTAAGAGTCCCTTTGATTCTGAAATCCATGTCTAAGGTTTTGGAGTGAGGCGTCTATGTATAAATTCCAACTTGCCACTTACTGGCTTGTTCCTTTGGACAAATCTGTTTAATCCCTTGCCACTTCAATCCCTTTGTCCATAAAATGAAAATAACCAGTATCTGATTGATTTGCTGTGAACTTCAAATGAGATAATGTCTATGAAACTCTTGTGGAGAGGTCTTTGACCCAAAAAAATTTTGATGATAAGAATAGTTAAAATAACAATGTTGATGATGATAATTAGCAATGATTAGGTTAAAAATGCCAAAACAGAAGGAAATACTTTGAACCATTACTTCCCCATACCCTGTAGTCTGTCCCAGGACATATATTACTTCAGTATGTCAAATATACACATCCTCCTAGCCTACTTGCATGTTCGTGGAGGGTGCTTCAGATCTGATTGCAGTTGGCTGTGAGACAAAGTCTTAAGTAGTTGTTATTGGTGCTATAACTCAGTAATTCAGGAGGAGGTAACCAAATTCAAATTTCCTCAAGGAGCATCTCCATGTCTCTCTTACTACTTTAAAGAGGAGCTAAAGTCATTAGTCTTAACACCTTGGATGGTAAAAGAAATAGATATTTAATTGGAGCAGCCACGTTGGCTGAGAGAGAGACAAGTCATACATTGATATGGACCCAGATGCCTCCAGATGGTGGTAAGGCCATTAGAAGGTGAAAGGGCCCCATAAGATTTTCCCCTGGACCCCAAGGAACTGCTTAATTCCCAGCAGTGATTTCCACTCCAGGGTCAAAGTCATAAAACGGGGATCCTTTATGTGGCCCTATCTGTGCTGGAAATGTATCCTTTCCTGTGAGCTTCCTTATTAGTGTCTATTTGGTTAGAGACAATGCTAGCAATAAGGATGTGATCGTTGGAGATTTTAGAATACTAGGGCATGTGAATTATTACCTGTTCTGGCAATTTATTTCATTAGTCCCAGTGTTTGCCCTGGAGGGGGAGGTGGGAGTTGAGTGGGAGATGCCATTCTCTTCTTTATGGGGCAGTTTTGACTCTTGAGTTCCCCATGGTCTAAAGGGACGAGATCACTCCCATACAGCATCCCACCTACCTTCTCTCTTGTGTCCCTTCTCTTGCCTTCTTTGTTCATTTCCTTTGCAATGTTGTGGACTCACTATGGTGTCCCATATATGATGGTTCAGCTGCTGTTCAGAGAACTGAATAAAATGTGGTCCCTATCATTAGGGAGGTTACCCCTTATACATGGGGTAACACACACGCACACACACATACACACACACACACACACACACACACACACACAATCTGTAAATTCCTTAAGACAAGGACCAGCTGGGCACAGCGGCTCATGCCTGTAATCCCAGCACTTTGGGAGGCCGAGGCAGGTGGATCACCTGAGGTCATGAGTTCGTGACCAGCCCGGCCAATATGGTGAAACCCCATCTCTACTAAAAATACAAAATTTAGCCGGGCGTGGTGGTGGGCACCTGTAATCCCCACTACTCGGGAGGCTGAGGCAGCAGAATCGCTTGAACCCAGGAGGCAGAGGTTTCAGTGAGCCGAGATTGTGCCACTGCACTCCAGCCTGGGCAACAGAGCAAGATTCCATCTGAAAAAAAAAAAAAGAAGATAAAGAAAAAGACAGGGACTTTCGCTTGTTTGGGGTTAATATCCTCAGTGCCTATCACAGAGAGATAATGAATGAAAATAAGACATTACTTGAGAGTTAGCTTGATGAAGAAAATGAACTCTAAATCCACATTACTCAATTAAATCTCAGTTCTGCCCATTAGTAGGAGTAAAATTCAGTCAAGTCCACTTAACCTTTCTGTGTCTCAGTTTCCTCATTTGGAAAATAGGACCAGTAATAAGAGACCTACCTGGGAGGGTCATTGTGAGGTTTGTATTAGTTAATACAGGTGAAATCGATGTGTGACTGGTACATAGTAAGTCCTCAGTAAATACTAGCTCTCATCATAATTTAAACAATAGCATGTGCCTGTCATATGTGTAGTGATAAACACGAGTTACCATGTACAACAGTTGTGCAGTGGGAAGCGTCGTTAACCTGCACGTGTGAGAGAGGAAAGGCATTCTCACCTAACAGATTTGTGATGTGTTAACTATTTTCTGTTTCTTCCTCTCCAAACTCAGTGGGCCAAGAAAGTGTAAAACAGCTTTCCTCAATCGTGGCTGCACACTGGAATTACTGAGCAAGCTTTAAATAATGCCAATACTCGGGTTCCACCCCTGGGATTTAGATGTAATTAGTCCAGGAGATGGCCTGAACATCAGTATTTTTAATAGCTGCTTGTGTGATTCTAAATAGTGCACACAGGTTGAGAACTAGCAGAGCTCATCAGAGATCCCTTGGGTTCCCTTAATTGCCCTCCACCCCGGCTCCTGTCATGCCAGCTTGCCGCTTAGGCAGTTGATGATTCATCTAGGCCATACTCTGGGACTCTAGTCTTCTTAAAGAGCATGTTCTCAACTCCTGAGATTCATGATCCTCCCGCCCTCCACTTCCCAGAGTCGCACCAGTCCGACTTGAATTCTCTTCTCATTTCATAGTGAACGGCGGAAGCCAAGTGATCAGACATGCCATTGTCTGTTGGTTTCTCCCCTTGGTTTATTATAAAAAGTAGGAGTGAACCTGTGAGAACAGGTGGAGGGAAGCATGGTCATTTGTCCCACCTCACTGGAGCCAAAAGAAACCCAGGTATGAGATTTGCTCATGATAAGGTGGATTGGAGGATATGACTGGCACCAGAGGATGGTATACATCTTCATGCTTCCTCCCTTGGAGATGAGCGTGTGGAACAAGGCCTGCCTGGCCTATCGACTCAGGTATAAGGGATTAGGAGCAGGGGCATGGTTGGCCCATGGACCTGCATATATTGGTGACTGGAAGTAAGATCATCCTCTCTGGCTGGTGCCTGGGAAGACAGGTCCACAGGAAAGGGCTGAGCTTGCTTTTCCTTTGAGTGGCCCTGCATTAAGATGGACCTATCCTTACCTTGGGGAGAGGTAGCTGGGGGTAGAGAGTTGGAGGGAAGAGAGACAGCTTTTTTCCAAGCACTTTGGAATAAATCAGTTTTGCTACAAATTCCCACTTCTGGTGAGAGTGGAAAGACAAGTTCTTACCTTCTCTCTTCCTTTTCCTCCTGCCTCTCCTATTACCAGTAATATTCAGGAAGAAAACTTTGTTTCTGTGTGCCAGTTCATATCCATTATCTGCTTTGACACCTCAGACCTTTAAAGTAGGAACTTCTATCCCCAATTGACAAATGAAACCAAGGAACAGAGACATTCAATGATTTGCCCAAGGCCACTCAACTAGAAAATGGTAGGATTTGAAGCCATGTCTTTCTTACTCTGGAGGCTCTTTCCCTCTTCTCAACCTCAACATTAGGCTGCCTCCTACCCTCCTGGAAACTCCCTACCCACCTTTTCCTTCCAAGGAGTGTAGATCTAGGGTAGGGTCAGCCACTCTAGAATGTGTCTGATCATCCCTTGGTGCGGGTGCCCTTGTGACAATACTTAGGACCAAATTAGGACTTTGAGGAAAAGTCTTTTTTTCAGCAGAGATCTTGTCTTTTGGAACCACTTCTTCTGCAGGTTGCTCTCTCCTGAAATTTGGATGGTGCTATGGTTGAGAGCTTCGCGTTTTCCACTAGTCTGCCTCCAGACATTCTAGTGAGTACCTATGGAATCTCACTTCAAGCTCATACAAATTGGTTTTTGACGGTTATTGCCATGCAGCTCCCCTGGTCCCATTGCTTCCGTAAAATATTTTGGATGTTCTGTGCTAGGATGTTCCAGGCACTGGCAGCACCTGCTGAGTTGCTCAGTACCCAGAGCCAAGTCTCTTCCAGTCCAACATCCCCACTGAGGCTATCCAGGGCCTGTGCTGAGAATTTATTTCTGCACTGGACCAGGAAAGATGCTCGTCTTATGAGACTCGGGAGGCTGGGGAGGCGGATGGACCCCTCAGCTGCTGCTGAAACTTTTTAGAAGCCCCGAAGCAGTTCTGCTCATGCCTGGCTGTGTTCTGCCAAGAGGCGCTTTCAGACTTTCCCACATCAGGAAGGCTGCAACCTGCCGCAAAGGAGCCGTTGTATCCACGGGCCGACTGTGCCATGCAGAATGGTAATCTACCTTCTGTGCCTTTATCTTCCAGGGCAGCAACATCCTAATCTTCTCTCTGGCTTTATAAATGATGAAATGTTGCACAGGGCTTTCTGTCAGGCAAACATGTAAAATCAGCCTGGATACCCAGCAAAGTGCCATGCCTTCCATTACATCCTTGTTATGAAAGCTTCATTTAAAAATTCTTGGATCATAAAGTGAAGAGAGAGCACGGTGTACCATCACCAGTTGTTAAGCAGACAGTCTTGATGTCAGAGGGGACTCTTTTACGCAGTGATGCTATCAGTTATGGAGAATGTCAAAGCTGCATCCCCTGTGTGACCTTCAGTGAGGCAAAGGAAGAATGTCTACAAGGAGATTTTTGTGACTTGGTGTGGTTGCAGCCTCGCTGTGGACTCAGGAGGCTCTCTGGGATATAAATGACAGCAATTAGAGGTTACACCGGTACAGGAGATCACGTACCATCCTGCGTTCTCAATGAAAGAAGAGTGTTACTGTCTTGGCCTGTCTAGCTTATACATATATAGTATAACCTGGCCTCCTTCAGTATTCATTCATCAGATATTTCTTGTAGACAACTGTATGCTAGGCACTGAGGCTGCCCTGATTAGAAAATACCTGTGTAGTCTTGATCTTTGTGGACATCACAGGCTGTTGGGGGAATAGAAGTTTATCATGTAAATGTGCCAATGGACATGTGATTCAATGTGTGAAGTCTAGTGAAGGAAAAAGACATTGATTGCTTTGAGAGCATGTGATGAGGATCAGGTCCAGGTTTGGGGATCAAGAAAGGCTCTCTGGGAGAAGACAGGATTCAGCTGAAGTTAACTAGAGTGGGAATTAGAGGCTGAGCAGAGGAGAATCTCAGCTGCTAGCAGTAGCATGAGCAATGGCCCCAAGCAGGAGAACTGAGTGCTCAAGGACCAGAGAGAAAGCCCCCAGGGCTCAAGCTAGAGCATTGACTTCACTAGACCGCAAAGAGTCTTGAAGGCCATCAGCCCTGGACTTTCCTTGGGAAGCCAATGAAAAACTGGCAGAGTAAGGGGACTAACTTGGTTGGCATTTTGAGCAGATCAGGAGCACTACTGAGAGAGCTGAGCTGGAGAGGAGCAGGGGAGGACACATGGGCACCCCTTTGTCAAAAAAAGGAGAGATGGTGGTGGCTGAGACCTCGGGAAAAATGATATCTTTCTATTACCAAGATTGTAAGGATTTTATGTTCTTATGTAGGAGGAAGGAAATTAGTTTCAGGCTCTGGGAGCATGCATTTGAACCAACTTGGTTACTCATGAAAAGAACACTTCTGGAGGATGAAAGCAGGTCAGAAGGGGCTTTAGAAATGCTGCTCACGATCAGGTTTATAGAAACATTCTTACTGTTGTTTTGATACTGGCAATTTTTCTGAGCTCACTTTTTGCTGCTTTTCTCATTTGATATTTTCTCCTGTTGTCTTTATTTCTTGTTTTACGTGTGTTATGTGAGTGTATTGAATCGGCTTTCTGCTTTCTTCTGGTTCTATTTTAATTTTGAAGAGCTGGACAAGGGCATGATTATGATGATCAGCTTGTGTGTATGTTTTGCCATGTGTTATCTCTGCAAATACAACTAACTGCTTTCCATCGTAAATGTTAATTTTGCAGCCGTATTGCAAAACCTGTAAATCCATAGATTGAACTTCTTGGGGGATTTCGTTAGTGTATTTCTGCAAATAGTTCATAGATGTCTAATATATAAAAATGACAGTCAGCATTCATATAGTATCATATGATTCTCTCCACCCTCAGAGTTTCAGGACAGATTGATGACCAGGCTGAAACCTGATTATAATTATCCAAATAAAAGAACAAATTAGGCGGATGGTTCCTAGCTGCATTGGGCTTTAATGTCAATCACATTTTATACTCAGTTATAATTTGCAGTTCCAAAGACCTCCCATTTAGGTTTCATTTGTAGTACAGAAGGATTTTTACATGTACACAGTTTACTAGCCCATCTTAGAAACACAAAGCAAAAATCCACCCATCTTAAGAGTGAAATTATGAGCTAAGCTGGCTTAAGTTGACAACACTAGCAACCCACTGTCAGAAACACAAAGACGCCCCCAGCCAGCCATTACTATTATCACGCGCTTAAGCAAAGAGCAAACTCAGAGTCTCTTTGGAACCGATTGCCTTTGTTCCACTTAGTATCATAAAGGAGATATTGGCCGTAAAACCTAATGGTATAAGATAGGCTTGGTAAAGGACGGCCTTTTCAGTTCTTTCAGATCTTGTTCATGTAATCTTCCAGCTGAGAAGTGAGAATATGACTCCTATTAAGTGCAGTTCAGGATGTTCTGCCAAGGGCAATATTACTCCAGCCCTGTGTCCGTTCCAGCAAATGCAAACCTAAATAAGCCCCACAGCAGCACTGAGTGTTCTCTAAAGGACTGTGGGCTGACATTTTCACGTAAAATAAACTAACACTCGTAAGTAATGGTGCATTTTCAACATGATCATGTGACAGGTATATGAACACAATTGGTGGTGGGGGGCATATTTTGGGGGGCAAGAGAGGACTCCTCATTCACCCTTCCCCGAGTTACAGAATGCCATAGCATAATGGGAATCTGTTCAAAAAACAAATTTCTAGATGATATCCTGCATATGAAATAAACTTCACGCAGTCTTTTGTACCATCTGTATCTAGCATACTTATAAAATACAACAAAGTATGCATTTTTAAATAAAGAGGCATGGTGTTGATTTTCTTCTTCAGTCCTCTTTTTCTTTTTTTTTTTTATGTAAGTTCTAGGGTACATGTGCACAACGTGCAGGTTTGTTACATATATATACATGTGTCATGTTGGTGTGCTGCACCCATTGACTCATCATTTACATTAGGTATATCTCCTAATGCTATCCCTCCCCCAACCCCCTCCCCACAATAGGACCCGGTGTGTGATGCTCCCCTTCCTGTGTCCAAGTGATCTCATTGTTCAATTCCCACCTATGCAGTCCTCTTTTTCTTTTCTATTATTTTATAAGGTACACAAAGTATATTATTTGTTTTTAGGAATATTTTAGTGGGACAACAAGCATGGCCAAACATTATCTCGTGAAGCCCTTTTTAGAAGAGGAAGCATTTGAGATTCTCAAAAGCACTTTCAGTGAAATGTTTTTAAATGCACAATGTAATGTTAAGAAATTAACTTAAGTTATTAAAGCAGCAAGTATGTTAGAGTAATAACTACTGCCATCATGCTTTCCCAGGTTTGAGTAGCTGCTATCACAGAGATTTAATAATTCTAATTTGAGGTTATCTGCATTGAATACTAAGCTTTTGAATGATTGCATGACTAATAAAAGAATTAGAAAAAATAGTTTAATATCAATTTATTTTCCTGTAGGGCTTGACAATTTATCTAGTGCCTTTACCTATATTATATGATTTGATCCTTAAGAGAAATACAAGCCCTCCATATCCTTGGGTCCTAGATTTATAAATTCAGTCTGGGAATTGAAATTATTTGAAAAAAATTTTAAAAAAAAGAAATCATACAAATGAAAAAATAATACAACTGTTTGCGTATCATTTATATTGTATTAGGTATTGTAACTAATCTAGAGATGAGTTAAAGTAAGCAAAAAGATGAGTATAGGCTGTATGGAAATACTACACCATTTTATGTAAGGGACTTACGCATCTGTAGATTTGGGTATCTGTGGGGTTCCTGGAACCAATCCCCTGTGGATACCGGGGATAACTGTAGGCAAATAAGGCATTGTCAGTTTTATCCCACCCTCCACCTTGGCTCCAGCTTTTATTCTGGCCATTAAAAAAAATATTGCCAGGCATGGTGGCTCACGCCTGTAATCTCAGCACTTTGGGAGGCTGAGGCGGGCAGATCACGAGGTCAGGAGATCGAGATCATCCTGGCTAACATGGTGAAACCCCGTCTCTACTAAAAATACAAAGAAATTAGTAGGACGTGGTGGCAGGCCCCTGTAGTCCCAGCTACTCGGGAGGCTGAGGCAGGAGAATGGCTTGAACCCGGGAGGTGGAGCTTGCAGTGAGCCGAGATCGCCCACTGCACTCCAGCCTAGGCGACAGAGCGAGACTCCGTCTCAAAAAAATAAAAATAGAGTTAGGGGAAAAGATGAGAGGTTAAGTAACTTGCCCAAGGTCGCATGTCTGCAACTAGCACCCAGACCCTGTAGCTTTTATTCCTGTATTCTTTACTGCCTTCCAGGAAACCTGGTTTTTCTGTAGTAATTGGCCTTTTCTTAGTTTTTATGAGTGTACAGGTTCTGTGAATATTCTAGAAGACATGCTAAGTATGTTTATATTTTCTCTTAGAAAGCTAGCAGAATCTGGTGTCTTCCAACCTTTCATACTTACTTACGTCTCCTTGTTAACAGATGGTAGAACTGAAGAGAATCCATAAACTTGAAGGGTTGTGGCCACAGAATATGTTCTGACTCCAGAGATAGGGGTGTGAAGTGTAGGATGTCTTAGAAACAAAAGGCATATCCTAGTGCCACTAGACAGACACATTGTGAGATGATGCATTTTTGTTATAATTTAGAATTTAGAATTGTTTGAAACAGGACGTGTCCCTGATGCCCACCTGCCTACAAATAAAGCTGCATTTCTTATTTGCTCTTGAAATTCCCATGT
Organism: Macaca mulatta; assembly: GCF_049350105.2. Taxonomy (NCBI): domain Eukaryota; kingdom Metazoa; phylum Chordata; class Mammalia; order Primates; family Cercopithecidae; genus Macaca; species Macaca mulatta. The sequence goes on from NC_133407.1 coordinate 125,682,375, forward strand.
TTAGAAATTTTCACCATTGGCACTAAAACTGGGGCCTTTGTCCGGGATTTGATGGTATGAGGAAAATTTGCCTGAATTTGTGACTCAGAGTAAAGCACTAAAATCCGGCGGTCCAGTAGTTGAAGATTCTTATAATCATCTATTTCTGCTTCACCATTAATTCTGGTGTAAGCAAGCCCTTACTGTGGAATGTCATTTTTTGATTCCTTACTAACCATCACTACTTCCTATTCTTTCAAAATGGTATTTTAGGCCTGAAAATTAATTCCAAGAAAATAATTCAAGTATTAGAAAAGTTGTGGCCACAAAAGTGTTGATTCCACTAATATGATAGTGAAAATTGTTAGGAAAAAAACACAAATGCCCAACATTTCAGAAATTATTAAATAAATTAGGTCCATCCTGAAGTTGGAATTATATGACCGTTAAAAATTACACTTTATGTTCTTACACAGAAAGGTGGATGGGAAAAAGAAGAAAAAATTATGTTTTATAGAGACTTTTAATGACATGAGCCATGTTATTAATTAATACTGTTACTGATAAAATGTTAATACCGTAAGCAAACACTGCAATTAAGAATAGCAAACACGTATATGGTTCTTATTACAAGGCACTCATCAAAACATTTAATATATATATCAAGTGACTTTGAGGTAAGTGGTCATAGTACTTAAGTGATAAATCTTTTTTTTTTTTTTTTTTTTTTTTGAGGCAGAGTCTCACTCTGTTGCCCAGGCTGGAGTGCAGTGGCGTGATCTCGACTCACCACAGCCTTCGCCTCCCAGGTTCAAGAGATTCTCTTGCCTCAGCCTCCAGAGTAGCTGGGACTACAGGCGGGCACCACCATGCCCGGCTAATTTTTGTATTTTTAGTAGAGATGGGGTTTCACTGTGTTGGCCAGGATGGTCTTGATCTCCTGATCTCATGATCTTCCTGCCCTGGCCTCCCAAAATGGATAAATCTTTTAATAATGTAATTTTTAGATGAGGAAACTGGAATCTAGCTGGTAGTTCACATACCTAGTAAGTGGAGGATCAGGAATTTGAACCCCTGAACTCAGCCATGACTGCTGTTTTGCCCAAGTAAGGTCCACAAATCATGACACAAAATGCGTTTTTGTGTATGAAAAATATGGAAGAGTCTTTGACTCAATTCCTATCACTGGCGACCTGTGTGGTGGGAATTTGGGTGACTTATTCCTGTTCTAGTCTTTTCTATATCTCAAACAGGAAACCAACACTTTGGTTATTACAGCATAATGCATTTTTACGTAAATAAGCAGGAACCGTCTTTACACCTCCTGGGATTTCCTTGTTGCCGAGTGAAAACCCATCCCTATGCTGTCATTTTATGTCTTTCAGTTTCTGTGCAGTCAGACCACAGAGAGGGGCTTTCTTCACCGTGGATTTGGCATCCCTTCAGTTAGAGAGTGGATCTGGACACATGCCAGATTTGCCTGGATGTTTTTCTGCTTTCCAATCATAAGCCAAAAAAACAAAAAACAAAAACAAGAAGCACACAGGAATGTATGATTCAAATTCTGGATCTCTCAGTTCCCATCTCTTAATTTTTTCGTTGTTTGGCTAAATGTTTGGGCATTTTAGCCGTGGAATAAATACTGGTAAAGACTTTATGGAATAAGTAGCGGGAAGCGTTTTTAAATGGTGCACTCTTCCCACTGAGCTGTGGACAGATGGGTTGTTTATAGGCTGTTTCATATCCAGCCTCCTTTTTTGTTTTGTTTCATTTTATTTTGTTTTGGTCTTTTGCTGGTGAGAAGTAGAACCATGCTTCTTTTGTTCTTTTTTCTACCTCTCTGCTAAATCTTCTTTTATATGTAATATTCTGTAAAGTATAACTTGCAATGATAAAGTGGCATCCAAAATGCTAAAGGAACATGTTAAAACATTTGAAGAATCTCTTTCTTTTAGAAATATGTATGAAAATATTTGTTAATAAAAAACGATTGAGAGTTTGCTTCAGCATAATTGGAGGAGTGTGAGGATGTAGATGGAAGAAGACGGGTCATGAAGCTGAGTGATGGGTACCTAGGAGTTCATTACACTTACTCTTTCTACTTTTGTTTATGTTGAACAGTTATCATCATTTAAAAAAATGAAGCAGTCACTTAACTAGTATCTCAACAATTCTGTTGCATCATGAGATGCAGCAAATTTAGTTTGGAAGGGTAATTTTCAGGAAAGCAACATAGAACTTTAGTCTGTAAAAACCAAAACAAACAATTGAAATATGGAAAATTCCAACAGGCAATCACATTATGTGCATACAGGATCTGTACCATGGCAAAGAATAACTGATTCTTCGTTTCAACTTAATGAACTTTATGATAATATTATTAATCAGTTTTAATATGCTTAATTATGACTTTTGAGCTTTAAGCCCTTTGTAAACACTTCACTGTCTTACCCTTTACTACTACACAAGTATCTGAAATGTTCACTTTGACTGCAGACTCTCAGCCTTCCAGGCCATCCTGCAGGCTCCCTTGATGCTAACTAGGAGCACTTTTCTTTCATCGTTATCCTCATGTAGAACTTGGCAGTGGCCTCCAGTGGCCTGTGAATAAAATCCAGATGTTTTAGTTTGGCCCAAACCTACCCCTGCTGATTGATTTCTTCTCCTGTGAACCACTTCCTGGGAATTGAACCACATAGAGCAAAAATAATGAACTATTTAAAAACTCTTGATACTTCCTTCAAAAGTCTTCAAAAACAATTGTACCAATTTGCACTCCCATCAAGTATGTAACTCTGCCCGTTTTGCCGAACACAAATAAACAGCAGGCATTGTTATCTTTCAAAAAATCTCTCCTGATATAAGCCAAAGAAAAGGTATCACTTTTTTTTAAGTTATCAATGAGAATGGACTTTTTTTTCCTACTTTGATTGGCATTCCTCTTTCCTATTTAAAATGTATTTGCTCATATCTTCCCCTATTATTATCGTATTCTTTAGTAATATTTTGGTAGCAGGATAGAGGCTCACTGTGTGTTCTCACATGTAAGCTTCCTGAGGGGGTCTTGTTTCTTACCCATTTTTGCATCCTTAGTGCCTGATCTAGAGCTTAGTGCCATGTGGATGTTTAAGGTAACTGTTGATGTGTTTGAACATCTTTTTTTTGAGATGGAGTCTCATCTGTCGCCCAGGCTGGAGTGTGGTGGTGCAATCTCAGCTCACTGCAACCTCTGCCTCCTGGGTTCAAGCGATTCTTCTGCCTCAGCCTCCCAAGTAGCTGGGACTACAGTATAGGTGCATGCCTCCATGCCCGGCTAATTTTTGTATTTTTAGTAGAGATGGGGTTTCACCATATTGGCCAGGCTGGTCTCGAACTCCTGACCTCATGATCTGCCTGTCTCAGCCTCCCCGAGTGCTGGGATTACAGGCATGAGCCAACGCATCCAGCCTGCAAACCTCTCTTTGAAAAATGAAAATGAATAGAGTGGTGTCCATTTTGAGTGGAAATTTCTATAATACTGGTTGCTAGGAAATATGTGTTTTCCCCCCACCACCCCCTGCAGAATAAATCATCACTACTCTGCCGGTGACCTCTGGAGAGGTCTGAGAGGTCAGTGGCTACAACACAGGAATAATTGTTCTTCTGATTTGTAAGCTTTGTTCCCCATATCAGGAGCATTGGTTAGGAAAAAGAAGTGTATTATGCTGAAATTTAGAAGTTGCTCATATTACAGGGCACCTACCAGTAATTTCTCTTGCATTCATGCCATCATCTAAATTGAAGACTTGGTATTGTTAACAAGTTTTGAAAAGACATTTTTTAGCTTGTTCCTCTAGATTATTTAGTGGCATTTTCCCCCACTGTTACTAAAAATCAGGAGCTAAATCACAAGTCTTTTTGTTATATCCTTCCAGCCCATCTTTTATGGCATCCTGCTTCTCTTCTTTTCTTCCTGTGAAAGAAGATTTTTGAACCTATAAAATCACTTTTTTAAATAGACATTTTTTTCCTAACCCTCAGCTGTTCCTCATCAAGTTTTTTTTTTTTTTATTTTGTGTTTCCAGCTATTGGAACATTCAGCCTCAAGATTGTGATCTTTCTGTGGCATGCTTGGACTCATAGCATGCGGAAGCCTGTCTTTTGCATTGTTCTAGGAAAAAGTCCATTAAGTGAAGGTCTTGATAAAATATTGAAGGTCTTAATGAAATACTCTCAACCCTCACCAGCTCCCCACCAGTGCTAAGCAGGGTTTTGCCTTCTTTTCCCACATGTCTAACTAGAATTCTTCTGAAAGAATAAACTAGGAGCAAAATAAAAGTTACCATCTCCAGTGCCTGGGATTCCGGTCTCACGGTTTTTAAAACTTTTTCCTGTTTCCATTGTCTGAGGTGTGCCTAGAAAAGAATACATAATTATCTTCTAATTTGCTCCATCTCGTTGGTTCCCATGAAGAAATTTCAAGCCTATGATGCCTTCTCCTACAGATAGATCCTCTTTTCATTCTGATATCATTTTGTGACAGATGGTGAATAAAAGCAGCAAGCCCAGGCCAGGTGGCAGAGTATCTGTGTCTGCATTTTGATGACACCTGTCATCAGAGAATCTAGGCACACAGACTGGGGCACCATCCATGGACGAGGCAGAGGAGGTGGGTAGCCTAGAAACCCCACCAGCTGAGGAGTTGTTTCGTGGTCTCAACAGCTTATAGAGTGTTGATGTAATTTTGCAGGTAGACCCAAACCTTTAAGCAACCTGCATTTTACCAAGAGTTGCTCATCATTTCAACCTCTCACTCACATTCTCACCATCAGGTGCAGAATCCTGTTGCAATAAAATCATAAATGAGATAAAAGCACAGTCAACACTGCGGCATCCCTCTGATTAACCCATGTTGTTAACTCAGGGTCTAGAGTATCAGGTATATTTTTGTTACTTTATGGAGCCTAAGCTTGCTGCTACGTGGGAGGGAGCTCTACTTGCTTTACTTCCTGCCAAAACACAAGATGCGTTTATGGCAATACTGATTTGGAACCTTCTAGGGACTTTTTTGTTTTAATTGCCAATGGCAGAAGGACACTGTCATGGTACTATTTTATACAACTCATGGACTCGGGCACAGTGTCATGGTGAAATGATTGTGTATAGCCCTGCTGGCTTCCATCTTGTACTCCTTCCATGATGTGTGGTTATTGTCTTCCTTTGCTTTGTTTTGTCAGCCAAATACGAGATTTGGGCATGAAATCCTACAGTTTTAGAAATTCCAGAATACTTTTTTAATCCCTGAAAGTCAGTACAATTCTACCTAATACTGAGACATCTGACCTAAAGGGCTTTCAGCCTTTGCCTTCTTACCTGGAAATTGTCCTTGTCTGGATAATTATCTTGGCTTTATTTACTTGTTCATTCAGTCATCCACTTAGTAAATTATGGTGAAGTACCTTGTATGCAACAGGCACTAATAGGCTATTTTATAGCAATTTCAATGTCCAGTGGAGAAATGTAGACTAGTATTTGTGTTTACGCCAGTTAAGGACCTTTTTAAATAGCGGACTTGAGCTTAACTCTCTGCTTCTTCATTAGATTTGCTTTTGATGAGGAACAGAACTCACTTACACATTTCACTGGGAAAAGACCTTCCCATGTACATTCCTACTAGCAGGAACAAAAGCTGGAATTGATGGTCTGCAAGGTCATATGTCATCATATGTGAGAAACTTCAGAGCTTTGCAGATTTTTTTAACCTTGCGTTATGCTGGGATTATTGCATTGTTCTAGGATTATTGCACTGAAAAAAGACTAGAAGTTTGGTAATCAAAACAATAACATTGCTTATATCTAGGTAATAGGATACATTTTTATTTTTAGTTTGCCTATTCATCTTTCCTAATTTCTTGCAGTTTATTATACAATAAAGAAATCATCATTACTTAAACAATATAGTTCAGGGGAGAAACACCTCAGTTAGAGAGCTATGGTCATTTTGGAATGGTGAATTGCTTTTTTTTTATTAATGGATCTGGAAACTTCATTGCTATAGTGTGATGTTGGGGGAATGGAACAATTGTTCACAGATATTTATGGATGGAGCTACACAAAGACAAATAACATGTTTTAGTCATTGTCACTGGGAAAATTCATTGTATTTCCAGGGCATCTGTATTAGCAGCAGTAGCCAAATAGCTGTATTAATGTTCTGGTGTGTGATTTGAGTTAATTACTGCCATAGTTTTGTTAGACGTTGACATGATTTCTTTTCCAGCAAATAAAACTTGAGAAAATTCAAGATTGGTATTAATTATGTTGCTGCAAATGAATTTCTAATGTAGACAACTAAAATCAACAACTGTAAAGCCATACTGTCAATGGGAGAGTGAAGATCTCCTAGTATAGACGTAGCATAGAAAACCTCATTTTGATTTTCACCTCCTTTCAGATAAGATTAGTTTACTTGTCCAGAGAGGCATTTAAGAATAGAAGGTTTCCTGAAGACTTTCTGGAGGAGAGGCTGATGGAATTGCCTCTGGGTGCATAAGAAATTAGCTTAAAGGGAACATATGCTAGAGCCGCAATATGGGTGGATTTGATATTATTCAGTTTGGGCAGTTGAGGTTCTACAAATCACAGATTCTTCAATTTGTAGAGATAACATGGAGTCTCTGAGGTATAATTTGGGAGTCAGGAGCTAGTCGGTTGCGCAGCATTCATGAATCAACCTGGATCTCTTGGTGTCTTCTCAAGGTGATTAAATAAATGTTTAATGAACATTATACTATGCGCCTAGGGAACAACAATGAATATGACAGATGCAATCCCTGCTTTAAGGATGTCTGGTGGAATTATTTTTGTAGAAACATTAACACATTTAGGGATTTTTTTCTATCTCTCTTATAAATATCAAGACTGGATCACAGTAACTGATTATTATAGTCATCATCTAAAAATGAAGTTCCTAAATTGTATTTTCATGGTGACCTTACTAATCTATATATGTGTGTCTCCCAGATAAAACTTTTATCTATAGCAAAAATGAAAAGAAGGTGATATGGGCAGGTTTTCTAAATCTATAGTTTTGCCATCATGGAAACGGGTAGAACTTAGAGAAGGTCGGGGAGGGCATCACCAATTCACAGTGAGTGATTTTTCTTTGTTACTGGACTCTAACATCACAGTTGGGTAGCACATTTGTGGAATATCTCAGGAGACACCATACACTAAGCAGGGCATTGCTGAAAGTCGTAACTCAGGAAAGTGAGATAGAGTGAGGGATCTCTTCTCAGATATCCAACAGCCCAACAGCTAAATGTTGTCTGTCCTGGGACATTAATAGATAATTGTCTTATAGTCCTGGTCCTGAATTTCTTTGGTCCCCTGCAAACTCTTAAAGGCTTGCTTTTTTTTTGGGGGGGGGGGGCAGGATCTCACTCTGTTGCCCAGGCTGGGGTGCAGTGGCGCAATCACGGTTCACCGCAGCCTTGACCTCCTCCAGGCTCTAGCAATCCTCCTACCCCAGCCTCCCCAGTAGCTGGGACTACAGGCGTGTGCCACCACGCCTTGCTAACTTTTGTATATGTTATAGAGATGGGGTTTCACTAAGTCCTCTTGATATCTTTGGTGAAACTATGCACACATCTAGGAACAGAAATAGACAGTCGTGTGTTTCGTCTGGCCTGGCTTCCTCTGATGGAAGTCATATACCTAAGAGTATTTTAATTGTATCTGTTTCTGTAGCACTATCTTCGGATGTATAACTTATATCCAGTCTCCTTTCTAAGGAATCATATGGTTTCCATAGCAAGAATATAATGATGGATATTGATACAGGAGCCTTATTGAAGAGGAAAATGATAACTGCCTTTTCTGGATTACCTTCACTGGCAATATCTGTGTCAGGCTACTCTCAGCATTAAGAACTTGATTTCCTATTTTGAACCAGGATCTCTCTCACCTGTAAGTTAGAGGTGTTCCAATTAAGAGAAATGTGAAACAGTTACAGAAATAGAAACGACAGTCATATGGTTGGTTATATCTCACTTTTCACAGTTGGCATCCCTGTTAAGAATTATGTTTCCATCCAAATCTTGTCAATAGAATCAGATTCGTAGTTACATCATGGGAGCCAACTGTTCCAGTGATCTATATGGCAAATACTCGTACCATGAAGCATACTTCTATAATATGATTAGTCACCTCCTAATTTGAGATTTTTGTGTCCCCAAGTTTTCATTAAAAGGAAGCTTCTGGGTTATTAAAGACGCATTGATATGCGTACAGCATAATAAATGTACATGAAATACTGCTATAACAGGTAACACAAAGAAGATAGCTTTTTATAACTCAAACAAAATGTTTCTAAGTCCCAGGCAATAACCTGCTAACTTGAAGACATGTTTATTTCTGCTATAAATACCAGTGTATAAAATGGATTAAGACCTCTCTGGAGATTTTTTTCCATGTGAATTGAGTTTTGAACAATATATGTTACATACTATAGTGAAAGTTTCTTAACTGATCTTGTAACAAAGAAAATGTACAAAATACATATTTTAGTGTCTGAATACTGATACTCTTTTCTCAAACTGGAAAACTAACCAGAGTCACAGTCAAAGATAAAACAGTAAAAACTCGCATTTGTTTATTAGTCCATTCATTCATTACATATTTATTGAGCACCTACTTGTGCTAGCCAATGTACTAACTTCTTACTAAATTCCCATTCTTCTGTTACTGAGAGAAAAAGGTTTTAATCAATGCCTTACAGACTTTAGCATCTGCTGATGATAAATCCATGAAAATCTCTGCGCTGTCACTCAGACTCTCTAATGGAAAGTATGCCGGTTAATCATTTATTAACCCTCAGTTACAAGTTTGCCTTTTCTTGCCCAGCTTTGTAATCCTGGTGTAGAACCCTGGAAACATTTCTCTCTCTGTCTTCTTTTTTTTTTTTTTTTTTTTTTTTTTTTTTTTAATTTAAGTTCTCAGTTACATGTGCAGAATATGCAGGTTTGTTACATAGGTATACATGTGCCCTGGTGGTTTGCTACACCAATCAATCCATCACCTACATTAGATATTTTTCCTAATGTTATCCCTCCCCCAGGCTCCCACCCCCTGACAGGCCCTGGTGTGTGATATTCCCTCGCTGTGTCCATGTGTCCTCATGTCCATGTGTCCTACTTATGAGTGAGAACATGCAGTGTTTGGTTTTCTGTCCTTGTGATAGTTTGCTGAGAATGATGGTTTCCAGCTTCATCCATGTCCCTGCAAAGGACATGAACTCATCCTTTTTAATGGTTGCATAGTATTCCATGGTGTATATGTGCCACATTTTCTAAATCCAGTCTATCATTGATGGACATTTAGGTTGGTTCCAAGTCTTTGCCATTGTGAATAGTGCCTCAATAAACTATGTGTGCATGTGTCTTTATTGTAGAATGAGTTATAATCCTTTGAGTATGTGCCCAGTAATGGAATTGCTGGGTTAAATGGTATTTCGAGTTCTAGACCCTTGAGGAATTGCCACACTGTCTTCCACAATGGTTGAACTAATTTGCACTCCCACCAACAGTGTAAGAGTATTCCTATTTCTGCACATCCTCTCCAGCATCTGTTGTTTCCTGACTTTGTAATGATCACCATTCTAACTGGTGTGAGATAATATCTTATGGTGGTTTTGATTTGCATTTCTCTAATGACCAGTGATGATGAGCTTTTTTTCATATGTCTCTTGGCTGCATAAATGTCTTCTTTTGAGAAGTGTCTGTTCATATCCTTTGCCCATTTTTGATGGGGTTGTTTTTTTCTTGTGAATTTAATTTCTTTGTAGATTCTGGATATTAGCCCTTTGTCAGATGGATATATTGCAAAAATTTTCTCCCATTCTGTAGGTTGCCTGTTCACCCTGATGATAGTTTCTTTTGCTGTGCAGAAGCTCTTTAGTTTAATTAGATCCCATCTGTCAATTTTGGCTTTTGTTGCCATTGCTTTTGATGTTTTATACATGAAGTCTTTGCCTATGCCTATGTCCTTAATGGTATTGCCAAAGGTTTCTTCTAGGATTTTTATGGTCCTAGGTCTTACATTGAAGTCTTTGATCCATCTTGAGTTGATTTTTGTGTAAGGTGTAAGGAAGGGGTCCAGTTTCAGTTCTCTGCATATGGCTAGCCAGTTTTCCCAACACCGTGTATTAAATAGGGAATCTTTTCCCCATTGCTTGTGTATGTCAGGTTTGTCAAAGATCAGATGATTGTAGCTGTGTGGTGTTATTTATGAAGGCTCCATTCAGTTCTATTGGACTATATATCTGTTTTGGTACCAGTACCATGCTGTTTTGGTTACTGTAGCCTTGTAGTGTAGTTTGAAGTCAAGTAGTGTGATGTCTCCAGCTTTGTTCTTCTTGCCCAGGATTGTCTTGGCTGTGCAGGCTCTTTTTCGGTTCCATATGAAGTTTAAAGTAGTTTTTTTCCACATTCTTCCTTTAATAGCTGGTGCAGCAGTAGGTTGTGTCTATAGATGACACTGGGGGCACTGCAGAGAGAAGTAGAGGTGGGGCTTTCCCTCCTGCTTTCTTTGCTGCTTAAGGGCCCTGTAGGCAGCTGATCAGCAAGAGGGAGGCCCAGCCAGTGCCACTCATCTCAGCAGCTCTCAAAACAGCTGCAGCCCACACCCCCCAGCAGATGTCTTTCTGGGCTGCTCCTTCTGACCTATGCTTTTTGGTAAATTTTTCCACAACCCAGTGAGCCACTCTTCTGGGTATACTCTGCTCACTCCAGAGAGTTTCTTCATCACCTAGTGGGTCATTCCTATAAAACATCACCAGCACACCCTCTGGCAGTTTCTTTGCCACAAATTCCATGTTCCTGTGACATTCATGCCCTCTCAAGATCTAAATATCAGCCTTTGCACAGAGGGCCCTCTTCTGAGTGCTTAGTTTCTTCCTTGTTCAGTAGCGCTCTATTCTAGAAATAATGGCTTTTTTTTTTTTTTTTTTTTTTTTTGCAGTAGCTTTTCCTGTACCCCTTAGAGACCTCCCTCCCCATTTTTGGTAGTTAACTATCTTTTACTTGTCAGCAATTCTTTATATATTAAATTTTTCCTGCTCAAATTACTGACATGGTTTCTGTCTCCTGACAGGACCCTAACTGAAAGAGATGTGCTAAGAGAGAAGCCACCTGCAAAAAGAATTGCCACCAAACTACCAACTTGTGACCAACAGCTACTTTGTTCAGCATGCTCAGTAATTGATTTTAGTCTGATTACATCAGACATTCCATAATCAGGTGCTGAATATTTTCCCCAGCATGACTTTATTGAGTACAAAATAAGTAAATGCCCTCTTACGCTTCCATAATATGAAGGCATTTATCCACTCAGCAGAGATTTATTCAGTAACGTCTGCAGGTTTGGCATTGGAGTAGATGCTTAAAAAAAAAAGAAGAAGAACAATTTTCGTGCTCTACCTTGCAAGTTTTTCAGAGAGACAGGACTTGTGTGTGTGAAAAGTTAACCAACAATGCAATAGAGTTTGCAAGGCAGCATACAGTCCCATTAGCATTTGTATTGCTTCATATTTCTAGGCTAAGTAATGTTGCAGAACACTAGTATTCTGTTCTATACAATCCGTTCACATTTCTAAGAGCATGGGCATTCATTTGTCTTTTCAATTGTTTCTCATTTTCTCTGCATACACAATACTTGCTGGTGGAAATTGCGAGGGTTGTAAGTTGGTAGGTTCTCTGTAATCAATGAAAATAAATAGTTTCTGACACTAGATCTTTGAAATGGTGTCTGAATATACACACTTTGGGGCTTTAGGAGGCATCTCTTTGGCTGTATAAATTCCTGGAAGCAAGCTGTGTGGGATGAAGCAGGAGAGCTTGTGGAAAGTCATTGTTTTTAGAGATTGTTGGGCTCTGTGTGAAGTGATTCTAGCTTTGGAAGCTTTACACAGCCAAGATTCTTGGAGTCAGATGTAGGGAGTCTGGTTTCTCTTCATACATGTACACTATGTGGAATAATATTTAGGATGTTATTATGTCAGAATTGTTCTAGTGAGTTCCTTGAGTGGAACTATGTCTCCTTCTCTGTGTAGTTCTTGCGGAGAAGTTAAGTCAAATCAACAGGCAGTGTCTGTGGAGCTCGGAAACTGATGCTGAAGGTGGTACTGGAATCCACGAGGCCAGCCTTTCCCAGAACATCCTTTGAGGAGCACTACTCCTGGAAGATGCTTGACCTCAATCCAGTCCTGGAAAGTGCTGTCTAGTCTAGCAGAGCTTCCTCTTAGAGACGGACAGTGTGCTTTAACATAAGAAAGACTCTCTGATAAGGACTGAAGTACAAAGAATCTGTGGTTTTCTTTTCTTTTCTTTTTAGAGACAAGGTCTTTCTCTGTCACCCAGGCTGGAGTGCGGTGTCATGATCATAGCTCACTGCAGCCTGGAACCTCCCAGGCTCAAGGAATTCTCTCATCTTAGCCTCCAAGTAGCTGGGACTACAGGCACGCATCACCATGCCTGGCTCATTTTCAAATTTTTAGTAGGGACAGGGTCTCACTATGTTGTCCAGGCTAGCCAACATGAATATTATATTCATGTTGGTCTTGAACTCCTGGCCTCAGGTGACCCTCTCTGGCCTTGGCCTCCCAGAGGCTGGGATTATAGGCATGAGCCACCGCCTGGCCCATTTTCTAACATAGTATTCCGGAAATATCATTGTCACCCTGGATCCTTTTTTCCTTTAAATGTCAGTTGTCCCACAGAAACATTGTTTTCTGTATGCAAATTGAGGATGTTGATTTTGCATATCTGTCCTCAAAGACCTCATCTACGTGTATGTGTGTATGAATCTGTAGGACTTAAAAAATTTTGTTTTGGTGTTCCCTGCCGTTCTTAAGGATTTGAAGGATTCAATAAGTGAGGCCTAAAGAGGAAACCATGCATGTGAGTTATAGGAATTATGATGAGTAGGCAGTGGCTTGGGTTGTACCCAAGAAACACCATGGCCCCAGGTTTAAGCCCAGTCACTACCACTTTCTTTTTTCTTCTTCTTCTTTTTTTTTTTTTTTTTTTTTTTGAGATGGAGTATCACTCTGTCACCCAGGCTAGAGTGCAGTGGTGTGATCTTGGCTCACCGACTGCAACCTCTGCCTCCCGAATTCAAGTGATTCTCCTGCCTCAGCCTCCTGAGTAGCTGGGATGGCAGGTGTGTACCACCATGCCCAGCTAATTTTTGTATTTTTAGTAGAGGCGGGTTTCACTGTGTTGTCCAGGCTGGTCTTAAACTCCTGACCTCAAGCGATCCACCCACATCAGTCTCCCAAAGTGCTGGGATTACAGGCGTGAGCCACCCCGCCCTGCCAGTTACTACCACTTTCTAGCTATGCCTTTAGGCAAACATTTGTTCTCTCAAAGTCTTAATTGCTAGAGCTGTTATATGAGAATGATTGTTTGCTCTAACTCTCAAGGCTGTTGTAGATAAGGAGAAATAATGAATGTAAAGCACTAGTATAGTGAATGCTCCTTTATAAGCTCCTAGTAGATATTAACTATTATTATTTGAGGAACAGATTGCTTCTAGCATTTGAGGTAGACCTTTGCGAGTCCTACCTGGGCATTAGAGGCAGGGACTGCAGTCACTTTTGCTAAGTTTTCAGAGGTTCTGTTGGTGAAATGAAAGAGATCACAACTGGTATCGGGGTAACACCTGGAAACATTACCATGTCCCTAAGATGAGATGTATGTGCATTCATGTCTGTGAGTAGGGGTCCTGAAGAAATGGGAAAGAAAAACAGCGACTCAAACCTGAGGTGACTTCTCCAGTTTGGTGTCAGATGTCCATGCTTGATTCTTCTTCTGTGACGCTTTCTTTGGAGGTCACTTTGGGGCATATGTCTTCAGGTCTCTTTCGCCTTTCAGGGCAGACAATGTCACCTGAAGTTCTATTGATTATAGAGAATCGTATGTATCACAATTCATGGGGGAAAAATGATTCAAGTCTGAGAGTTGATTTAACTTTGGTCCTATTTGGGAAACCAGCTTCTTAGGTTTAGTTCAACATCTTCTTGTGCTCCTTAACCCAGGTCAGGATGAGACCAGGCTCCCAGAAGTTTGCTGAGAAATTCCATATTGGCATCTCCTGACCCCATCCAGCTCCACATGGGAGGAGAAGTAGATTAAAGATTAGCTGTGTAAGAATATGGCCTGTTCCTGTTACCCGCCACAGAGGAGTCCAGCTGTGGTCTGACAGCATCTGACACTGTGTCAGAAACACAGCAGCCAGCTGGAAACCGATCAGCACAAATCCACTTCCTGCCAGTCACCCTGGGTTGCTCTTTGCTGAAATGCTTACTATGATATATATAAATCCTTATTTATAGTTTAATCATTTATATATCTGATACAAATATGCCAAATTTGATATATACGCAGATCCAAATCATAAAATACACATACCAAATTATATATAAATAGATCAAAATTGACGTATGCAATATATCAACATTTGAATACAATGTGTTTTCAAAATGCAGATCACTTTTTCTGGTTCTAAAAACAATCATGCTTGTACAAATGTCAAGCAACACGAGGGTCTGTTAAGGAAAAGGGGATCCTACTGTCTGGAGGGAACCACTAAAGTTTGCCTTTCTGCTGTCAGAAGTTTTAAAAACACGTGTAAATATGTTACCTGAATAAAACGAAACTACTATAAAGTGATTTTGACCCTAGTCATATGTAATAATCATGTCTTGATGTTAGAAGATATAGATTTTCCTTAACCTTTTTAACTACTTCATAGTGTGACACTAAATGGTGATGCCATAATTTAAGTAGGTAACTAGGTAACTATTCATGGATTTATTAGAATAACTTCAGATGGTCATCCTCTGATAAACAATACTGATACGTTGTATTGATATGTTTATGCCCATATCCACTTATTCACATTATTGTTTAAAAGTCTTAGAAGTGGATTTCTGACCGGGTGCGGTGGCTCACACCCATAATGCCAGCACTTTGGGAGGCTGAGGTGGGCAGATCACCTGAGGTCAGGAGTTCGAGACCAGCCTGGCCAATATGGTGAAACTCCATCTCTACTAAAAATACTTGGATGTAGTGGCACGTGCCCATAATATCAGCTACTTAGGAGGCTGAGGCAGGAGAATCACTTGAACTTGCGAGGCAGAGGTTGCAGTGAGCTGAGATCGCACCACTGTACTCCAGCCTGGGTAACCGAGTGAGACTTTGTCTCAAAAGAGAGAAAAAAAAAAAAAAAAGCATAGATTTCGTTGGTTAACAAGTATACTCAGTTTTAATTTTGAAAGGCTGTTGTTCACGTAACTCCCTTAACCAAGTATACAGGTAATCAGTTGACCATATTCTCATTAACACAGGGCATTTTGTTGTTGTTGTTTAGGAGTCATTATTTTAACTCACAAGTTTCTTGTGCTTTTATGATATTCTTTCTCTTTCCTACATGTAGTAGCCAAAGTACTTCATATACTTCAGCTGTTTGAGTTCTGTGACAGAGTCAGTGAAAAGCAGAGTAAAGAATGTTAACCTCTAAACATACTAAGATAATTTTTAAAATGTGTTTACTTGTTTATTTGATACAGGATCTTGCTCTGTCTCTGAGGCTGGAGTGCATTAGTGCAATCATAAGTCACTGCAGCCTCGAACTTCTGAGCTGAGGCAATCCTCCCATCTCAACCTCCTGAGCAGCTAGGACAGGTACATGCCACCTTGCCCTACTAATTTTTAATTTTTATAGAGACAGGGTCTCACTATGTTGTCTAGGCTGGTCTTGAACTCCTGGCCTCAAGCAATCCTCCCACCTCAGCCTCCCAATGTGCTGGGATTACAGGCAGAAGCCACCACACCCAGCTATAAAAGTATTAATAACTATTTTTTAAAGCCCCAAACAAATATGATAATTTACATTCTTGGGCCAGTATTTATTGACATAGTTTTGCTAAACTGGGATTCAACTGACTGTTGCAATTGTACAGAGGCACAGTTAAAGCTTATAGATTTTCAGGTCATCAGAAAAATAGAGATTTTCAGGGCCTCATCACGTTTTTCTCATCTCTTATCTTCCTACCTCTTGATCCATACCCGAGTGACCTGACTACCAACCAGACAGAGTTTTCATCTCCCTCAGGTTTCATGGAAGGTGGTGCACAGAGTATCTAAAAATCATAGATAACCTTCCTATTGGTTTATCTTCTCAACATTAATGCAGATGACTAGAAATCACACATGAAAAAATCTCTTTCCCTTGGGTGATTTAAAGAGTGTTTATCTTTGGTGCAGACTCTCAACTAAAATTTTTTCTGGTAACATGTATCAAGAGGTTTTCAAGGGTTGGGGAATATAAGCAGGTAGGTTACCACTCTGAAAAGTGATTGATAATGGAGAAAAGACTGTGAAACTCATGTTTGCTCTTTACTGACAGCCAAACCCAAAGAGAATTAATATGTCACTTCTATATCTGCTTGAAGTTAGTATTATTAATTTCTATTATCTCAGAATTTCAACTTACAGAGTATAACTGTGCCAGGCACCATATAGATTGATCCAAGGCACATTCTTTTTTTTTTTTTTTTTTTTTTTTTTTTTGGAGACAGGGTCTCACCCTCTCGTCTAAGCTGGAGTACAGTGGCACTAATTTTTGTATTTTTTGCGGAGACAAGAGTTTGCCATTTTGCCCAGGCAGGTCTTGAACTCTTGGGCTCAAGGGATCCACCTGCCTTGGCCTCCCAAAGTGCTAGGATTACAGGGGTGAGCCACCACTCCTGGCCCCAAAGCACATTCTAGTAGTGGGAAAGAATATAATTACAAGGGTTGCTCAAAAAATAAGTTTACTATGATGTTTTTAATTTGCCAGTCAAGGTTTCAGTATATTGAAAGCAACTTTTTCAATTACAGTAATAACCAGGATTTGGGGGTGTTTATTCGATAAGTGGATTATTGTAGCAACTCTCATGACAGCTGTAAGAGCTTTATTGTCAGTGTTGTCTTGATTTCAGAATTGGGGGGAATTGAGTCTCAAGGAGGTGAAGTTACTTGCCCAATGTCAGCCAGCTAGCCAGAGCCCAGAACCCAAACCGGAAGGTCTGCCCAACTCTTAAAGTCCTTGCACTTGTCGATGAGGTTCTGCTGACTCCCATTGTCATAGGACAGATTGAAAATCCATCTAGTATCAGATAGGCCTTTTAGTATCCTTTGGAGAAAGTTAAAATTCAACACGATTGCTGTGGTGCCTCCTTTCCTGAAATGTTACACCCTACTCTGATGTGCTTTATTGGCTGAAAATCTTCTTTCCATAAACTGCATCAAGTTGGTGATGCTTTATGCAACAGAAAGAGAAAAAATTTACCATAAACACAGCAAATCATTGGATAAATCAATCTGGGTATTTTCACATAATGATATTCTCTACAGTAATAAAAATGAACTCCTACTACTTGGACAAACATGGGTGAATCTCACAGATACAATGACGAGTGAAAGAAGGTGAGACAACATTCTGGTGTATGTTTCCATTAATACATATGGAATATGGGGCTATCAACTGGAGGGTCTTAAGGAAGCCTTCTAGAGTTCTGGAAATTTTTGTCTTCATCTGGCTGAGGTCGCGTGGGTGTATACAGATGTGAAAATGCTTCTAACTATATACTTAACATTTGTGTAGCTTAGTGGTTTTCGTTACACCTCAATGAAAAATTAAGATAACAAGCAAATCACAATATGCATTTCATCTGGGACCTCCATGTCTAATGGGAAGACCATTTTAAACTAAGGACCTATGAGTTTTAGAATTGTTTCCTAGTGAGACTTCTTACACGTCACCCAGCTTACAAGTGGGTCAGTGACCTGACAGTCTTGAGGAGCTAATGCACAGGCACCAATTTATATGTCACCATATCCATACGCTAAAACACACATACTGCATTCACTAGAGAGTTCTTCAGGGCTCTGTGTCTTTACTTTCCGTGACACTTGCATGAGAACATGTACTCTGAGGCTTCTGCTTTATTAGAACCTGGTCACCCAATTATTATTCAAAAGGACCATCTTTAGTCATTATAGAGGCTTAAATTATGTTTAAGGAGGCAATGAAGCATGCAATATATTTCACAAAGGTTTCGCCTGAAAATGTATGAATAAAGTTTGAGAATTTAAAGGGGACTTTTCCCAGTTAGCTCACAGACTGCTTTAATTCTGTATTTTGTTCTGCCAACAGAATCATAAGGCACTGTGCCTTATATAAATGTTGAACTTTGCATATTTAACATTCTAAAGTAACTCTCACGTTTCTCAGAGCATGCTTAGTCTTTGAAATTACATTTGCAGGGATACCAAGATCTGATTAACACAACACCTGTAAAAAGCTGTTTCTAAATTTTTGGAGATTTTCGTGTGATGTTTACAGGTGTGGTTCATTTACTGTGCCATAAAACTTGTGCAGTTTTTCATCATTAGAAGCCTCTCTGGTTGGTAACAACTGTCAATCTATCAGTCATTGCGCAAAGATATTTTGAAGGCTTACTGAGGAGGAGGCATCGGGTTTCCTATTGCAGTATGTCTTCAAACAAAACAAAGCTCATAGTCTGGTTGATACAGTATTAGAACTGTGGCTACTAATATCAAAATTACACAATTCACAGGGTTTGAGCACCTGATTGGCAGAAAAAAATCATTTTCTTTTGTCTGTGCTTTTGTTTGTCTAATAGATACATTTGCAGTACAATACATCCTGGTGTAATTGTTGGCACTTATTAGGTGCTTAGTAAGTATTTGTTGAATGTATGAATTAGTGGTTGAATTAATGAATAGGTGGATGGATGGAGTTTAGCACTGATCATTTTAACAGTAATGTTTACTGTTCAGTAATTTCATCATTGAATTCTTCCCATGTGCCTGGCATTGTGTGAATTATTTTACGTGGATTGTCCCACTGGCCTCTCTCAGCCCTCTGAGGAAAGTACAGCCCTAAGAGGAAAGTATTTTTACTATCTCCATGTTCCAGACTGAAGAATCTGAGGCTTAGGACAGTTAAGTAATTTGTTTGTGTAAAACTGGAATTGGCAAACTTTTTCTATAAAGGGCCAAAGGGCCAGATCATAATATTTTCGACTTTGCAGGCCACGAGATCTCTGTTCCAACTGCTTGATTGTGGTTTTGTAACACAAAAACAGCCACCAATGATACGTAAATGAGTGGACCTGGCTGTGTTCCAATAAATGTTTATTTACAGATGCAGTCTGTGGGTGGGATTTGCCTTGGTGGTCATGGCATGCTGGCCCTTGTCACACCTCATCCGTGGTAGAAGTGTAATTTGAACCAAGGCAACCTGACTTGGAAGACCGAGTGTTTAACCAGTTAGGAGCAAATTCTGCACTTGATCTTAGCCAAAAGGCCGAGAATTGATACGAGCAAATTCTGAGCTAGAAAAAGGAAAAAGGCTAGAAACTTGCTTTAGAAGTTCTTGTTAATAATGATAACTATTATTTTTTAAATTTTATATTTCTTGCTTTTGCCTTTTCCTCCTAATTCCATACCACTTTTCAGTCATGGATTAAAAGAAAATAAAAACAAATCCCACCACAATGTGATAATCCCCTGGTCTGTATAGAGTGGAAAAATAATGCCTGTGTCACAGGCATCTTTTCATTTTACCCCTGCAGAACCACCCAGGAAGTGTGCGTCATTGTCCACTTGCCCATAGTGATTAAAGTCACTTACCTCAGGTCACACAACCAAGACTTGGATCACATTTTTTGGACATAAATCCCAGAACTCTTTGAACTCTCTAGATACCCTGGTTAAAGTCTTCTTTTAGCTTCGTCCCCCTTACGTCTTTTCCCTGCTTCACCTCTTTAATAGCTACCTCCTATTCTTCTGGGAAGCAAACATCTTGTTAGCACCAGCTCTCTGTTGGCACTAAGGTAGAGCTGGGAATATGAAACAAACTAAATAAAGGGCAAGCCCTGCCCTCAGGGAGCTTCTGGTCCAGTCAAGGGAGCAGATGTCTAAACAGTTAATTACAATGAAGGGTAGGAAGTGCTGGAGAAAGGATATGTTATTCCCATGATACCCAGAGGGTGTGAGGATTTCTGACCTGCTTAAACTTCAAGGACTCTCCAGCCTGGATTTCCTCAGCTGACGCAACCAGTTGGGCTGTACCCTGAGCTTCAGGAATTGACAAACTGAGACTGGTGCCAGGAAGGAACTAAGTGGAGTACTGAGTTAGCAAACATTTGGAATGAGCCAGGGAAGGCCTCCTGTAGGAGCCACATTGAGCTGAGCCCTGACGACTGAGAACTTGCCCTGCAAAGAGCTAAGGAATGAGCAGCCTAGTCAGTGGGAACAACGGGGGCAAAGGCCTGGAGGCAGTGAAATGCTCAGAGTATTTGAGGAAGAGGAAGGAGGCCCAGGAGTCCTGTAGGGAACCATGGAAATCCTGGAAGAATCTAGAGGTCTGCTGGGCCCAGATCTGGGAGAGCTTTTACGCTGTCATGGGTTGTGATTGGTTTTATTTATTTTTATTTTTTATTTATTTTTAAAATTTTATTTATTTATTTATTTTTGAGACAGAGTCTTGCTTTGTCACCCAGGCTGCAGTGCGGTGGTGCAATCTTGGCTTATTGCAAACTCCACCTCCCGGTTCAAGCAATTCTCCTGCCTCAGCCTCCCGAGTAGCTGGGACTACAGGCATGCACCACCACGCCTGGCTAATTGGTTTTTTTTTTTTGTATTTTAGTAGAGGTGGGGTTTCACCGTGTTGGCCAGGATGGTCTCGATCTCCTGACCTTGTGATCTGCCCACCTTGGCCTCCCAAAGTGCTGGGATTACAGGTGTGAGCCACCGTGCCCAGCCAGATTTATTTTTAAAAGCTCATTCTGACTCAGTGGTTCTCATCCCTACCTGCACATCAGAATCATCCAGGGAGCTTTTCAACATCCAGATGCCCAGGCCACACCCTCAGGTCAATCAGAATAGTGTTTCATCATTGTTGTAGTCTACTTTTGTTTTTAGTTTTTTGGGTTTTTTTTTTTTTTAAGCTGATTAAAGATGATTCCAGTGGGCAGCCAGGGTAAAACAACTACTGGTCTATTAGGCAGAGAAGGAATTGGAGGGTACAGCAGAGAAAGCAGGCAACCCAGTTAGGTCAGGCTTCTAGAAGTGGTTTAGGTACAAGATGGTGTTGATCCAGGATACGGTTAGACCAGAGGAACTGCAGAGAAGTGGTGGTCAGATTCAAGATGCGTTTAGGAGCTAGAATCTTCCAGACTTTCTGGGCGGCAAGAAAGGAAGTGAGTGGGTTAAGAAAGGAGTGGAATCAAAATAATTCCTAGGTATGGGGATTTAGTCTGCTGGATGGAAAAATGTTAAAATTGTATTAAAATAAAAGATTGAAGGCCAGGTGCAGTGGCTCACACCTGTAATCCCAGTGCTTTGGGAGGCCAAGGTGGGTGCGTCACTTGAGGTCAGGGGTTCGAGACTAGCCTGGCCAACATGGCGAAACCCCGTCCCTACTAAAAATACAAAAATTAGCCAAGTGTGGTGGCATGCACCTGTAATCCCAGCTACTGGGGAGGCTGAGGCAGGAGAATTGCTTGAACCCACAGGTGGAGGTTGTAGTGAGCCAAGATTGCGCCACCGCACTCTAGCCTGGGTGACAGCAAGACTCGGTCTCAAAAGATTGGAAGATGAAAGATTGGGGTGTGGGTAGAGGATTGTGATTGGCTGAATTTAGTTCAGGACTCCAAAATGATTGATCTGTCTGTAACCAGAAGTGGGAGTGTTTTTGGAACTTTGTGTGTTCCTGGTTGGGTACCAGCAGGGCATGCCTGCCTCTTTGGGGGAAAGAATGGCTTATAGCTACAGTTTTTAAGGATCTTAGATGTGTTAGTAACTGTGCTAAATACTCATTTAATCCTCTTAACAACCCTATGAGGTTTTTTAGGGGGGTGATCTCAACATTACATATGAGGAAGTTGAGGCACAACTAGATTGTAATTCACTTTGCTGTGACCAAACAACTGCTTAGTAGAAGAGCTGGGCTGTGAATCGGGTTTCAGAAACCCTGTACTTAACCACAACACTTGTCTTACGTACCCAGCTTGCAGTTTAAAATGAGCTCATCGTGTTCACCTACAGGAGATCCATCTGCGCTTTTTCTATGGAGTTACTTATTCCCAGGTTACTGTCAATGGCAGTTTTCATAAGATAAGCCTCTTCCTGGCTAAATGTTACCTACACCACCCTCTCCCCTACTGGGACCATTTTTTCCCAACCGAACTGCTGGAAGAATTGAAAGATCCTGAGCACAGTTGCTTAAATAAGTAGACTACATGCTCTGTGAAGAAATCATATTATTTTCTCAGAGGAGAGAGAGTTGGCCCAGTGAGGCAATGATTGCTGGGAACAAACTTTCTGGTTTTCCATTTTGTTCTGCTACAAATGGCACATTCTATCAATCAAGGCCTGCTGGGAAAGATTTTGTCTTTCCTCGTTGCAGTTTAATTTTATCCTCCGTTGAACTCAGGTGCATGTTAAATACAAAGCCAAACTCTTCAGTTAGCATTAATCTATGTCCTCCTCGAGACGGGGCTGGATTTTGTTTAGACTGCCTCTTACTAGAAAGGAATTTCCCTAATTTGTGGATTTTGAGATGTTTGTCCACTTAAACAAGCTATCCGTAACCCCCCACCCAGAAAAAACATAGCTTAACTGAGACCCTTAAATCATGCTCCAATGGCTTTAACAGTAGCCCCCTAAACACAATTTTCACTGGTTTGTCTGTGAATTAAGTACAATGTTTAGATGAGTTAGCTGGTTTATTTCATTGAGGATGATGACAAGGAGCTTAAGTTTCTCTTGTAGTATCAGGCAGCAAACCCCTTCCATGAGCCCATGGTTTAGAAGGGAAAGACCTGTGAGGTATTACTTAGGAGAGTGAATTGATGCTTAATCAGTCTTCAGAGACTACATTATGAGAGCAATCATTCAGTGCTTCTAAGGAAGCACAGAGTAAAACTACCCCCTCTTAAAAGAAAAAAAAAAAAACAGTGGGGTATGTAATTAGTTTGCACTTAATTGCTGTGGATTTGAAACAGCAGCTGCCCATGCCACTGCATTACGCCCTGTGCCTTGTTCAGTGGCACCTTTCACTTAGGTTCTGTGCTGCAATTAATTGGTTTTCTATATTTGTTTAAACATAAAAGCTACCGAAAATTCTATATCCCAGAATTGATTATCGATGTTTATTTGCTCCATTTGGGGTTTGCTGATTCTTTTTGCCAAGTTTTCTTGGTTGGAACTTGGATTCTAAACAAACTGCTTCTTTTCAAACTCTAGAAACAGTGACATAGCAGCTGAGGTCCATGAGAGACAAGAACTCATCTAAAAGAAGGGGACTGCCCTTTGATAGTTGATGCAGCAGTGTAAGGAAAATGGTGATGTGTGCGTTCCTTACAGAAGCCAGGGCCCCCAACCCCTCTGTGGGAGCTAGAACTAGATCATCAGCTCTATGAGGGCAGAGCACTGGGATTTGTTCAATGACATATTCTATTCTGCTACTCAGTTCTTGGCATACGGTTATCTACTGCTATGGAGCAAATTACTACAAACTCAGCAGCTTAGAACAACACACATTTACCATCTCGCAGTTTCTGTGTGTCCTCAGATTCAAGGTTTCTCACAAAGCTGCAATCAAGGTGTCAACTGGGACTATGATCTCATCCGAAAGTTCAACTGGGGAATGATTCACTTCTGATTTTACTTAGATTGTTGGCAGAACCCAGTTCCTCAAGGGCTATTTGACTGAGGAGCTTCTTAGCTGTTGGCCGAAGGCCACCGTCAGTTCCTTTTGGCATTATCATAGCTCACTGTAACCACTAACTCCTGGGCTCAAGCTATCCTCCCATCTCAGCCTCCGGGGTAGCTAGAACTACAGGTGTGCACCACCAAACACTGGCTAATTTTTAAAATTCTTTTCTAGAGATGTTGTGTTGCCCAGCTGGTCTCAAACTCCTGGCCTCAAATGATCCTCCTGCCTCAGCCTCCCAAAGTGCTGGAATTACAGGCGTGAGCCACTTCGCATGGCCAGAATCTTTCGTAACATTGCTTTTGCCTTATTCTACTGAATAAAACTAAGCCACTAGATCTAGCCCACCCTCAAGGGAAGGTGATTACATAAGGGTCTGAATACCTGGAGTCAGGGGTCTTTGGAGGATCATCTTAGAGTTAGCCCATCACAGCCTGCAGTAGACACTCAGTACATACTGGTTGAATCAATGAGCTTAAGGAGCCAGTGCTTATAATTTGGGCTGAGGGCCCATAACATTGTACCCCCCGTCACCTTTTTAATAACTATAAAGGAGTATTTAAGGTCACTTAGGTCATTTTAACATTCTACATATGATACCTACATGATATTTACATGGTCTTCCCCCATTCCTAATAATGCAAAATGATAATCTTACCTACTCCTATGGAGGGACATTTTTTCAACAGAAGGATCAACCTGGCAACCTCTTTGATCCAATGTGCCTTGTCTCTTATATTTTTCATGCTGCATACGTGATAGGAAATTAAAGGCATCCCCACTCAGTGTTTTCTGGATTTCGAGTCTTTTGTAAATGGAGTACCCCTGAGCAGCTTTTTGCTTCCAGGGAATGAAAAAACAAGGGTAAGAGTTCACATCTAATGTGTTTTGGTTGAAGTAACTTGCTACATGTGAAAACAGCCGGCTCTGCCTTCTCCACTAAGCCTTTGATATTGTTGGGGCTTTTCAGTGCATGGCGAGATTATTAACAAGGGAAAGTCAAAGTTGTCCAGCACTGCCACACAAAATCAGGAGAAACTTGCAGGCAAGTCACTGAACCTGAAATAAGCTGCTTTTGCCCCAGGCTTCCCCAGATCTCATACCTTTTACTTTATTTTATTTTATTTTATTTTTTTAAATTCAAAGGTCATGACAATATCTGTGTGAAATAGTGTGCATTGTAGCTTAAGACTCTAGGTCATGCTTTGCAAAGCTGGAATTTCTGTTTTGCTTCTCTCCAGTTCAGGAGCAGCCTACACTTTGAGAAGACTGGAAAGGGTAGGACAGACAGGTTCTGGGACCCCTGCTTGGAATGTTGTAAAGCCTTTCCCAACACCTTCTTGACTCTGAAACACAGTGCATCAAAAAGACAGAAGGACAAAAATCACCATGCAGCCCCTATGGGAGTACCATTTGCCAAGCACCCCAGCCATCCCACTTCCTCCCTCTCTTCTGCTCTGGCTTTGAAATGGTGTGTTGGGTGAATCTGAAGCCAGAGGAAATGGAATTGTATGCCCACCCCAGGACAGTTTGATCCTCATGAAAATGAGAAATCGCCTGTATTGACAATCTGCAAGACTGCGCCTGGCAAGATCTGTCATTTTGTACGGATTTGCTACCAGCCTTGCTGTCGCCCTACGGGGATTGGTTTTTCCAGTAATGCACTCTTCCAAGCCAAGTCTGACAATGAGATGGTAAACGCTCTGGTGGGTTTTGGAGGCAGGGTCAGGGGGCCAGAGAATGGTCAGTTTAAGTAGATCAAAAGCACAAAATTCATTTCCTCAAGTGGCCTTCTCTGACCACATATCTCAATTCTCTGGAGATGAATAACCTGTGAATTAAGTAGTTTCCATTAATATTATGAATTAACAGTAAGTAAACCGTGTCCGTGCTCAAGCTGCATTTGAAGGGGGGAGGGTGAATCCTATTAGCATTTATAATTGTGTTTCCTTTTCATATTAATCCCTTCCCAAGCCTGAGGAATTAGGAGTTTTCTCATCTGCCAATGGAAACCAGTCCCAGGAGTCTGTCCCTGTCAAATCCTGGAAAATAGATGATGATACAGGGCCATACCTTTCGCTTCAGACAGGGGCTCTTCTGTGAGAAGCCTCGGTTATATTTTGCATATCTGTTAGATTAGGCTTAATGTGTGATCCTGGAATTTAGTAGTTGCATTTAAAGCAATTCCCTAGACCAGGAATCCACACTTATTTACTCATCTTTATCGGAATTTCATGAAAAGTCCTTAAGGTTTACAGAGCTCCTTTTTCCCTTGCCATGCATCACTCTGAATTGTGTCTCTGTATTCCTCTCTGACTTATTTCATGGCAGTTTGGGATGCCACATGTGCCAACACCTCTGATTCCGCTTTTTGTAATATCCCATTGCAGCAGTGATAGTTAGGAGACACTAGAAAATGATGTTGGAATGTCAAAAGGGAAAAACTACATTTCTGTATCAGAAACTAAGACCATTGGCTATACAAGAAGGAAAGTAATATTTGTGAAGACTAAAAAGAAAAGTCAGGAAAAGAAAAGTGTTTTCAATATAGCTCAGTGGTTAGTGGTTTCATGCTAAAATTGTCTTCTTGAACCTATATAGCCACATTTCCTAAATTATTGCCAAGTGTTTAACTTACTAATAAAAGAAGCCGGGCAGTGATCTCTCTCTGGGTAAGGGCTAACCAAAATGCAGGGATGCAAAATAATGAAGTTA
Source organism: Macaca mulatta (assembly GCF_049350105.2). NCBI lineage: Eukaryota > Metazoa > Chordata > Mammalia > Primates > Cercopithecidae > Macaca > Macaca mulatta. The sequence goes on from NC_133407.1 coordinate 125,708,895, forward strand.
TAAATGCTTTGTGACAGCAACATGAACAAAAATCTGGTTAGTGGTCACTAGGATGTTGAAGTCAGAATGAGAGAAACTACAGCATCCTTGCCACAAGGCTCTTTAGGTAAGAGCCACGGAAGGAGGGGAGATTCAGATGTGAAACCAAACATCCTGAGAAGTGCTTGCCCTTGTGCTAATACAACGATTAGCTTCTGAAGACACAGTTACCTGCTAACTGCTGGGGTGGGTGAGTCCTCTTCTCCGCAATTCAGGAAGGCCATGTGGAGTTTCTGGTCCTGCCGTTTGTCACTATCCTCTGCAGCCATGGTTAATGGTGTAGCCATTCACCCTCAGCATGCATAAATCCTTTTTCCCACAAGAGGATATTGGCTGGGTGTAATGTTTATGGTACTGAAGGAGCAGCTGGTGGTATCGGATTCAAGGCAAGTAGGTTGTCTTGATCATCCTATTTAGCAGATGGCTAGGACTTGACAGAGAGACAATTATTAGGATCCAACTCAAGGGCCAAATGGCATGGGGGCAGTAGAAGTAAATGGCAGCACATATCTGAACGCAGGCACATGTCATCTGATGGGGTCTCTCTGCTTCCTTTTCATTTTACTTCAAGCAAGAGTAAACACAGGCCCTCCTGTAGAGCCTCCAGATAAACATATCTCTAGAGATTATTGATAGCGTGGCTACTAATTTGATCATTACGTGGATCCTTATGGTGAGCTATTAATTGGAAAGAAAATGTTACGAAGTTTAGATTCCATGAGCATTTATGTGAATTTGGCCTTTAGCCCAAACCTACGTTTCATGGTTTTCTGTATTGTCAGTGTCTCTATATACTTTGGTTATATCTAAAGACACTGAAAAGCTTTAATTCAGAGCCCTCTGTCGAGTTTGTGTGCCATCCTTTTGAAGATGACTAATGCCACGAAAGCTGCTCTGAAGTGGAAGTGCCAGGAGCGAAGTTTTGCAATGAGAGTATGAACTCTGCAGGGAAAGGGGGTGGGTGTCTGTTTCTTCTAGTCCATTTTAAGCTCATTTGTGCAATTGCTGCCTTCTCCATATTACTGCATAACTCCTTTGATCTTAAAGTGGAAGGAAGCAAATTTCAAGAGCCAGGATCACTTCTCATGTGGCTTTAAAAGGAACAGCATATTACAAAATTGAGTGGATGTCAAATAAAACATAAATTTGGATCTTTTGAAATTTGAACTCAGAGAGGTATTACTTTCAGAGCCAAGCACGTTGACAAGCTCAGGGATAAATTTCATTTGTTTGTCATTCATTTAAATTCGAGTGTTTAGGTCAACTTGTTGCCCAGTGTTATTTGTCCTTTATTGGATGTGGCATTTGTACCCAGCATTATACTATAAGCTTTAAACGTTTAATCCTCATGACAACATTATAAGACTGTATCCCCATTTCACAGACAAGGACACTAAAGCTCAAATCATCCATACCTGACTCAGAATTCCATATTTTCCCCATGCCTGGCCTCCTCCATCCTAGACGAAGAATAAAATGTAAACACAGGTTGCTAATACAGCCCTCTTCACTGTTGTCATATTTAAAAACTGCCAAAATTGCTTAGCTTATGCCCATGAATTTTTTTTAAGTGGGAAATTGATTGAAACAGTGAGTGAAAGGGATTATTTCAGTTAGGGTTGTGCCTTACTGGAACAAATTCACTTATTAGCATGCTCTTTGGATTCCCCATCCTGAGTTTTAGAACCAAGACATAGACCAGAGGATGAGCTCAGTATTATTAGTAAGTTACTTTGACCAGCTAATAATCTTCATTTTCTCTCCTTTTCTCCTCGTTCATCTTCTCAACGCCAGCCATATTAACCACCAATGAAGACAATGGGAGCTGAATGGTTGTTGTCGAAGGCTTGACATTTATGCAGTTGTTTAGAATCTGGGGTCAGGTTCCTGAGCTCAGATGAGGTGAGGTCTGAGTATCAGACACGGAGAAGCTGTAATCAGAAGTGACCAAAAATTGAACCTGGACTAAGTTGACTGGTTGTTTTCCTTTTGCATAGCCTACAAATATTATTGGTGTGTGTCAGTCATGGAAGATTAGAAACACTGTGTTTGAGCCTTCATATTATCAGATGAGACTAAATGCATTAAAAAGTTCCTGTCCTGGTCTTTTTTGTGCTGCTATCACAGAATACCACACTGGGTAATTTATAATGAACAGAAATTTATTTGGGTAATGGTTCTGGAGGCTGAGAAGTCCAAGAGAATGGCCCTGACATCTGGCAAGGCTTTTTTGCTACATCATAACCATGGCAACGCATATCACATGAACAAGAGAGAGAATGTGAGAGAGCAGGAGGGGATTGCAAGGGGGCCAAACTCACTTTTATAACAAATTCTCTCTGGCAGTAATGATGATAATCTATTCATGAGGGCAGAACCCTCATGACCTAGTCACCTCTTAAAGGTCCTGCTTCTCAACACTATTGCTTTGGGAATTAAGTTTCCAACACATGAAATGTTGGGGATGCATTCAAACCATAGTGGTCCCCCGAGTGTAAAATATTCCCTCTCGTTCAGGATCCAAGATCAGAGTATCTGATAAATGTTGCCATGGTAGAGAAGGGATAACACCTTTTTGGAGGAGCACATGAGTTGATCAGGTGGCCAGCAAATGCTTTATCTTGTGATGTGGAATATTACTGGGAAACTTTTAAGACATACCATAAGCAAGATACATTGCTTTAAAAAATTGTTGTTATCATAGCCTATTTCCCATTTTTTATTATTGCATACAACTCATAGAAACTCTAATGGCTAAATTTTGCTGTGTACCAAATGATTCCAGTTAGTTAAATCGTTTTATGGGTCAGTAGGTTGGCTGGTCAGTTCTGGGTATGGCCAGTTCAGCCCATCTCTGTGGACTGCAGATGGTTCCACTGAGGGTGGATGGTCTCAAATGGACTCACTCACCTGTCTGGTGGTGGTAGGCTGGTGAGTCTAGAAGAACGTTAGCTAGAACTACCTATGTCTACTCCTTGTAATCGCTCATCCTTTAATAGGCTAACTTGGAATTCTTCACTTGATGTCAGGATTCCAAAGAATCCAAGTGTTTTATGAGCTTGTGTCTGCATCATGTTCACTAAAATTCACTAAAGCAAGACATATGGACAAGCCCAATTTCAAATAATGGAGTAATTGGTGTACACTTTTCATAGAGGAGGGCAAAGTCAAGTTATAAAGGTGCATGTAACAGGGATAGAGGGAATTTGTGGCCATTTTGTCATTTCTCACAGATATTAGAGTAACTGCAGGTAGTTAAGCTGGCATCTCCATACTGAATCAAAGGGACCATCTTTTTGTCTATAGCTTGAATTTGATATGGAATCATTCTCTGGGATCCTTATTTTATTCTATTCTGGCCTCTTGAAACTTGACCACATTTACTGGTTAGGTTCTCCTCTCTTGTATTCCTGAGCTGTAATTCCATTTTTGACCAGGTTTTAAAATTTTGATCAATTACTTGCTATGGTACAAATACAATGTTTCTTCTAATGCAGGTTTAATTTGGTGTATTCTGTGCATGGTTACCTTTCAAGAATGTTTCATGCTTCAGTCCCTGGCTTGAGCAGCTTCTCAGGCAATTTGGAGGCACACTTATGCCAACTCCCAGAATTCCACCTTTATGATCTGATACACTGGGTTCCTATTCACTGATTTTTTTTTTTTTTTTTTTTTTTGGTATCTGTAGTGTTTACAATGCAGTAGCAAACTCCACATATTTTATTAGTCTATAAACACAATCCTGTACTTAATAGCATCTGTATTCTGAATTGAGGCTCTAGACATGAAGATGTAATCACTATTAACTCATAGAGCATCTAATGAGGGCTTCTAACCGTCAACCTCTGCACCATTGACATCTTAGCCAGATAAGATGTTGTGGAGAGCTATTCTGAGCATTATAGGATGTTTAGCAGCAGCCCTGGCCTCTACCTTGATGTCAGTAGCCCCTCCCCTTGTCATTCCCCTCCCACTGCTATGTGACAACCAAAATTGTCTCCAGACATGGTCACATGTCCCCCTGGTAGGGCAATATCTCCCCCATTTGAGAACCACTGCTCTCTTCTGGAGACGCTGAGGCTTAGGAGAGCTGGAAGTGTGTGGAGTGTGTGTTACTGTCAGAGAGGACACACGAGGAACAGCAACCCAACAGGGAAAATTTGTAAGAGTAGAAAGGAATGTGGAAAATTTTCAGTCACCTTAAAATTCATTCTAGGGGTGTCTCTTGATTCCTCTGAATCGACCTGAAAGCATCAAATTGGATTGAGCTACAGAGTGAAAGTTTCATCAATATCTCAACTTCATTATGTGAGAAGTGGATTATATATAAATACTACCAATGAGGGATGGGGGGAGCTATGCTGGCCGTAGATAATAGATTTTTGAAAAACTATTTATTTTGGAAAGACTTAAATATACATAAAAGTGAAGAAAATTGTAGAATGACCCATCCTATACCCACCACCCAAGGTCATAAATGATTGATTCAGGTCAATCCTGTGGCATGTATACCCCACTCACTCCCCCTGCTGTTCACTCTTGGATTATTTTGAAACAAATTCAAGATGTCATTTCATTTCATTTGTAAAAATCTCTGTATGTCTAAAAGAAAGTATTTGAAAGCCAAAATTGTAATATGCTGCTAGAATTTTAATCTTCTAGAATGGGCAAGAATGAGGAGTTCTGCTGAGTAGTATTAGAAAGTTAAGGGAAAGAAGAGATGGGAGGAAGACTGAAGAGGCTTGGCTTTTGAGGGGGATTAAAAACCCCAGGAGGAAATGAGGGTGGGAGACACTGTCTCTTCAAGCTTCTCTCCCCTCTTCTTTTGCTTTCCATAAATTTTAGAATATGTGATTTTTCACAAGGGACTGGGATCCTTACGAAGGAGAATAGGCTGGTAGGAAACAGATTCATTTTCTAAAAAGAAGGGAAAAACATAATCACCAGAAAATGTTGAAATCTTCCCTCAATGATGAATTGCTCTCTTATGACTTTCAATGACTTTTTAGCCTATTGGACCTACTTTTAATAAAACAAGGCAAGAAGAAAATCTTGCAGTTGCTCTTTAAGATTTTCCTTGGACTATAGTATTTGTCTCCTGTTATAATGTATTCTGAGAAGTTTCTTTTGATTTAGACTTCCTCACTTGATTTTATGATGTCATAAATCTCCTGAATTTGGTGAGAGCCATGTTGTATGTGAGAACTAAGCAGCTTGCTAGATAACATCTACTCCCCCCTCCCTTCTCTTTAGAAGATTAAACTGAGACTGTTGTGCCTGATGCCAGAATAGATTTAACCAATCATGTTTCCTTTACATGTAGGTCAGTCCGAGGGACAATTCTGCACTGGATCCTATTATCCATGGGTTGAAGGGTGTTGTACATCATGGTAAGTATGCCACATACACTTCCTTTTGCTGGGAGGTGAAGGGCTCAGATCTCTACCTAAAGGAACCAGGTTATCTTGCAGAGGACAGAGGGTGACACCCATTCCTCATCCCCTGATGTTGAAGGGCATTAGAGCCATTATTTGATGGGTAAAGAGCACGCCCATTTATTCCCTGCAAATGGGTCTGGGTTAACAGTAAGCAATTTATTTCTTTTCAGGTACCAGTTTGAATGCACAGGTTATAAATCAAAACATCCTAAGATGTACTGTTCTTATGTGTTGAACTTGCCATTTGTTTCATATCTCTCCTAAAAATATTCTTTCAGTTGTCTTTTCACCTATAAATGTTTGGTTTGCGTCTCAGATCTAGGGAAGCATTTTAAGTAGCCAGACAAGTTATTAAACTTTGCAGCATGTGAGCAAGCGTCATGCCGCTACTAGAATGGAAAAGGCCAGACTACTATTCTGTGCTGCAGACCTCTTATCCTCAGGCATAAAACCAGGAGAGAAAGTAAGATAAATGGGTTCTGTCTTTTCCAACTGGTTTTTATTGGAAGAATTTCCCTGCAACTTTATTATCAGCACTGCATCATTACCTATGACATCAAGATCCTCTAATTTCAAAAGTACCCTTGTCGCAGTGAGGTGTGCAGTCTAGATGTAATGTAATGATTTGCAAAGTTTTAATAATCTAATTAGAATTCCAGAGACGTTGACAGAAATAGCATTAGTAACCATAATAAATCTCCCCTTCACCTCCACAGCTGTGATAAAACATCTTCACACCTTTTTGGGAGGATTGTCTTTAGACATTAGCCAACTCCATAGAGCTTAACAAACATCTTCCCCCTCTCTTTCAGTGAAACTAACACCAGTTGTCAGGGGTCAACTGGAGCAAGTAGGATTTTGGATTAATTGTTCTGTTCTCAAAATTGGTCAGTCATGCAGCAGGTAACAATAATAAACCTACTCAATATAGAAAAATAGGGTTACTAAAAATACCACATAGAGGCTTTCATTTTAAGATAGTTCTGGGCCAGGCGCGGTGGCTTATGCCTGTAATCACAGCACTTTGGGAGGCCGAGGTGGGTGGATCACCTGAAGTCAGGGGTTTGAGACCAGCCTGATCAACATGGTGAAACCCTGTCTCTACTAAATACAAAAATTAGCTGAGCATGGTGGTAGGCGCCTGTAATCCCAGTTACTCGGGAGGCTGAGGCAGGAGAATCACTTGAACCCACGAGGCGGAGGTTGCAGTGAGCCAAAATTGCGCCATTACACTTCAGCCTGGATGACAGAGAGAGACTCTGTCTCAAAAAAAAAAAAAAAAAAAAAGATATGTATTTCCATTGCTTCTTCCCAGTTCTCAGTTTCTGGAAGGGCACTAATCCCATCCTCCATTCTTGAGGGCTCTTACCTCCCAAAGACTCCACCTCATATGATAAACTTGGGGATTAGGATTTCAACATAGGAATTTGGTTAGGGGACACAAACCTTCAGGCGACAGCAGAGGCTGTTACATATGGAAAAACGATATCTGGCTCTGGGAGGGTTGCCAGGATGCCCAGGGTGTGGTTTCAACCCTACCCTCTAACTGGGAAGTCAGACAAGACCTGCAAAATACACTGACCTACAGAGGAAGTTCACTTATTCATTCAGCAGAAATATATTGCATGCCCACGCTGTGCAAACCCAGATTTGGAACACTGATTAAGACAGACACAGGCCAGCTCTCATGGACCTAGAAGGGAAGTGAAGTGCTGCCTTCCTCTCCCACCAGCCTGCCTGGTATGCAGCCCCTCCCAGCTTATGCATTTGCTGTTTCCTCTGTCGGGAGAGTTCTTCCTTTGCTTGTGCCAAGGGTGTCTCCTTCCTATGCCTTCAGGTCTCAGCTCCCATATTGCCTTCTTAGAAAGTTGTTTCTTAAGTATCCTATCAAATTATTCATCCCACCCCACTCCCATCACTCTCTGTTACACCATCCCAGGTTTCTTTCTTCAAAGCACTTACATGTATCTGAAATAACTGTTTGTGTATTTGCTCATATCTCAGATACTTGGGTATCAATTTCCTGAGGGCAGAAAACCATGTTAGTGTGGCATGCTGTGTCTGGCAAATAGTAGGTGCTCAGTATCTTAGCCAAATGACTGAATCAAGTAAGCATACAAATAAATAAGTGAAAATTTCAAAATGTAAAATGGGATGAAGGGAAGGAAGAACTAAAGCCCATGTGGGTTGTGCCTTGATTGGGAAGAAAAAGGAGTAGGAGTATGTCGTTCTTCCAAAAGGGAGTGGAGGACATTAGAAATAGTTTTAAAAAAAACAAAAATAACGTTTGTTGGAGGCCAGGTGCAGTGGGTCATGCCTGTAGTCCCAGCACTTTGGGAGGCTGAGGTGGGTGAATCGCTTGAACCCAGGAGTTCAAGACCAGTCTGGGCAACATGGCAAAACCTTGTCTCTGAAAAAAAAATACAAAATTTAACCAGGCATAATGGTACATGCCTGTAGTCCCAGCTACTTGGGAGGCTGAGGGGGGAGGATCACCTGAGCCCAGGAGATTGAGGCTGTAGTGAGCCTTGATCATGCCAACCTCCAGCCTGGGTGACAGAGTGAGACTCTGTCCCCCTCCCCCAAAAAAAAGCTTTTGTTGGAGCTAGAAGCATTTCAGTTGAAGGTCCTGTGAGGGATTTGAATGATCTATTAATTTGAAGGAACATAAATAATCATGTCCTTCACAGTCTCTGGCTTGGGAACAATGATAGAGATATGTAAAGAGAAAAATCAATATGGATTTCTATTGCAGTTCAGAAATGACTTTTATTTCTTCAGCTCTGGTAGTCATATATTAGAATGTTAATTTCTCATTAATTTTTTTTAAACAAGAAGCATCTTAAGTGTTTCTTCAGCTGAAATGTGAAGGAATAACCTGATCATATCAGCCAACTGTATTTGACAGTTGGTCATTAGGGTCCTCTGTTAAGCAGACACCAAGGTGGAATTTGAAGTGCAGGAAAGATTTTTGGCAAGGAAGGACTGCCTGGGAAGGATCAAATAGAGAAGGACCAGGGGTTGGTGGGGAGAGCGTTTGGGCCATGCATGGTGCAGTTCTGACACCTCTGCAAGGAGAGAGGTGAGCTAGGAGGACTGGCTGAAGGCAGCTCTAAGGAAGTCTTTGCCAAGCTATCAGAGAGCCCCAGAGCAAAGACTGCCCCTGAAAGGAGTCCTGTGTTGGCAGGAATGGCCCAGCTCTTGTTCCCCACCATGTATTGTCATTGGCTGGAGCCTCCCAGCAAGAATAGCCTGATTGTAGACGCTGGGCAGATCCTGGAGGTGCAGCTGCTGCAGGCTGTCAGCTCAACAAGCTCCTCACAGCAGCTTGTCTCTGGAAGGGGGAGAGATCTCAGGGGTGCATGCTTAAGAGTGGCACAGAGCTTCACATCTCTTTCCAGAGGCACCTTCCTAATCACACTCCCATAGTGCTTGCTCAGAGATTCTTACAAACAGTCCTGGCTCATTTTGTCCATAGTTACTGAGTACCTAATCTCAGTACACCATGAAGCTAGGCATTGAGACATGGACCTATCCTCACCACATTTGCATATGCTTGGTAGAGATGTACAATTAAGTATGTAATGATGTTAAAGTCTGGGAAGCAGCACGCTAAACTCAAACTTGGATGATTGGAAGTGTCTCAAACCAACTGAACATTAAGACCTAAAGAGTGCATGGAGATTGTCCAGGCAGAGAAGTGATGCAAGCAGGACCAGTATACATGAAGGTGTCTGTTGGTAAGAGAGGATGTAGTATCTTTGAGGCTTGGAGAATGGTGACTGATATGGTTTGACTGTGTCCCACCTAAATCTCATCTTGAATTCCCACGTGTTGTAGGAGGGACCCAGTGGGAGATACTTGAATCATGGGGGCAGGTCTGTCCTCCGCTGTTCTTGTGATAGTGACTCTCACAAGATCTGATAGTTTTAAAAAGGGGAGTTTCCCTGCACAAGCTCTCTTCTCTTGTCTGCCGCCATGTGAGACATGCCTTTCACCTTCCACCATGATTGTGAGGCCTCCCCAGTCACGTGGAACTGTGAGTCCATTAAATCTCGTTCTTTTGTAAATTGCCCAGTCTTGGGTATGTCTTTATCTGCAGCGTGAAAATGGACTAATACAGTAACATTGCTTCTCTAATGCTTTTCTAGGGAGATACAGCCTAGAAACCTCTTGACCACATGAAGTGCTGTGTCTTATGTGTTCATTTTTCTAGGCAAATTTTGATTTTTACAAACTCAAGAGCATATAAATAGAATGGAGTGAGGTGATTTGCCATTGATTCTGGTCCCATCTATCTACTCATGGAGTGATAGATGGAAGCACTAAAATGTATCTAAATCAAGTATTTTATTTGCCCTATTATCAACATCCACTGGAGAAGAAAGACTTAGGGAAAGATTGTAAATCCTATTTACTGTATTGGTTCAGTCATTAGCAGCACTTTTTGTATATAAGAACCAGCAGTTGCAAGTGGCCGTTTCTGATAAAAATACTGGTTGCTAAGAACTTAGTCTAGTTCTGATGGTTTAAAATCCATTTTTCAAAAAAATCCTGTTTGTGAATCAGTGTAAAAATGTAGTCTTCTAAGTGAGAGGCATGAGGTCAGGTGAATATGGCAGATGAGGCAAAACTTTGCAGCCCAATTTATTCAACTTTTAACGCCTTAGGTTGTGCAACGTGTGGTCAGGCGTGCTCGTAGAGAAGAATTGGGCCCTTTCTGTTGACCAAAGCTGGCTGCAGTTTTCAATGCATCTCATCAAATTGCTAAGCATACTTCTCAGTTGTCATGGTTTCGCCAGGATTCAGAAAGCTGTAGTGGATCAGACCAGCAGGAGACCACCAAAGAGTGACCATGATCTTTTTCTGGCACATGTTCGGCTTTGGGAAGTGCTTTGGAGCTTCTTCTCAGTCCAGCCACAGAGCTGGTCATCGCCCGTTGTCATATGAAATCCACTCTTTGTCACATGTCACAGTCTGATCGAGAAATGATTCATTGTTGTTATGTAGAATAAGAGAAGATGACACTTCAAAATGACATTTTTTTTTTTAATTTTTGCTCAACTCATGAGGCACCCACTTTTCGAGCATTTTTACTGTTCCAATTTGCTTCAAATGTCAAACTACTATAGAATGGTTAACACTGAGTTCTTTGGTAACCTCCTTTATAGTCGTAAGAGGATCAGCTTCAATGAATTGCTCTCAACTTGTTGTTGTCAACTTACGCTTCTCATCTTCAAGGCTCTTGTCTCTTCTGCAGAACTTCTTGGACTACTACTGCACTGTACGTTCATTAGCAGTTCCTGGGCCAAATGCGTTGTTGATGTTGTGAATTATCTCCACCGTTTTATGGCCCATTTTGAACTCGAATAAGAAAATTGCTCAAATTTGCTTTTTGTCTAACGTCATTTCCATAGTCTAAAATAAATATAAAATAAACAGCAAGTGCTAAGTCATTAGCAAAAACACAAAGCAAGAAATAGGTGCATTAAAATGATGTATAACATAACCATATTTATTGAAGAATGCATTCCAATATCATTGTTGCAAATTTGAACAGTACAAAACTACAGTTCCTTTTGCACCAACTTATTTGCATCAACGGTTTTACCTAACTGATCCGTGTTAAGAAATATGTGTGGGGCAGGCATGGTGGCTCATGCCTATAATCTCAGCACTTTGGGAGGCTGAGGCAGGTGGATCACCTGAGGTCAGGAGTTTGAGAATAGGCTGGCAAACATGGTGAAACTCCGTCTCTACTAAAAATACAAAACTTAGCCAGACATGGTGGCACGCATCTGTAATCCCAGCTACTTAGGAGGCTGAGGCAGGAGAATCACTTGAACCCGGGAGGCAGAGGTTGCAGTTAGCTGAGGCCACGCCATTGTACTCCAGCCTGGGTGACAAGAGCAAAACACTGTCTCAGGAAAAAAAAAAAAAAAGGTATGCGCATTATACGTCGCTTCTCGTCCTTTCGGCTAAGATCGAGTGTATGTGCATTGTGTCCTGTGTCAGTTAAAAGGCATCTGTTTTTTCTTTTCATGTTGCTGGAATACATAATTTCTCTTCCTTTTTATAGTACTCACCCCAGGAAAATTCAGCAGGCTATTTGTGTACATACGCATATACTGTCAAAAGGCCTCAAAACATCATCCTCTTGTGTCAGTCCTCTGAAACGGACCACTTTTGTATTCCTGATAGGAAACTTGCCTCTGGTGATTGCTTGGTATTTTATCTGCTTGTCCTCTTTTCCCACCCCTCCCCCACTGTCACTTTCCTCTCCTGGAGAATATATCATCTTAGTGAGGTGTAATAGGCTTTGTTTTCTTTTTGTTGTTGTTGTTTTTTGAGACGGAGTCACTCTGTCGCCTAGGCTGGAGTGCAGTGGCGCGATCTCTGCTCACTGCAAGCTCCACCTCCTGGGTTCACACCATTCCCCTGCCTCAGCCTCCCCAGCAGCTGGGACTACAGGCGCACACCGCCACGCCTGGCTAATTTTTCGTAATTTTAGTAGAGACGGGGTTTCACTGTGTTAGCCAGGATGGTCTCGATCTCCTGACCTCGTGATCCGCCCACCTCAGCCTCCCACAGTGCTGGGATTACAGGCGTGAGCCACTGTGCCCAGCCTAGGCTTCGTTTTCTTTCATAGGAAATGTGAGGGGGATAGTCAGAAACTGCCACAGACAGTGGCTCACACTCATAATCCCAGTACTTTGGGAGGCTGAGGTGGGTGGATCACCTGAGGTCAGGAGTTCGAGACTAGCCTGGTCAACATGTTGAAACCCTGTCTCTACTAAAACTACAAAAATTAGCCAGGCATGGTGGCGGGCACCTATAATCTTAGCTACTCGGGAGGCTGAGGCAGGAGAATCACTTGAACCTGGGAGGCGAAGGTTCCAGTGAACCGAGATCACACCACTGCACTCCAGCCTGGGCAACAGAGGGAAATTCTGTCCCCACCCTCCCCCAAATCCCCTGCCAAAAAAAAAAAAAGAGAAATTGCCACAGACACAACAAAATCTTCTGCTGGTCAAAGCTAGACAGCTGCTCTCTCTCTGTCTGTCTTCCCTTCCCTGGCTCTTCCAAGAAAGCTATCAGTGAAAGGACAAATAAATTATCACCTGAGAACTCGCTTCTATTAGTATCACAAAATGAGGCTCTTGCAAGCTTCTCTTGTCAAAACACGGCAGTGGCAGTTGTGACTATGACAAGATTAAAACTTTCCTTGCCAGACCAGCTTTCTCATGTGACTAGTTTGTTCACTCGACTCACCTTTGGGGGTCTCCTTCCACCTTTTTGCCCCTGCCCTGGGATACTCATCATCTCCTCACCAAATCTAAGGACAAAGTCCTAGAATAGCTATTGTCACTCCTGGCCTCTAGCAAAAAGGGAAGAAATAACAGTGAATTTGAAAATATGCATTGACTGCCCTGCCAAGCATTTCCAGAGAGTGGTGAAAGCTGTCTAAGAAACTCCACATCGTTCATCTTTCCATATTCCACCTGCTGGGACTGAGGTTTCTATAGTGAAGAGTAACAGAGCGTCATCTTCAGACCAGTCCTCTGAATTCCTTCTAGAACAGTGGGTCGGCTTCATCTTATACAGTTGCTGTTGCATCACCAGCCACACATTCACTGTTTTAAAAGAAACCAGCCCCAGGGTATGGTGCTGCCTGCACTGTTCCCCTGCTGGGGATGCACTTGGTTCCACCCCTTCAGAAAACCCTGTGCCTGTTTCTGCTGAGGTTACACATGCACCCCGCCCTCTGAGCCAGAAATGCCACACTTAAGTATATCCCCAAGAAAAATATCAACAAAAGACTTGTGCATATGAGCCTTATTCATAATAGCCACAAACTGGAAACAGCTTAAATGTCCATCAGTGGGAACATAGATATAGAAGTTGTAGACTATTCATACAGTGGAATATTATGCAGCACTTACAGATAATGAACTATGGAGTCACTCAAAAGCAAAACAGTGCATAGTACATGATTCCATTTATATAAAGTGTGAGAACAGGTCCATCCACAAAATTAATCCATGGTGATGAAAGTCAGAATAGTGGGGTGGAGGGGCCAGGTGTGGTGGTTCATGCCTATAATCCCAGCACTTTGGGAGGCCAAGGCGGGCAGATCACCTGAGATCAGGAGTTCAAGACCAGCCTGACCAACATGGTGAAACCCCGTCTCTACTAAAAATACAAAAATTAGCCAGGTGTGGTGTTATGCACCTGTAGCGGGAGACTGAGACAGGAGAATCACTTGAACCCGGGAGGTGGGGGTTGCAGTGAGCTGCGATTGCGCCACTGTACTCCAGCTTGGGTGAAAGAATGAGACTCAGTCTCAGAGAACAGTGGAGTGGAGGAATATGTTGAATAAAAAGGAACCTGAGGAAATTTTCTTGGGTGATAAAAATATTTCTCTATCTTGATCTATAGGATGATTGTACAGGCATAATATAAAAATTTGCCATGCGGTCCCCTTAGATTTCTTCATTTGACTGTTTGAAAATTAAAGAATAACCCATATATATTACACATTAATTTCCCAAATATATTGCATCCACAAAGCTTAAAAAAATTAGCAGCATGTACCAAATAGTCAAATATTAAAAATCTTGACAGTGTCAAGTGTTGGCAAGGATGTGAATACAGGAACTCTCATGTTGTTGGTAAGAGGATAACTAGTATGATCACTCTTCAGAAAATAGTTTGGCAGTATCTAGTAAAATGAATCTAAGAGATACCATTTCTATGTATGTCCCCTAGAGAAACTCATATATGTGTCCCAAGAGATGTATAGACCAGGCGCAGTGTCTCACAGCTGTGATCCCAGCACTTTGGAAGCTGAGGCAGGCAGATCACTTGAGCCCAGGAGTTTGAGACCAGCCATGGCAACATGGTGAAACCTTGTCTCTACAAAAAGTAAACAAAATTAGCCAGGCATGGTGGCACCCACCTGTAGTCCCAGCTATTTTGGGGACTAAGGTGGGTGGATCACTTGAGCCCAGGAGGCAGAGGTTCAGTGAGCCAAGATTGTGCCACTGCACTCTAGTCTGGGTGACAGAGCGAAACCTGGTCTTCAAAAAAAGAAGACATGTGGCTGGCCGCAGTGGCTCACGCCTGTAACCCCAACACTGTGGGAAGGCGAGGTGGGTGGATCGCTTCAGGACAGGAGTTCGAGACCAGCCTGGCTAACATGGCGAAACCCTGCCTCTACTAAAAAAATATACAAAAATTAGCTGAGTCTGGTGGTATGGACCTATAATCCCAGCTACTTGGGAGGCTGATGCATGAGAATCACTTGAACCCGGGAGGTTGAGGCTGCAGTGAGTCAAGATTGCACCACGGCACTCCAGCCTGGGTGACACAGCAAGACTCTGTCTGAAAGAAAAAAAAGAAGATGTGGGCAAGAATGTTTGTGTTGGTGTTTTTCCTAATTACCCAAACCTAGTAATGCCTCAGGTGCCCATCATTGGCAGGCTGAGTAAAGATGACCTGGTGCGGTCGTAGAAGAGAACATTTCACCACGATGGGAAGGAATGGCCCACTCAACAATATGGGTGCATCCGAGATTGGTAAAGTTAAGCAAAGGAAGCAAGATTCTGAAGAAAACATTGTGCGTTCCCAAAGATAAACTTCAAAACATGAGAAAACCTAACCGTTATTGCTTCGGAGTGCATATGTAGGTGTTAAAACTAAATAGGAAACCCAAATGATTATTTCAAAATGGGGATGGTGGTGACTTCCCGGGGGTGGATGAGAGAGTGACAAGGGGCTGGCTGGGTAGGGGGAGGCAAGGTCTTCTCGTGTTCTGAGTGTTGGTCACATACCCACACACCAGGGCTCACTTCAGGATCATTTTTCGACAGTACATTGATGTTTTGCACACCTTTCTGCATGGGTGTTATATTTCACAATCAAAGAAGACAATGATTAACATTAGAAAGGAAGAGATTCAGACATTGCTTTCCTCTGGGACGCATCAAGTTCCAAGCGGCCTCACGACAAGCAAAAGAGAGTGACAGCACTTTTTAAAAAAACTTTTTACCATAACTACCCCTGACAGGCTGTGTGTTCTCTCCACAAATTGATTACAGGCCAATGAAAGAACTGTGCCTGCTTGGAATTGTATCATTAAGAGGTGACTCTGAAAGCAAATATCTCCTTGTGGAGATTAGAAACAGGAAATGAGAAACAAAGGGGATGGGGTGTCAAGTGACAAGTTTAAACACAAAGGGTGCCTCACTGCTGCTGTGCCGGGTCATGCTTGCTCTGTCTGCTTAGCCCAGCAGGCATCACTACATACTCCAGAAACCCTCAGAGATACAACCACCACGGTCCCCATCATATAGAAAGGCAAGCAAAGCAGTCACAGGCTGGGCGACTTGCCCCAGGGTCACATCATGAGAAGTGACCCAGCCCAGAGTCTAACCAAGGTCTTCCTGACTTCAGACTGGCTCTCCTGACTCCAGGTCCTCTCCCGCTCAGATCCCTGTGAGGCTCCCCACCTACCTTTTTCCATCTTGATTGAAACTCATCATATGGGTTTTGTTGAAGGGGGCAAGTGAAGACATACTGAACAGGACCATAATCTGTCACTGTCACTCTGACACCATTGTGACTATCCCTGTGGTCCAAAAGCTTGAAATAAGCCATCTGAGGCCAAATGGCTGAAGTTGCTGAAAATATCTTTTGTGGACTTTGGAAGAAGAGGACAAATGCTAGAACAAGGGACTTTTGGGAAAAATGACTCCTGAGGCAGAAATGTCATTATAATCCAGTAGCAAGAAAATGGAGCAGAACTGAGTTGCTGTGAGGGGTTCTTGCCTGTTTGTGTGTGTGTGAACCACCAAGCTCCCTGAATCATAGCATCCACCCATCCTTCCATCAACTGACTGCCTAACGTGCTGAGGGTAAAATGAACAAGATTTCCCTTGTCCTTGGAAAAATTTTAGTCTCATGAAGAATTTTTTTTTTTTTTTTGCTCTTGACTTTATTGGTGCAAAGACTAATGTTACTTGCATGCAGAGTAATCTCACGTTGAACCTTCGGAATGAACTTTATTAAAGGTCTCCATTATGGAATACTTTTAAAGAAATGGAATTTTGTTGTTTTTCACTTGAAGTTGGACTCTTAGGAACACAACTGAACAAGGTTTCTAGAGCAGTACTTCAGAATTTGGGCTGGCCTGGGTTTGAATTCTGGCTCTCCAACTTGGGAGCTGTGTGACCCCAGTACAAATTACTGAGCCTCTCTGTCCCCGAGTTTCTGCCTTGTAAAGTGAGGATAATGAAAGTGCTTATCTCATGAGTATTATTGCTAAATGCGTTCAGACAGGGACAGCACAGGGAAGAAGGCATGCCTGGTATGTGTTCAGCGCCCTCTAAATCAGTGATCAGCAAACTCTAATCTGCAGACCAAATCCAGCCCGCTGCTTGTTTCTGTAAAGTTTCATTGGAACACAGCTGCACTCATTTGTTTACATATCATCTATGGCTACTTTTGCACAACAATGGCAAACTTGAGTAGTCGTGACAGACACACTGGCCTGCACCGCCTTATGTATTTAATCTCTGGCCCTTTAAAGAAAATGTTTGTCAATCCTACCTCATCTAAACGGTAGCTATTACAGCAGCTCTACTAATAATGTTGCCTTCACCCAGTAATTTGTTTATGTTGGGACAATGTAAATACCCACTCAGGTCATTACTTACCACTTGCTAGGCTTTACAGACACAGATTTCAGTTTTCATTTTGCTGATATCATCACATTTCAACTGAATTAATGAGGATTCTGTTTTAATGTTTAACTTAAAGAAATCCTCCAAATTATTTTCTCCCTTTCGAATGGGAAAACCAATGCTGTATTATCTATAGCTCACTGATCATTTTGAACATCTTAACATGCGACAGAGTTTCTCGTTTGAAGTTTGTGTTTCCAGCATTTAATTACATGGAACTTTCCTGAAATGTGCTATAAATATGCAACGCCCTGATCTTGGCTAATTGGCTCATGTCTGTTAAGGATCTAGGAAGGACTGATGCTTATCAGAACATGTTTGATCTCAAAATCTTCTAGAAACAGGCACACTTAAGCCATTTCCACCGTTTCCTGGATTTCAGTGCATCAAAACCACCACCATAGATGTAAGTTATTTCCACTTCTTTTCTTAGCCAGGAAATGAGATGCTGTGCGACTTCTATTTTATCACTACTAGTATTGTTAACAATAATGTTAAGACATAAAAAGACTTCAAAAGTGATTCCTTTTAGATTAGGTTTGAATGTGAGGCCAGTTCTCATTCAGCCTGCCTTGTTTGTCAGTATTTTATCATTTGAACAGGATTATGGAAATCCAGGGAAATGCCCTTTTCCTGCTTGTTTCAGTGGGATGTGAAGAGCAAACAGAGCTCTTAAAAAGATACCTCCATTTGCCTGCTGCAAAAGTGCCTGCTAAAGTGCTTGCGACTACCGTGTGTGATTTTCTTACCCTGCTTGCATGCTCTATGTATGCTACCTCGGTGTAGGAGAGACAGACACTATTGCATAGTGGGTTTGAAATCCAGTTGTGTTACAACCTGAACAAATCACTTCACCTCTTTGTGGCTCAGTTTTCTCAACTGCATCATGAGGTAATACTAATACCAGTCTTACTGGTTTATCCTGAGGATTCAGTGACTTACTGTATATAACTATGCCTGGCATATGGTAAGCACTCAGTGATAGCTGTCACCACTGCCACCAACCCCCCCCCACCCCCCCCGCCCATCATCATCATTATTGTTGTCACTTGTGGACTTGAATATGGAAACCACGTGATGACAGGAAATGACTGCAGAGTTCTGGGTTCTGCCACCATCACTACCCTGCTAGTAAAATAGAACGCATATTGCTCGGTTTAGTTGGGCCACACAAAATAAAAATGATGAAGATGATGATGATGACGACGATGATGATTTGGGTAGCCAGTTTCTTTTGAGGTCAGGGGAAAAGGTAGTGGACAAAGAACCAGGAAGTGGGTGAAAGGAAGAAGCAGTAGCCTCTCTGCTTCTGCAACTGGTAACCTCTGTCTGTCTACCTGGACGTTCTATAAATACAATCTTACTGAATCCCAGTGGCACCACAGTGAGGTAAGAATTCTTAATCCCATTTTATAAATAGGTAAAGTGAGGTTTTAGAGAGAGGAGCGAATGTATCTTGGCCATGCAATGGAATAGTGATTTGAACCCAGTTGTGTTAAACTCTGAATCACACTTCTTTCTGCTCTGCTGGGCCAGCTTCTAAGTCCCAGCATTGACTAACTTTCTGATTATTGTCAAAAGCACTTAACTCTTGTATATCGTGATTTTCCTTTGTGAATTAGGTCATTGACTGAGCATCAAAAGGAAACTAAAAGAATGTACACGTCATGTCAGTTACGGCCACCAGAACCCTGTAAGGGAGAAAGGCAATCAATGAAACTGTTCAATGATAATATTGGGTTTTTGTCACCATATGACTCTATATAATTTAAATGTCATGTTCATTTCCTTAATTGTTGACAAGACTGCAGTCTTTATGTGCTTTCTCTTTGGAAATATTAAGGTCAACATACATTTTATTTAAACATCAACCCGTAAATCAAAATGCTGCCCTTGGTCAACTGAAACCTCTAATAAAGTTGGAGGAGGCTAGATGTCTTTGAACCCAGTGAGGTGGCTGTTTCATGACCTCGGATTGCTCTTCTCCGGGTGCTTGAAGATAGGGATCTGATTAATAAGGTGGGCTCTCTCCCTCCCAGGCCACCTGGTTCAGACCCCACAGCACTAATTATTCATGCCATAGTATAGGCCCCTGGGATTTTCTCTGGACTGTGCCTGTAGGGAAGGCCATGAGGCATGCATTTAATCCTCTGCCTGCTGATGGAGAGTTTCACAGGCAAAAGTAAATTCCACACCTCCACCACTGCATGGAGTTGACCCTGTTCATGCTCACATGTATTGCCTGTTGCTTTTTTAAAAAAATACCCTGCCCTCATATAGGAGTGCAGGGGTTGGCAAAATTTCTCTGTAAGGGGACTGATAGCAAGTATTTTAAGCTTCGTCAGCCATATATTCTCTGTTGTAACTACTCAGCTCTGCAGTGGTAGCCTGAAAGCAGCCGTAGACAATGCATAAGCAAATGAGCACACTATGTACCAATAGAACTTCATTTACAAAAGTAGACACTAGGCCAGATTTGGCCCGTGTACTGTAGTTTGCCCACTTTTGACTTGGAGATATGTCATGACTTAGTTTGGTCAATTTCTTTTCGCCATGTATAAAGGACCTACTTTATAAAGTGCTGCATTGGGTGCTGGGGATAAAGCCAGGAGGCATGATCTTGCTGTAACAGAGCCTACAACCTGTCAAAGAGACCATGTTAGCCAATCACACAGATTGAGACCCAGGTCTTAACAACCTGTGACCTTGGGTAAGTTCTCAGCCCTCACTAGGATATTGATTCCTACTTCACAGGGTTATGAAGCTTCACTTAGAGAAAGGCCACACCAGGGCCTGGCACCCAGTTTCTGAACCATAAGTGTGAACTGGGAAAAGGAGGCAAACTGAGGCAAATTCCACAGTGTGGAATGGAGTCTTGGGTTGCAGGTCAGTGAAGGGTAAACTGAGGCTAGAGAACCCAGTTAATGTAAACAGATGAGAGTCAATGCTGCTGCTACCTGGCCCTATGAGCACCTTTACTGTGGTCACATAAAGCAACAAGCTCTAGACCTGGCTTCTACCAGACTCAGAAAGTTGACGGGGCCCTTTGTTGTGAGTCCTACTGAATAATGTCAGTATCTTAGTCAATCAGTTCTGCGACTCTCATGTCTTCATATTTTAACAACTCTAAAATTGAGATGCATCTTTGAGTTCATATCAAATCATTGTTTAATTAGCAACATGTAACCTTTACTAGTGGTATTGGAATAATGATGCATCTTACGATTGGTTATTTAAAATATATCAACTGCTACTGTGCTTGCTTGTTTGTTTCTTCATTCTCTTTTCACATAATTATTAGGCACCTACTGTGTTCTGGGGAAGTGTTTTAGCTGTTGGATATATGTACAGGCAAGGTCTTTGCTCTTGTGGAATAATCAAGCTGTTGCAGGAGACAGTAAACAAAGGAATGCTGGAAAGGAAATGAAGGTGTGATGCAGAAAGTTAATAGCAGGCCAGGCGTCGTAGCTCCTACCTGTAATCCTAACACTTTGGGAGGCTGAGGCGGGCAGATTGCCTGCGGTCAGGAGTTCAAGACCAGCCTGACTAACATGGTGAAACCCCATCTCTACTAAAAACACAAAAAAATTAGCCAGGCGTGGTGGCGCACGCCTGTAGTCCCAGCTACTCGGGAGGCTGAGGCAGGAGAATTGCCTCAACCCGGGAGGCAGAGGTTGCAGTGAGCCGAGATCGTGCCATTGCACTCCAGCCTGGGTGACAGAACGAGACTCCGTCTCAAAAATAAATAAAATAAATAAATAACAGAGAAAACATACTGAGATGGGGGGCTCAGGCAGTGGCATCTGAGCCCAGACATGAAGGATGAAAAGGAATCATCTCTATGGAGGGTGGTGGGAGGGGAAGCATTCCAGGCAGAGGGAACAGCAAGGTGAGGAGGCAGGTAGGTGGTCAGCAAGAGAGAGAGAGGAAAATACAGGCTGCAGAGGTAGACAGGTCATGTGGGGCCCCATGGCCACCATGAGGAGTTTGGATTTTATTCTAAATGAAGCAAGAAGCCACTGGAAAAGTTTAAGCTGGGCAGTGTCAGGATTAGTTTTACGTTTAAAAAACTAAAAGAGGCTGGGTGTGGGGACCCACGCCTGTAATCCTAGCACTTTGGGAGGCCAAGGCAGACAGATTGCCTGAGCTGACTCAGGAGTTTGAGACCAGCCTGGGCAACATGGTGAAACCCTGTCTCTGCTAAAAATACAAAAAATTAGCCAGGCGTGGTGGCTCGCCTGTAGTCCCAGCTACTCAGGAGGCTGAGGCACACAATCACTTGAACTCAGAAGGTGGAGGTGGCAGTGAGCTGAGGTCACGCCACTGCGCTCCAGCCTGGGGGACAGAGCAAGACTCCGTCTCCACAAAAAATAAAATAAAAAGCTAAAAGAGTTGCCTAGTCTTCAGTGAGATTTCCTCACCTGATCCTGCAGATGAGGACCCCAGAGCCCAGGGATCCAGAATGAGGGTGGTAGAAAGATGGGCGTAGAGAGATCCAGATACCCTTCCCATGTCACACACGGTGCGGCTGTGGTCCAGCCTCTTTCCTTGTAAACCTTGTTTTCCTCTCATGTATAAGATGAAAAACTAGTGTCTTTGAGACCTCGATTTCCCCATCACCCAATCATAACTTCAGTCTTGTGCCTGTTCCTTAAAATCATTTACTGTGAAGCCTTGCAGATGGCCCTACTTTGCAAACAGGACAGCCCCATTCCCACGCTGTCATTCCCATTTCATCCTCCTTATTGATGACAGAAGGATGACATGCTTTGATCATCAACACCCCGCTATAGAGAGCAAGTATTTTTGCTTGTATTTGGATCATAAAATTAACTCCCTCTTGTCTCCCCCTAGGGAGGCCTCTGCTATCATCTTTTTTTTTTTTTTTTTTTGGAGGCAGAGTCTCACTCTGTCGCCCAAGCTGGAGTGCAATGGTGCAATCTTGGCTCACTGCAACCTCCGCCTTCCCAGTTCAAGCGATTTTCCTGCCCCAGCCTCCCGACTAGCTGGGACTACAGGAGCACGCCACCATACCTGGCTAATTTTTGTATCTTTAGATGGAGTTTGCCATGTTGGCCAGGGTGGTCTCAAACTCCTGACCTCAGGTGACCCACCCACCTCGGTCTCCCCCAAAGTACTGGGAATACAGGCATGAGCCACTGCGCCCGGCCGTCTTTGTTCTAATCTAATACCTTCTCACCTCCCTGATGCCTTCTGGATTCTCACCCTCAGCCTCTTTATTTCCTCCCAACTTGCCGTTTCTCACCCCTGTGTTTGGCAGGCCCTCCTGTCACACCTAAGACTCCTCCCAGGTTACACACTACATTCATGGCCGGTCTAGACTTAACCCAGAGCTGCTGATTCCATGTCTAGTGTTTTACTCAGTTGTGTCACCTCTTCTCAATTTTGAATGTAATTATCAATTGTACTTACCCAACAGCTGATTGTTTCCCCCTCAAACCTGGGAAGTTTTGGACTGTTGATCTTTTCCTTCTGTTTTCCCTCCTGCTTACTTCACTCCAACCATTTCTTTATAAACCAGGCAGAGTCCCTCTGCACTGACTTTTCTCCCTTCCCGGAGTGTTCTTCTCCCCATGTAGCCACGTCGCTCACTTCCTCACTGCCTTCAGGCTTTCAATCAAATGTTTCCTTCTCAGTGATCCTGCCCTTGAAATTGCTATCTGCAAAACAGAGGTCAGGGTAGACCTCATTTAGAAATGGTGATTCAAATATGACGAAGTTGCTAACAGCTGCAGAATATTTGGTCCAAAACCAGCCATGAATGGAGTAATGAAGAACTGTTCTGGACAGAGTGAAAAGCCTGTGCAAAGGCCCTGGAGCAGTGCGCTCATGGGACAGCAAGGAGGCCAGTGTGGCTATACCTAAAAATCAGAAAGTAGAAGTGAACAAGGCTGCACAGGATGTAGGAACCCTTTGATACAGTCCTTGTAGAAAGTGGCTAGTCAGGTGTTGTCCTGAGACCAGCAGCATCTGTTTTATTAAAAATATAGAATCTCAGCTCTCACCCCAGATCTACTGGATCAGAATCTGCATTTTAACAAGCTTCGCAGATGATTTGCATGCACATTGAAGTTTGAGTGGCACTGTCATAAATCATCTTTGATTTCTAATGACTTAATGCCCAGTTCTTTCCACTATCCACTCCTTCCTTCCCTCCTTACATAACACCAAGCAGAGGCTAGCACTGCCCCAGTGATCTTAGGCATTTAAGGAAAAGTTAATTGCTTTTCCTCTAAAAAAAAAAAAAATGTTGTGGGAACCCTGAAGAAACCAAATAATCATTGGGCTAAAAACAGAAGCTTGGGCTTTCATACACTTTCCTAAAATTAATTGGTCCTTTGTTTAGGGAATGCTTCAGGTTTTCTTCCCCTAGAAACTACCACATCCTGTCCAAATACCTTCCAGTCTTCCAGTGTAATACATTGTTTATTGGGGTCTGTGTGAGTGGGTGTTCAGTGCATTTCCACAGTTCCCGATGACTGCACAGGTCTCTTCTATACATTAATTGTTCATCATATTTTATAAAGAGCTTTCTTTTTTTCCTATATAACCAAAGCATTGAAACTATTAGGCTATTAACACACCAAGAAATGCAATCAATCAGCTGATTATCATCTAATGTTTTAATGATCACATTTTTAATCCAATTATACATGTTTGAATCTTTCAAATTTTCTTTAATTAAAAATTGCCTCCTGGCACTGCTATCAGAAATAAGAAATTGAACAGAATCAGCCAGATATAATTTAACGTTGAAAGGAAACTGCAAGGATAACTGGGCCGCACTGGGCTTAATGGTTGACCATGACTTTAAAGCCCTCATACAGAATTTCCTAATTGATAAGAAAAATTTAATCATCTTCAGCTATAAACCTTTTGCATTCAAATAAGGTTATTTCTTTTTCCAAATAAACCTCCCCTAACTGATTATTCATATTGTCATTCAAAATACTTAAAAATGAAAGAAAGGGTTGGGTGAAATGTAGACTACTTAATACAGTGTGTATTTAATATAAAAGTCATACATTATTCATTTTTGCAATTTGAATAACTTTGAATTTAGCATCCCTGTTCCTCATCTTTTTCTTGGATGAACAATTAATTATTAAAATATAATATTGTCTGCATATAGCACCCGGGATCCTTGAAAGTGGAATACAAGATTCATTTCTTTTCAATTCTTTTATCTAGTAATGCACAGTACCTGCCTATTAGGGTATAATGGAATGAATGGTGGTATAAATAGTTTTTCAAATATTTTTCTCAACTAGTAAGTGGCTGGGACAGGAATGTTTTGAATTCAAATGACTAATTATGATAAAAGTTGGAGGCAGAATGCACTGATCAGGATGGGCATAGAATCACATTGCCCTTTTATAGCAAGACTTATTTAACAAGCACTTACGCATGCTTACTGTGTCGAGCGCTCTCCTAAGCCCTCACCTGATGTTAACTCATTTGATTCATACTGAGAACCTCCTTATAATGTCAGTGTTATTATCCCATTTTACAGATGAGGAAACAGTTACACAAAGGTTAAATAACTCTTCTCAAGTCAAACCTTTAAGTAGACTGGTCATACCCAGGGGACCTAGCTCTAGCACTTCTCCCCATTTTATGATATCTACATGTACTAAGATTTTATTAGCCAGGCATATGGGCTCACAGCTGTAATTTCAGCACTTTGGGAGGCTGCGGCAGGAGGATTGCTTGAGGCCAGAGGTTTGAGACCAGCTTGGGCAACACAGCCCAAGAACCTCATGTCTACTAGTTTTTTGTTTTTGTTTTTGTTTTTTAATTAGGCAGGCATGGTGGTACAAGTCCTAGCTACTCAGGAAGCTGAGAGGGGAGGACTGCTTGAGCCCAGGAGTTCAAGGCTGCAGTACCACCACAGCCTAGTCAACAGAGTGAGAATCTGTCTCTAATTTATACAAAGAAAAAAAGAGATTTCATAAACAGAAGAGTTTACGTTTTCAGCTGAAAAGTGCTTTATTTCTTCTTCCCAGTGGCTATACTCAGGAACCACGTCTTGAGTCTGGGCAGTTGAGCCCCTATGGCTTAAGCTGGCATCGGTGGACAGTACTAGAAATATAGAACTACCATTTCTAAAATTGATTCTAATTTGTACTTAAGCATTGCGAGCACCCCATTTATCAGTAGAGCACTGTCTGTGGGACTGAGCAGGCAATGAAATTTTCAGAAAGATGGCTGCAAACTGATGTTCAACTTGAACTGAGATGGGGAGAAAAGAGTGAATTCTGTAATGTATTGTTCGTGTTAATTCTGTAATGCATTGTCATTTAGTAATGGGGGCACCTGAACATATAGCATAATTCCCCCCCCCCCACAAGTCAGGCTATGGGTATCAAGATGACTTTCTGATATTTGGGAATCTTTTCCCACCCCCAACGCTTGTGTTAAAATAGGGGCCGGCAGAATACGACCGAAGGCGAAATCCATTCTACTCTCTATTTTTGTATGGCCCCTGAGCTAAGAATGGTTTTTACATTCAATCCCTACTTAAGTGAAATGTTATTCCCCTAAAAAGGAACCGTATTATTCTCATTAGGTAGACAAATATTTTGAAAATTGTTCTCAGTTATTAATCGCATTTCAAATACAGTTAATAAGGTTGTGAAAGTTTGCTTATTATTTAAGTACCTACATAACATCTTCAAATTCACCTCTTGGCCTGCAAAACCTAAAATATTTACTCTTTAGTACTTTACTGAAAACTGTTGCTCATTCCTAGCTTAAAACTCAAAGTGAGCCAGCCTGTACCTCTGCTGGGCTTGTGCTCAGCCACATGCCTGCCTTGTTAAATCTGGGCTTACAGCGCCAGGAGCTATGCCAAGCCCCTTTTGTCTGTTAACTTGCTTAACTGTCACAGCAACCCTGAGAGTAAATATTCTCATTATTCCCATTTTACAGCTGATGGAAGTAGCTCAGAGAGGTTAAGGCCTTTGCCTGAGGTCACACAGCCATCAAATGTCAGTTAATTCAAAGCCCATGCTAGACTGCTCATGCTGATGGACAATGTATCTAACATGGTATGCCTTTAAGGGCACAAGCAGTAATCCAGTTTAAAAAAAAAAAAAGATATGCACAAAGCATTAAAGAAAGTAAATGATAAAACATTGGTAGTTTAGAGGACTAATAATAGTAAAAGTAATAACAATTAGAGTAAGAATAATACGTATCACGTATGCAATGTTTACTGTGTTCCGAGCTCTTTCTGAACCCCTTTCTTATATTGACTTATTTATAATCTTCGCTACTATAGCCTAAGAAGGTTTCATAACTTGCCTGAGCTCACACAGCTGACAGCGGAGTTGGGATTTGAACCTGGGCGGGCTGAAAATCTGTTCTCCTCAGCCACCCTTGAAGAAATGCACAAGTGCTGGGGGTGCTGATGCAGGCAGTGGTTAGATCTCAGTTTTCAGCACTGAGTGATGTTTCCTGCTCTCCAGGCATACTGTTTCAGATTCCCTGAATAAAGAATCCCGTGTGAGGAGGCGGAGCTTGCAGTGAGCTGAGATCCGGCCACTGCGCTCCAGCCCCGGCGACAGAGCGAGACTCCGTCTCAAAAAAAAAAAAAAAAAAAAAAAAAAAAAGAATCCCGTGTGAGTCTCTGTATTCTTCACGTTTTTGACCTTGTGTCTGTTACTTCACCCTGGTCTTCTATTTACCCAGCCCTAAAGTCAAAGAATTGGACTAAATAGAAGGTTTTCCAAGTGTCCCTGGGTCCCCTACTCAGCTTCAGCCACCAGGGCTGACTTAACTATTTGAGTTGCTGGGCTCTTGGGTAAGATTTTGTTTGAAGAGACCATTCTTTGGCCTCCAAAGCCACTGAACTAAGCCGCTGAACTGTCCAAGTCCCTTCCAGATCACACAGTCCTAAGATTCAATGGCAGCAATAGTGGTGGAATGAATAAGCAGTGAAGCCAGGCCCTCCTCCCGGTCCCTTGTACCAAGTCTACCCACCACACCACCGATCTGACTGCACGTGCTGATCAACGAAAGCCAGAACTTGCCTCTGAAGCCCTGGTGTTGGTCAAGAACAGAGAGGCCCTTTGGAGTTTGCAGCAGGGGTCACACGCACTTTCCATCATGCCTGCTCAATCCATCAGCCCATCGGAGAACTTACACAAGAGCCCGGCCCTGTCCAGTGTTCCCCCTTTGAAATCTAATCTCCTCCTGTTGGTGTGGCAGGTGCTTTTGCTTTATCTTTTGATGCTCTTTAAAGCCGTGGCCTCTCCCTAGAGTGTGTTTAGATGGGGACTTGGCTGCCAGGGGTTTGCCAGGGTTGTCTTGTCACTTCCTATCAGCATTCCGCATGCTTAACTGCAACCCTAATGTTGGATTGGGCCCCGAGGGGAAAACTCTTCTGATTCTCTAGCCATTCGGCCTGGATTCCTTGATCCTAAGGCAGGTTAGTGTGCTGTGGTGTGACCCCAGGTTCACCTACAACATGAGGGAGACATGAAGGTGGCAGTTTTGCAGTTGGTGGTGCCAAGCCCTACCCACCCTTCTATCACTTGGGGCTTTGTGTTGACTGTTTACACAGCCCAGGAAGCTCAGAGGCAGCAAGCAAAGGCCAAAATATTTTCTCCTCCTGGCCAAACCAGTCCTCGCCAAGCATGCTTGCAGAGATTTCCCCTGTCATTAGGCTGCTGGTAACCAGGTTTAAATTAAAGCCCAGATTTGCCAGTGGGCGGAGGGGCAATTCCGTTATTTCTAGCCTTTTGTACAACAGAAATTGTTTTTGTAATTTTGATTATAGAACCCTATGATTTGAAGAGTTTTGCATTTATTGGTTAATACTAAATTTTTCTTTTAGAAAAAAACGAATTGAACACCTCTCTGAGAATCAGCCAAGGTTTC
The DNA here is from genome assembly GCF_049350105.2 of Macaca mulatta. Classification (NCBI taxonomy): domain Eukaryota; kingdom Metazoa; phylum Chordata; class Mammalia; order Primates; family Cercopithecidae; genus Macaca; species Macaca mulatta. Next base: position 125,737,021 of record NC_133407.1, read on the forward strand.
TGAGCCTCATGAATAACTGCTGTTACTTCGCTGTTCACTAGTGCTTGGGCTTGGTTATTTAACCTCTCTGTGCCTTGATTTCCACACCTGTAAAACGAGTATTAGAAAGCACATACTTCATAGAGTTGTGAACTAAGAGAGCATAGTGATGTGAGTAATAAAATCCTGGATTCTAAACCCAGCTACCTGTTTCTGCATCCCGCCTCTGCAAACTGGGGATGATAATAGGACTAACTTCTTGGAGTTATTTTAAGCATTAAATAAATGTATCCTTATAAAGCTGTTAGAACAGGGCCTGTTGCATATAGTAAGTGCTGTTTAAGTGTTTGCAACATGTAAATACTCAGAATAGTGCCTGGCATATAGGCGAAGCTAAATCAATATTAAGTCTTCTTCAACTAATCTTTTCCAAAAGGAAATTGCAATTTTAATTATAATATAGTTGATTTCTGTTGGGTTTTTGCATTATGCCCTAGTTACACAGACTTCTCGCGTCTGGGGATGCACAGTTGCCCAAAAGCCTGCACTAGTTGTTCTGCATAAAAATGAGAAGAGGAAGGAAGGAGGGGGGAGGTATGAGGCTTGGGAATAATATTCCTGTAGGCACAGGTGTGTCTATGAGGTCACCTGGAACCCCGTTCCCAGGGCCCATGGTGGAAGCCATGAAGGAGCTAAGGGACCTCATGAGCAGAACTCCAGTAGTCTTATTGCATCTCTAACAGGGAAGAGGAGAGAATCCCAGATGTAAATTCAAGACTAGATGTCTGGAGATGGATGTAGAGACTAGAACCTTCTCTGACTCATGAAAGAAGCTAGATAGTTTCCTGGGTGTGCTTGGGAGAATTACAAGACATTTTCCTCATCTTCTCTGCGACACTGTTCCTTCCTGTCCCGGAGCCTTTGCTCATGCTGTTTCTACTGCTTACAATGGTTTTCTTCACCTTGTTTGCCCCCACCCTTGCATTTTCACATAGCTAACCTCAGTGGCTTCTTCCGCTGAGTCAGAGGTGTGTGGTGTCTCTGGTGTCAAGACATCTGGATTCACATCCTGGCTTTGCTTCTTAGGAGCTATGTGACCTTGAGCAGACACTAACCCATTACATGCCTTGCTTTCCTCATAGATTAATCATATTTTCATTGTTGGATCTGAACTTAAATGTCATTTCTTCTGTTTAAGGGAAGACACCTCCATGTTTGTAAAAAGAATGCTGGTTCCTGGGGCCATTCTTTTTAAGTTTCTAGTTGTGCCTTGGTTAGACTTCACTTTGATTTGGAGACGACTTGGGTGAAACCATAATGAAATGTAGCCAGCTTTGGAATTGCACATTACTGGTGGCTTACAGTTTTCTTTTCATAATGAGTCTCTCTATGTATCCCAAAGTTTGTTGCACTGATTATCTCTCTTTTCATAGATAATTGGAGAAGAGTTCTATGATGAAACAAGGTTGGGAAGGGGTGGGTTAAACAAAGTCAAGCCCATTTCTTTTCTGCAAGACTTCTCAGAGATTTTAGTATGCTAGAGTGTTTTGTCTATTTCCTGGGGAAGGGGGAGGGACTTTAATGTGGCCCAACCGTGTTCATCATGGAACCTGTTTTTTACTGAAATATACTGTGGTGCTGGTGTCCTCAGAACACACCCTGGGAAATGCTGCTTTGTTTACTGAGGCTCTCCCACCACCAAATGCTAGTGCTTCTAAGGATATAAACAAACATAAGGCTTGTGATGTGGCACCAGCATGCCGAGGGTGTTGACTGTCTGCGGCGCGGAATGGCATGACTTACCATTGTGCTTTTCTTTTCCCTTTTCCCCTAACAGAGAAGGAGACCTTTCTGGATCCTTTCGTCCTCCGGGACCTCCTGCCTGCATCCCTGGGCAGCTATTATCGGTACACAGGTTCCTTGACCACACCACCGTGTAGCGAAATAGTGGAGTGGATAGTCTTCCGGAGACCCGTCCCCATCTCTTACCATCAGGTAGATATTCTGCCTCAAGTGGGGCTTCTGTGTTTACTTGTTTTGTATTGACTTAACAGTCCAGCATGGCTAGAGTATACCAGTAACGAATTTGTTCTTGATCTTGTGCACGTCATTGATTCCTGCAGTCTTTCCCACAAACATGTTTCTGAACCCAAGAACTGCAAGCTATGGAACATGGTTTCTTAGCCACAAATGAAATTAACTCACTAAAGAGAATTGCAGGCAGGAAATCTGAGTATTGTTTAAGTATTCAATCTTGAGTAGGTAATAATAGCTATCCTCGATGATGATGACCTTTTGTGCCAGAAACTCTTCTAAGCTCTTTATAAATGTTGACCCATTTCATCTTCATGAACAGCACACTCATGAGGTAGATGCTATTGGTACCCCCATTCTGCAGTCTTAATGAGGAATGTGCTGTGCACACCCCATTTTATAGAGGAGATCAAGCCACACAAAAGGTTACTTGCCCACAGTCACACAACTGGTAACCATGCCATGGTGTCTGATTCCAAAGATCATGCTCTGACCACTAAGCCTACCCACAGTTCAGAAAAGAAAGAGATTTGTGGACGTGGAGAAATGAAATAAAACATACCATTGATTGAGTTCTTTCTGTGTGCTATGCGCTTTACTCAGCACTTTACACATGTCAACTTAATCAGTGGCAACACAAATATAGAGAGATGGGTATTCATATAGAACATATTGGCATGGAGAGATTGGGTAACATGCCCAAAAGTTCATGGTTAATGAATGATGAAACCAAAAACTAAGCCGGGGTTTGCCTGATTCCAAAACCCATGTTTCTGATCACTATACTGTATTGCTTCCTTCTGAGTGTGGCCTGGGCACATTTCATGGGAAGGCATGATTTAGGCTGAGCAGTAAATGTGGGTAGGAACTGATGAATTGGAGATAGGATTGAGGCAATGTCAGAGGTAGGGGGACCATCCGGGGAATGAGAGGTCTTTAAATCACCTCATGAGGTCTGAATGTATGGTTGAGGATGATTCTTAGAAGGGACATGTTAGTTGTACAAAATTCAGCATGGATTGAATTAACGAAAGTGTCAAATTTCTTCTGCATTATTCCCGAAAATAGAGCCTGGAAAAATGGATAGGATTTGTAAGGAAGTGGATTTGAGCCATTAACCAAGACTGTCCAAAATTGAAAGGTACTTAGGACGTCTTTCATAGAAATGACCACCTCCACCAGTCTGATTGTTCTAGTACCAGTTGACCTTCTGGGTCTTAGGTCAAGTATTCCAGTAGGTGGGTCTGAATAGACATTGACCAACCAACTACTTGGTTGGCCTTAGGTCACATGTCCATCTTTGAATGAGCCACCAGAGGTGCCAGATAGCATCCTGAAACATCCAGTGTTACCTCTTAGTGGGTAAATGGGGCAGGTTCCCTGGAAGAAGGTAAGGGCAGTAGAGACACTACTCCCCTAACCAAGTTAGGTCGTGTAAGGCCAGGCTGAACAAATTTATTTGGCCTCACTGCTGTTTTGGCAATCATTTTACTTTCAGATATTTTTTCCTTTTAATCTGACCCTGACAATAAAGAAAGGACTGGTGATTTGGTTTCAGAACAGGATCTGCCAGCCTTAAGGAGATAATGAAATAAGAAATGAGTTTTCTTCCTAATGGTGATGCCAACATTGTTTCATTAAAAAAAAATAATAAAGTTACAGCCCAAATATTTATATATGCAGGGTTGGCGGAAGGGACTTTTTTTTCAAGCTCCTTTTTTGTCAATTAATAAATACTTTTGTCTTGAAAGATTGAAAGGTTTGCAACTGGGCTCAGTGGCTCGTGCCTATAATCTCAGCACTTTGGGAGGGTGAAGCAGGAAGAACCTTTGAGCCCAGCAGTTCGAGACCAGCCTGGGCAACATGGCAAGACCCCCATCTCTACCAAAAAAAAAAAAACTAAAAATTATCCAGGCATGGTGGCACATGTCTGGTGATCCCAGCTGCTTGGGAGGCTGAGGTGGGAGGATCACTTGAGTCTAGAAGGTCAAGGCTGCAGTGAACTGTGATCGCACCACTGCGCTCCAGTGTGGATGACAGAGTGAGACTCTGTCTCAGAAAAAAAAAAGAGAGAGAGAGAAAGGTTTGAGATAATGAAGTTAAGAAATACTGATTTGGCTACTTTTCATGGAGAATTCCATGTAAGGAGAGGCAGAGAGTCGCTGATTAGCTGGAGAGAAATAAGACTATTAACATATGCTGGGTTTCATTACAGCTCCAGATTTGAAACAAAAGACAGAGTTTGGGGCTTGGATGTTTTGCCAAGTGTTTGTCTTTTAGAAGCATTTTGATCATTTTTGTAACTGGGGCTCTGAGAAAGTGCTTTTTAAATATCTGCTCACTATTCCACTCTCTGCCACCCATACCCTCAAAGAGAAGAAATAATGTAAGATCTGTGTTTGCCTTCCAATATATAACTTCTCTCTAGGTATTGCGTTTCAGGGAAACCGAAAAGAAATTAATCATATTTGCTTTCCAGGTTCTTTGCTACAAACCATCTTAAGATAATACTTTACTTTTATCAGACACTGCTTCATGTGTCCCTCTCTCTCTCCCAAGGGAGGAAAACAGCTCATATTCATGTGGCCAAACTGGATCCTTGCTGGCTGGCTTTGTGGAGGTCACAGCTGTGTCAGCCCTTGGAAAAGAAAGCATTCACCATCCAAGTATTATCGCTTCAGACCTTCCCACCCTGACCCTGCCAACATTCTTTCTGAAGTTAGCACAGAATGTTCATTTCAGAAAGGCGAACAGCCAATTCGGAAAAGCCAAGTAGTCAGGAATTCCATGTCTGCCTCTGACAGAAAGAAAACATTCCTAGTCCCTTGTTCTTCTACTTCTCTACAGTCTCTGTATTCTCTCTTTTCTTCCCTCTCATCCAGCATGGGTGCCTGCACTCGAGTAAATTTTGAGGATATTCACCATAAAATATAACGGTTAGCACAAAGTGTTGACTTGTATGATGTGGATTTCTTTGAAGCCTTTCAGAGCACATGCAGGCAAACACGAATCTTTCCTCTTTTGTTCCCTTTTGTGATTGTAGTTGGGCATTCAAATCAGCCTTGCCAGCCAGCGCACTTGTACCTCTGGCTTGTGTGATAATCTAGATTCAAATACAGCATTGATAACCGAACCTTACATTGACTTGGGATTCCCCACATAGTCAGCATGGCTTACGTGGCTCCTCTACACATCTTCTGAAAATATCAGGCCGAAATCATGCCACCCAAACAAAATGGGTCACCCCAACAAAATGGCAGCACTCTCGGCCCTTGTGTGGGATGTCAGAGAAGCCAGACAACACATGGAGATGGCTGCAGGCAACATGTCCATGATCAGTCATAGAAGATGATTAGCTTTCGGTGCAGTTAACTAGGATTTGTTTTCTTCTAGAATAGTGCTTCTCAGATGATGGTTCTTTGCCCATAGGCAACTAATCCAACCCTTCCTTTCCAGGACTATTTGCATCTTGTTGGTTAAAATAAGGCATTGCCTATGATTTTCCCCAGCATGAATTTTACTTAAGTGCTTGTAGTGGGTGCTATCAAAAAGGCAATAAATAAGTGTGACTGTGTCTACTTTGTTTACCTTTAGATGTGTGATCTTTTTTTTTTTCTTCTGACAGTAAACTGGAGTAGACAGAAAAGTTTTAATTGCATGACCCTTTTTTAACCAAAGGTATCTGTCAGAAAGAGTAGAGCAGCTCTTTGAAGTTAAGACTGTGTGCTTTGGAGGCGAACTGCCTGGGTTCCACGTATGACTTTGTTCTTCGGCCAAATTACTCAAGTACTCTACTATTTGGTGCCTCAGTTTTCTCATCTGTAACATGATGATAATAATCCCCACCTCATGGAGTCACAGTAAAGATTAAATGATGGAATATGTATAAAATGCTTAGACTAGGACCTGGCATCACAGGAAGTGCTTGGGAGATACTAGGCGTTTTTGTTGTTGTTGCGGTATTAAATGATGACCAAACCTCTAAAGCAGGACTGTCTGGTAGAAAGAAAACCACGTCATTTAAAATGTTGTAGTAATCATGTTAAAAAATGTAAAGAGAAACAAGTGAAATTAATTTTAATAGTATAGTTTATTTAATAGAATATGTATCCAAAATATGATCACTGCAAATGTAGGGCTAGCCATATTTCTAATGGAATAGCCACATGGCTACTGGCTGTCACAGCTGTAAGGTTTATCTCACGGCCACGACAACTGGTGAGTCACTTAATTCAGAACATTTCTATTTCAACACATGACGTGCAGTGCATGTGAATGAAGGAGGTTTTTAAATGATGGGGTGAAGATGCCATCATTAATCCAAGAGAGATGGCTTTCTTTGTTAATTATGGTTAAGTCCTTTTCTTTCTATAAAGCCCTTTCTATAATCACCTTCATGCAAAACTGACTGTAGCCACAGGAGGGGCATGGCCCTGCATTTAGCTAGCTGTTCTTAGATTTTATGTTTGCAGCTGTGGTTCAGTAAGTAAAATTTTGGATGCTCCAGGCTACTGGGAATTTAATATTCCATTATCATTGTCTTGTTTAATAATGAGACAACAAATAGGACCTGCCCTGTCATACCTCAAATGTATGGTGAAGCTAAAATAATCTCCATGACTTTAGGTGAGATTTTTCCAGTTCCTAGTTAGTATCCTTGGTTTCCTTACTGTGCTAATAATGGATTCTGGTTTTGTTTAATTGCCATTATATGCCCATCCCTTAAACTGTTGTGCAATCAGCCTTTTAATGGCTCATAATTATATTACTTTTGGTTTTCTCTCATTTCTCCCTTTCATCCACAATGATGCCCTGCCCAAGTCTTGTGGACAGGAGCTCTTGCTACACACGAATGGCATGAATAGATTTCAACTTGCCTTTGATTCGAACCGACAGATTAAAAACTAATTATTCTCTGTAATACTTTTATAATAAAAACTAAGTTGAAATGATTTATATACACTTCCAGCCAACACCTTTGCAATTCAAGGTTAAAATTGTTCTTGAAATGGCACCAGTTAAACTGCAATTACAAATCCCCAAGCAGGGATAAAAGAAAGAAATGTTTCACACATTCACTTCAAAAGTTTAAGAGTCAATTTAATATTATAGAAATGAAAACTTTCATTTATTTTTACTAAATGATAAAGACTTCATTAGTTGTATTAAAGTCAAGATAATTCCAAGTGTGTTTATTACCCTGCTGTGGCAGGATCAGCCAAGAATAGTGAGGGCTTTGGGAGGTGGACAGGATTTTCTCCTGGGGCCTGCTATCTTGTTCATGCCTCCCAGGTCTTTCTGTGTTGGGCCATTGGCAGTTTCTATTCAGAGTGCAGAAGGGTGAAGATAGATAGATTTATGTTGCTGATGCAGGGTGCCCTGTGTGGAATGGCCCTGGGGTTAGCTAAAGGGAATTGTTTCAGGACTTCTAAAACTGCATCCATTTCTCCACTGCAGTGTGACTCTTTCAGTGGATAATGTTAAGGCCTCTTATGCCTGTGGCATGAAGTAGCTGAGAGCATACAAAATAGAGTCAAACAGACCTGCTATGCTAAGCCTCACTTCACCTCTTGGTTCCTGTGCCTGCATTAGTCCATTTTCACATTGCTGTAAAGAACTACCTGAGACTGGGTAATGTATTAGAAAAGAGGTTTAATTGGCCGTACAGGAGTCATGACTGGGAAGGCCTCAGGAAACTTACAGTTGTGGCAGACGGGAAGCAGGCATGCGTTACATGGCTAGAGAAGGAAGAACAGAGAGAAAGGGGAGGCGCTACACACTTTTAAACAACCAGATCTTGTGAGAACTCACTCACTGTCATGGGAACAGCAAGGGGGAATTCCGCTCCCATGATCCAATCACCTCCCGCCAGGCCCCTCCTCCAGCACTGAGGATTACAATTCCACATGAGATTTAGGTGGGGACACAGATCCAAACCATATCGGTGATCTTGGGCAAGTTACTCAATGCCTCTAAGCCCAATTTCCTTACTAGTCAGTAACATTAATACTAATACTGCTATTAATCATAATATTACCAGCAGCCTCATGGGATTTCTGTGGATTAAGTAAGAGAAAGCACATACCAGTCTCAGCACAATGCCTTGCGTGTAATAAGCACCCAGTAAATATTGCCTGCTAGTGTTCATGATATAAGAGTGTTCTTGTAATGCTACTCTAATGTCGTTACTTTAAGCTAAAAAGAAGTTGGAAACCAAAATAATGTCTATAAAGTACTTAAAGAAGTACCTGGCATGTAGTAGGTTTGATAAATACAAGGGGGATAAGGAAGGGAAGGTTGATAGTATTTTACAGTTGTCATAAGCTTAGACTACAATTGTAGTTACCACAGTCCTCATAAAATAATAATTACAGTAGTGATAGTACTTACCAAGTACCTGCTGTGTGCCAGGAATTATTCCAAATACTTTATATATCACAACTCATTGAATAGTTACAAAAACCACAAGAAGGAGGTAGTGCTGTTACCTCCATTGTACAAATAAAGACACTGAGGCACAGAAAGATTAAATAATTTGACCAAGGTCACACATTTAGCAAGTAGGGTTTAAAAAACAGGATTTTGTACCCAGGTAGCAGGGGTAAGGGTTTTGAATTTGGAGAATTAGGCATAGGCCGGATTAAAAGGGCCCCACCATTAAGGATGGGAGGCTGTTAAAAAGTATTGAACAGAGGCATGACGTGATCTCATATATATTTTTCAAGGATCACTGTTTCGCTGTTAACCAGATCTAGAAAAGTAGAACAGATTACGCACCAAACATATGGACCAGTCAAAGGCCCAGAAAGACACAACTTTGTCTGTATGGTTTGTTCTATGGCTCCAGCATGACTTCCATGTTGCACAACTCTAGGGGACACTTTCTCATGGTGGGCTTATGGCACCTTTTGGAATCAAACAAAGTGGAGGTCCAAGGCAAGGGTTGGGATCCAGAGACAGACTGAAGTTGCCGTGTAATGATGTATCGGTAGATTTCATCACAGCCCACTTTCCAAAGTGAGAAATGTAGACTCCTCTCACCAATCCAAGACTCCTGGAGGTTTTTAACTCATTGGCCAAGCATGCCAGTTACCAGAGAGACAGGCCACTGGTGAATTTCATTTAACTTAGAAAAATGACAGGGTTTTAGTGAATGCCGCCAACCCACGGAAGGACATTTGATGAGTATGCTAAGCTTGTGCTCCTTTCCCTCTTTTGTATGACTGTCAAGAGCAACTGTGATCCGGTTGACAATATAATATCGTTCAGGTCATCAGTTCACTCCCAGAACCATCACATCCTTTCTTCAAAATCTTGGGGCAAGTTAAGTTAATAACAAGGAAGCCGCCATGCTTTTAAACCATAGCATGTCATTAAGCTGTAAGAGCAATTTAAGTGAAAGCATTTTTGTGTTAAATTCAGAACCTGCCTCATTTTTACAGTTATGTGACTTGTTCTTTCCTGAGGCTTCAGAAATAAACTTTTTAGGAGAATTTAATGCTGGCTATGAAAGAAGCAAGTATTCTGGAGAATAAACAAACTTCAGAGTCATATTGCTGAGACAGTTTTCCAGGCCATTCTTTTCTGGCATCTCAGAGATTAAACTATTTTGGGACAGATGGCTGTCTCTTCCGGAAAATTTCCGGTCTAATTCACGATGTATGGCAGCCCAGTCCGTTTCTCTAAAAAGTCATCCTGAAAGTTAAGGAATGTCTCTCTCTATTAAACTCACATCTCTAAGCCTTTAATTTAAGCCAATTTCCTTTTATTTGGTCTTCTCTGGACACGGAGAAGAGCTGGTCAGCTTCTTCCACATATGAGGGGCTTTATGAAATTACTCCTTACCTTTTCTTCAGGCTAAACAATTCCACTTCCTTTAACCTTTCCTCACAGGATTTATTCTCCATCTTCTTAATCATTTCGATTGGTCTTTTTCTGGGCTGTCTCCAGAGGGTCTTTGTTAATACTTCTCATATAATTTTAAGAAGTTATTTTCTCTGAGAAAATCAGAAACCTGCTCTCACATTTGATGCATTCAGTTCTGACTTTGGTAGTCCTATCAAGAGAGTTCATGTCACGAGGTGGAGGTGATTTTTCAGCATCTTCAGTTGTCTTCATTTGAGTGACTCACATTTGGACAAAGTAATCAATCCACTTTTCCTAATTTTTCTGGCATGTCTTGCCTTTCCTTTGCTGTAAATAAAGAAGGAATAGCAGAAAGAATGGGAAGGCAGGCAGATTCTACCTAGAGACACTATGAGTTTTTATGAGAAGGTAAAGTCACTCACAGAGAATTGAAGTAATACAAGAGTCATAGGCTGCTTTGGCTTTTAGGCTGATCGTGAATCCGTCCTGGTTCTGTGTAAAAGACAGAAAAAATTCTGTGGTTTACTATCATTTTACATAAGCTGTGGAATTGGAGGGGAGGTAGAATGATAGGTGAATTCATATACTTAAATGATTTTTGCATGGCTAATATCACTACCTCAATTCTTCGCTTTCTCATGCAAAGAGAGGGCAGACTATTTGGAAGCAGGTCATTTTCTGTGTCATTCTCTGAGGCTGCTTGAGAAATAGTGGGGGTTAGTTCCAGGCTTCAGGATGACCACCTAGAATTTGCCGAAACCCAGATAGCGATTTCCCTTTTTTATTTTCCACATTAGTGTTAACTGCCTTCTGGTTCCCCGAAGCCTAGACAGTCACTCAGTGCACGGAGAGCATCTTTCTAGCACCATTGGGCCATTTCTCCTGCAGAAAGCAGTCTTATTTGGCACCGGAGGATCCAGATGGGCCAGAAACAGTTCATTCAGCTTTTCTCTTCATTCTATTTTCTTCTCCTATTAGTATTTTTGGTGGCTGCATATTTCAAATTACAGTTTTTTGTTTTTGTTTTTGTTTTTCGGTGACAAGAATAACTTTGTGGCCTGTTGAGGACAAGTCTCTGTCACTCAGTCGCTGTTCCATTCCTCATATGTAATAGAATTACCTTTTTTATTTTTTAAAAAAAATGTTATTATTTTTTTGAGACAGAGTCTCATTCCATCACCCAGGCTGGAGTGCAGTGGCACGATCTCGGCTCACTGCAGCCTCCACCTCCCAGGTTCAAGCAATTCTTGTGCCTCAGCCTCCCGAGTAGCTGGAATTACAGGCGTGCACCATTATGCCTGGCCAATTTTTGTATTTTTAGTAGAGACAGGGTTTCACCATGTTGGCCAGGCTGGTCTTGAACTCCTGACCTCAAGTGATCCATCCACCTTGGCCTCCCAAAGGGCTGGGATTTCAGGCATGAGCCACCGGGCCTGGCCACAATTACTGTTTTTGATGATCACAGTGTTGAAGGCCACACACACACACAAAAATCCCTTTTTTGTTTTTTCTGTTTTTGAGACAGGGTGTTACTCTGTCACCCAGGCTGGAGTGCAGTGGGGCAATCATAGCGCATTGCAGCCTGCAACTCCCAGCCTCAAGCAACCCTCTCACCTCAGCCTCCCAAGAAGCTGTGACTACAGGCGTGCACCCCCACGCCCAGCTGTTTTTTGTATTTTTTGTACAGGCAGGGTCTCATTGTGCCAGCTACTCTTGAACTCCTGGGTTCAAGCGATCTTCCACCTCAGCCTCCCAAAGTGTTGGAACTATAGGTATCAGTCACCACACCTGGCCCAAATAATCCCTTTTGATAACAGAAATAGGATTTGGGCACCCTGATTTTTTTCTTTTACTTTCAATAAAAGTTAGATTGGCAGTCTTGTAAGTGATGTTTCTTAATAATATTAATAATAATGATAGCAGCTAACCTTAATTGAGGACTTAACTGTGTACTAAGCAATTTACATATATTTTAATACTTCTAACAACTTTATAAGGTAAGTATTATTATGTGTTTTACAGTTGTGGATACTTGAGTTACAGAAAACTTAAACAGTTTGTCCCTGATTACCCATCTGGTAAATGTTGAACTTAGGCAGTTTGACTTGCAAGTCACACATTTAGTGACTTGGTGACTTTGCCAAACTTGATCACTAGTATGTCGGAAGATGCCAAGAATTAAATCCCTAATATTTATGAAGCTCTTACGATATGCTAGGAACTGGTTAAGCACTGTACTTGGATTAAATATTTTGTCAGCACTTAATGTTGACAAAAATCCTTTTGGGTAAATATTGTTATGATGATCACCATTTTATTGAGGAAAAATGGTGGCTCAGGTTAAGCAGCTTATTCAGGTCAGAGAGTGGGTAGGTGATGAAGTTAGTATTCATACCCAGGCAGTCTGGCTCCGGGACATAACAGTATCACTGTGACCCTATGCTTCTTCCTAGAATGCTGAAGGCCTTTCCAGCAGGGCACTGCAGAAAGACTGGGACTCTCTCATGGGAGGCACAAACTCAGAGTGTGGTACAGCCCTCAAATGAAGTGTTTTCCTGGTTAGTTGGCAGGACAGAAACCACAGCCAGATGAGCCTGTTGGCAGTGTTTCCAGCATGCAACCCAAGTCCTGCTGGGTTTAGCAACCCTGGCATCGGGCACTTCCTACCGTTTCGTGCTCTTATCACCTCCACCTGCTTTGGACCAAATCGCTTTTCTAATTGATGGTTTTTGTTTTGTTTTGTTTTGTTTTGTTTTGTTTTGTTTTGTTTTTTCCTCCCCTCTCTGGTTCTCCGTTCAGCTTGAGGCTTTTTATTCCATCTTCACCACGGAGCAGCAAGACCATGTCAAGTCGGTGGAGTATCTGAGAAATAACTTTCGACCACAGCAGCGTCTGCATGACAGGGTGGTGTCCAAGTCCGCCGTCCGTGATGCCTGGAACCACGACGTGACAGACTTCTTAGAAAACCCACTGGGGACAGAAGCCTCTAAAGGTATATTTGGATTAAGTGCCTTACCCAGAGGAAGATTCCTTATCAAAAATTACTTTAAATTAAAAGGAATTCAAAGCCAGGCAGGAATTGGGACTTGGTGTTAAGTGCATATGTTTCTCTGCTAAAGGGAGCTTGTCTAGCTGAAAAATAGGAGCAGGTGTGGGAATAACTTCTGTTAAATGGGTATGATAGAAATTGCCCTTTTGACCAATAATAGATAATTCTGTCTGCATTTCTGCCTGGTAGCTTCAAAACTTATAGCAATGTCTAGAGAAAGCTTTTTGAAAGTGTCTTACTTTTTACGTGTTTCCCTGTTGATCAGGAGTTTATCTCTGAGCTCAGATATCAGTGAAACGGGAGAGTTCCCTGACCTCTCCCCCCGCCCTTGAAGGACATGCCCCCCGCCACCTTTGAAGGACTTGCAGCAGGAACGTGGCTCATCTGTTCGGTCACCATTCGCTTCTCAGACACCTTATGGGAGGGGGAACACACAGACGGGCAGGTACAGGAGCCAGGGCAAGTTCCTTGGGGCTCTGGCACTAGGGTTGTTGTCTGTGACTCCTGAAGCCCAAGTGGGCATGTGTTACAGCGGGCTCTTGCAGCCTTGCTGTCTGTGGACAGCTTAAGTGTTAACCAGCTCAATGACCTCTTGGTACCCAGGTCCTTGTCCAGCGTCCAGGAAGAATCAGGTCACACATGGACTTGAAGAATGAATGTGGGGGTTTTATTGAGTGGTGGAGGTGGCTCTCAGCAGGATGTATCAGGAGCTAGAAGGGGTATTGAGTGAGAAGATGATGGAGTTTGGCCATTCAGTGGCCAATCTCCTCTCTGATTGTCCCTTGACATTCAGATGCCCCTTCTCTTCTCCCTACCATGCCATTCTGCTGTTCTTCTCTCTTCTGTTCATTCCCCTTGTCTGCTTCTGGAGCCTGGGGTCTGGGGTTTATATGGGTACAGGATAGCGGGGTATGGTGGGCCAAAAGGCAACTTTTGGTCATGAAGACAGGAATGTCTGTTTTCACTTAGGGCCAAGGGTCTCCAGGCTTGAGTGTGGGACCTTTGCTGGGGAACTGCCCTCTTCTGGCCAGTATTTCTCTGTCTCCTGTCCATATCATCAGGACCTTTGAATTGCTCCCAACACCCCAGTATATAGCAGTCTTACTACCATCCACCCCAGGCAAGAACTCCCACGCCAGCCTCACCCCCTACTGGAAATCACTTGCTAATTTTTTTAACCTTTATTCAACAGTTTAACCCCCATATCTGATATGCATAAGTTTATCATTTTCAGGCATCTCAGTCTTTTCCATCTCTACGTACTCATGTGAAATGAATATGAATTTCTCTCCCGGGAAATTAGAATGTCTGATTCTACCCTCACACCTCTCAGGTGTAACACATAATTGTGTGACAGAGCTCCGGAAATGCTGGGAGCAAGGCTGATCAAAGCCCTATTACTTGGAATGGAGGAAGGAAAAAGAAGGAATTTTATTTTGGTGCGAAAAGGGGTATTTCCCAACCCAGTGCTCTCCTTCTTCAAAATTATGAGCTTGGGCAATAAAGGGAGAGCTTGTGTCGTTTGTCAACACTGGAAGTAGACTGGGCTATTGTTAGTGTGGTACGTTATGTAGAAAGGTTTTCTTTCAAGAGTGCCCCCACCCCTCACAAAAGGGAACAGTTTATTGGCATGTGGACTTTGTAGGAACAGGGGGAGTGGGATTCTATTCCACAGGTAACTGCAGTGGCATGCACTTTCATGATAATAATGAGCCCATTTTCTAGGCTCATGTTTCTGAAAAGGAGCTAAAAGAAGAGGAGAGGGAGTTTAAGAATGTGAGCATTTCCTTCCTGTCTGTGTGATTTTGTTTGAGGTTAGTGAGGAGAAGTGAGTCAGACCAGGTTCCCTGAGAAAGGCTTGAGATTCAAGTAATTTGGGGACAATAGATTGTCGAGGGCATCATTCTCTGGGAACAATGGGAGAATTAAGACGCCCACAAACCTGTGAAATATCTTAGGTTGGGCTACCATGGAAAACCTCACATGAACTAATTTTTTTTTTTAACCTAGCTAAAAAAATAAAATAAAATAACCCAACTAGAAAGCTTTCTCCCAAGAGAACTTGACTGAGAAAAGCAGGTCTCCTGGGGATTTTGTGAGAGTTATATGCAGAGGACATGGATTGTGGGGGTGAGGAATTCATATCACAAGTGAGTGCACGATCTGGTAGCTCAGAACTGCTGAGATGGTGACAGATAAGCTCTTTCCTGAAAAATGGGCCGAGCATATGATATATCAGCTGTACAGAGAAAATGCATGGCCTTTATTATCCAAGAAAGCTAGGGAAGATAATGGTTTCCATTGTGTTAAATTGTCGAAGTGGGCAGAATCTTCCACTGAACAGGCCTTCTCTGAATTTGACCACAACGACAGAACCGTCCTTAAATATGGCAGATTCATTCGTCATTCTACAAGGTTTATTTGAATTATCATAGTGCTCATCGCTGACTCTTTAAGACATGGGAGTATTAAAATGTTTTCTGATATTTTTAGAGCCAAAGAGAGAGCGGGATCTAGGTGCAGTCCTATTTGTGTGTTTAACATATTATTGGAGAGCTACATATACAGAAAAGTGCAGTACCTGTAACATGTGCACAGCTTGATGAATTTCCACAACCTGAGCACACCTGAGTAACAAGCACCCAGATCAAGAAACTCCCATCTAGGATCTCATGACTCACCACTCATTCCCCTTCCTAATCACTCTCTGTTCCCAAGGGTAACCTCTTCCAGAAATTCACTTTGCCTGTTCAATAAATTTCATAAAGATGGAATCATTCAGTATGTCCTCTTTGGTGTCCTGCTTCTGTTGTTCTACAGTGATTTTAAGCGTCCTCTCTGTTGATGCCTGTACTTGTAGTTTGTTCTTCTGTATTGCTAAATCCCATTGTGTGATTATACCTGAATATGTGTATCCATTTCAGTATACATGAATATGTAGATTATTTTCAAGTCGGGGTGATTACGAAAATTCTTGAACCTGCCTTTTAATGAATATGTGGACATATCTCTATTGGGCATACACCCAGGAGTAAAATGGCAGCATCCTAGAGTACACATATTTTCAGGTTTGGTTAGAGACTGCCAAATGGCTCCCCAAAGTGATTGTATGTACCACTTTACACTTCTGCCAGCAGTTGAGGAAATTTTCCTATTTTTACAGCATTTTTTAAAGGCATAATTTACATACCATAATATACAGCTATGGTAAATGTATAATTTGATAATTTTAGTAAATTTATACTTGCACAGCCATCACTGCAGTCCAGTTTTAGAACATTTTCATCACCACAGAAAGTTCCTTCCTGCCCATTTGCAGTCAATTATTTCTCCTGCCCTCAACCCCAGGCAACCTCAGGTCTGGTTTTGTCTTTCACTTGGTGTTAATGATTTTAACATTTATCCATGTTTGGCATGTATCAGTAGGTCATTATTTTTCTTATTGCTGAATAGTGTCCCTATTTTTTTAAATAACAGTTTTATTGAGATTTAATTCACATACCATGAAATTCATTCTTTAAAGTGTACACATCAGTAGTTTTTACTGTAGTCACAAAGTCATGCAACCATTTCTACCATTTATTTCTGGAACATTTTCATCACCCCAAAAAGAAACTCCATCTGTAGCAACCACTCCCATTCTCCTTCTCTTCTTCTGCTCTGTATCTCCCTCCCTCCAGGGCTAGGCAACCGCTAACGTACCTTTTGTCTCTATGAATTTGTCTATTCTGGACATTTTATGTAAATGGATCATATATGACTTTTTTCACTTAGCATAGTACTTTCAAGGTTCATCTGTATTGGGGGGTTATGTATCAGAATTTAATTCTATGTTACAGCCAAGTAATAGCACATAATATGTGGAGGTGCCATATTTTGTTTATCCATTTATCAATTAATGGACATTGAGTTTCTTCCCCCTGTTGGCTGTTATGAATAATGCTTTTGTGAACATCCGTATCCAAGTTTTTGTGTAAATATACATTTTCAAGTCTTTTAGATGTAAACCTAGGAATAGCATTGTTGGGTCATATGGTAACTTTCTGTTTACGGTTTTGAGGAACTATCAAACTATTTTCCAAAGTGGTGGCATCAGTTTACATTCCCATCAACAGTGTATGAGCGTTTCAATTTCTCCATGCCCTCACCAACACTTGTTATTGTGCATCTCTTTTATTTTCACCAACCTAGTGAATATGAGGTTGTATCTCTTTATAGTTCTGATTTCCATCTCCCTAATGACTGATGATCTCCTTGTTTGTTTTTAAATGCACATGTCATGGAACCAGAGCCCACATGACCAAATGTTCCTCCTTTTTTTTCCCTAACAAGACTCAGGTAACTCAGCGGCACTATAGGCCAAAAGATGCCCTACACATCATCAGACAGCCTGGAAGACTTAGATTATTGACCTTAGAGATGTAAGCAGGAAAGAGCCAAAGAACGGAACAAGTCCTTTTCCTTCCTCTACTCTTCTATGAAAAAAAGTTTTAAAAAGAGAAGGAGTGGTATTCTGTAATCTTCAGGTAATTCAAAAGCAGCAAAGCCTACCTGATTGGTATTCTCTATCTGATAATTATTGGAAGCTTTCAATGCCCAGGAAAGCTATGATGTTTTATGCATTTATCAGGCTATTGTCACAGAAGAAGGGAAAATAAATTAATTACATAAGGCAGGAGTCATTTACCTTTTTTGGTTAAGAGCCAGATAGTAAATGTTTTTGGCTTTGTGGGCCATATGGTCTCTGTTGAATCCTGGGTATTTGTGGGACATTGGTTCCAGGACCCCTACGGACACCAATATCCTTGGATGCTCAAGTCCCTTATATAAAATGGTGTTATATTTGCATATAACCTAAACACATCCTCCAATATACTTTAAAATATTTCTAGAGTACTTATAATATTAATGCAATGTAAATGCCATTTAAATAGTTGTTATACTCTACTGGTTTTTATTTGTACTGTTTTTTATTGTTATATTGCTGTTTTTTATTGTTTTTTTTTTCCTTCCAAATATTTTTGATCTGTGGTTGGTTGAACCCATGCATGCAGAAACCGTGGATGGAAGTGCCTACTGTACTCAATTCTACCAGTATAGCAGGAAGGCACCTGCAGATGATATGTAAATGAGTGTAGAAAATGTCGCAGTAAACCTTTATTTACAAAAAAAGATGGCAGACCAGAGTTGGCCTTGGGACTGTAGTTTACTAACCCCCACTTTAGGGAGTAGCTTAAACTGAGTTGGAGAAACCTAAACTGGTTAATCATAGACTTGTTGTAAGATACATATTTTCTGTCTTCAAGATACTGTGAATGTGTTGGATCTGTGTTTCCATTCCACTGAAAGACCCTAGGACCAACCAGAGATTCATTAACTTGGTAACCGCCCACTTACCAATTCACTTTAACACCCAGTCACCTTTCACATCAGAGGGGTAACCAGAGCCTCAATTGACTGAATATAGCTCCCCTCCTCCCCTGTTCCGCTGGCTATGATTTTGAACTTGAGGCAGCCAGTGGTGGGGGCCTGTGTTCATGCACTCATTTTGTCAGGATGATTGGACATCCTGGAATAGAGAATACAGAATCCAGCCTTTCAGTGCCAAGCACAAGAGGCAGGGCCCCTTAAGAAAGGAATGGGGGAAAAGTCATCTTAATATTGTATTGTTGCTGAAGAAAGACTTCTATATGGATGTCGTCCATAAAAAATAATAAAGCTTTCGTTCCAGTAAATGGAAACAATGTTTAGGCTCAGTGGATTGTTCAAGGGACATCCGATTTGCCACTCTGCCCTTTGTCAGTAAATAACTTGGACAGACTTTAGGATTTAATGGGCTGTCATTTCAGTTATTCTGCAACACATCCTGGGCACATGGGAGAGCGTTCAGTGATTAAGTGCTGAATACTGTCTATTGTGAAGACTTTTGGAACAGTGAACAGAGAAAAATAACTTTCCTTCCAACAACATGAAACATATGGTTTATTAATTTAACCAAACCTGTTCAAACCACAGTGGAGTCAAAACCACTTGATCTGATAATTTGATTTGATGGCTTAATTAAAATGACACTGTATAATGTAATAAAAGCAAAGGAAATGGAGAGGACACCGGACTGCGTGCATACCCTCTGGGCTCCTAAGCCAATGTCGTGGTTTTTTGGTGAATGTTTTTTTGCCTGTGCTGATGGAGGGATCTCTTTTTTAGCTATGTTTTCAATGCAAACATTGCTTCCTGTTTTGGTTAAAAGCAGTTTTAAAGGACATATACCACTGTGCAAGGAAGCCTGAGTAACTAGCCTATTTAAAATCAGTACATTGAGAAAGAGGGTCACATTTTCTATCCAAATTAGCAAACAAAGAAGTAAATCCATGATTGCTTTAAAAAAGAGTTTGACATTGAAATCATGGTTTTCTGCTATTTTGGGAGAAAATATTAATGTTGTTCTATTTTCAGTTTAATCATTTCTACTCACCAGATTAATGAGCTTGAATTACTTATCTTATTAAAAGAAGCTCTGATATGAACACTTAATGCCTTTGCAGGCAGCTGCCCTCCCAGAAACTCTTCCAGAAAGTTATCTTGTTACAGCCAGAAGCTTTTAGCATAGGAAAGTGTTAAGAAAAACACAGTTTTCATGCAGCCCCTGTGGAGAGTTTTTAACCCCCTTCTTTAAAAAATAATTTTCAATTGTCATTCTTTTTTAACCTTGAGTGTTTAAGAAAGAAGACAAAAAAAAGCAGGTCTGTTTCAAGACCCTTGGAACATCCTAGACTCTCATATTTTGAAGGTCCTGCCATGTTATATCCAACGTTTTTAAATGCTCAGACATTTCATAATTACTCTTAAGTTTATGTAAATATATGAGTTGGTGTTAAGTTGCGTTTGATTGGTTGACATAATGTTGATATTTTATAGACTTTTAATGTAGCATTAAATATTTTGTTTCAATTGTTATAGCCAGTAAATGTCTTTTCATATGTCAGACATTTTTGTCCAGCTTTGAAAAGCTTCTTGACTCTAAGAGTGGTGCCTGAAACACCTGTGGTTAGAAAGGCTAGCAAGAGAGCCGGGTGCTGTGGCACACGCCAGTAGTCCCAGCTTCTTGGGAGGTGGAGGCAAGCGGATCGCTTGAGCCCAGGAGTTTGAGGCCAGCCTGGGCAACATAGTAAGCCTACATCTCTTAAAAATAAAAGAAAAAGGAAGTCTGGGAAGAGGCTTTTGTGCGCCAGATGCTGTGCTATCGTTTTCTATTCATAGTTGTTTTATTTAATCCTCAAAACAACCGCTGCCAGGATTCGCTTTTCATCCATTAAATATTTATTGACCATCTACTATAAACAAGTTCTAGGCACTAGAAGTAAAGTTGAACAAGGGATGGTCCCTCATCGTGGAGTGTGCATTCTAGAAGGGAGAAATAAATAAACACGTCCACTGATGATAGGCTTCAATGTTGTCCCAAAGGGAATCAAATCAAGTCGTGTGCTAAGAGTGGTGGAGTGTGGTGAGGTCGTGGGGAGGAGCCCGTCTTGCGATAAGGCAGGTGAGGACAGGGAGCCAGCCCTGTAGAGATCTGGAGAAGCAGGTCATTTGCAAGGACCTTGAAGCATGGGGTCCAACCCAGAACAAAGTAAACAAAGGGGAAGCAAGATCAGAGAGAAGAGGCTGGAGAAGTATGCAAGAGCAACTCTGACAAAGACTTCTTTTGGTAGAGTTAAGATTGTTAGGAGTTAAGATCTTACAGCAATGGGAAGCCTCTGCAGGGTTTTAAACAGGACTCTGGAATAATCACAACAGTCTATAAACTTATCACTCTGGCTGTTGTGTGAAGAATGCTTGCAGAGGACTTGCATTGGAGTCTGCAGGACCTGCAAGAGACTGATAGAAATATCGCAGGTTGGGGTGAGGATGATCATAGTAAAGGTATAAGTGATCATTAGGGATGGACTTTGGAGGAGAACTTTGGGGATTTACTAACAGTTTGGATAGAGGGATGGGTAGGGTGAGCAAAGAGAGAAATGGAGTAGTATTGTTTCTCTTTAACAAGTGAGGGGTCTAACGTTCAGAGAGGGTAAGTGAATCATTCAAAGCCTCTCCGCCAGGAAGTGGTAGACCTCAGATGTGAACCAAGATCCTCTTATGTCCACACACAGTGTTCTTTCCATCGTCCAAGGGACCGCCATCTTCCATAAGAACCTGCAAGTGGTGCCTCTGTGTTCTCGATGTCGTCAGGTGACTTGAACAACACAGCTTATTACTCCTTCCTTGAATGAAGGAGCTTTAAAACGAAACATACTTGTGGGAATCGGGTGCTCTTACTTTCCTGAAAGTAATCACTGGGCTCAGTCTTTATCTGCTTGGCTTTTATCTATTTTGTCAGGTTATCTTGGGTGCTCAGCGCATAGGTTACTGGTCACAGGGTTAGTCCTGAGAGTCCTGCACCCGCTTGATCTGCACCGTGGGGCCATATAGGCAAAAGATCTTGTGCATCCTTGGATCAGAAGGGCCTAACACGGTACCTGGCACATAGTAGGTGCACGGTCATTGCTAAGTGAATGAATGAATAAATAATAAGACAGGATAAGGCAGTGTTAGAATACAGACTTGGGATTCAAGCAAACCTAGACTCAAATCCTAGAAATCATTCACTCCTTTGTGACCTTGTTCAAGCTAATATCTAAGCTTCTATTTCCTTGCCTCTAAAATAGAGATAATAAGGCAGAGTCCAGTGGCTCACGCCTGTAATCCCAACACTTTGGGAGGCCAAGGTGGGAGGATCACTTGAGACCAGCAGTTCCTGACCAGCTTGGGCAACAGTGAGACCCCACCTCTACCAAGAAAAAAAAAAATTTTTTTTTTAATTTTTTTTTTAGCTGGGCTTGGTAGCACACACCTGTAGTCCCTAAGCTACTCAAGAGGCTAAGGCAGAAAGATCACTTGAGCCCAGGGGGTTTGAGGCTGTAGTGAGCCATGATCATGCCCGCTGCACTCCAGCCTGGGTGACACAGTGAGACCCTGTCTCAAAAAATAATAGTAATAAAATATAATAATCACACACTTTCTTCCTCAGCCAGTGGCCTTTTAAATGAGACTGATAGTGCGGGATCTTGGACATGGAAATTACTCTGCAAATAATTGTATCTTCTTATCTGTAGGTCAGCAGTAGCTTCTTTGTATGCCCAGGACAACCTGTTATATGTGACATGATCATTGGAGAATTTTGGAATAAGGGTGCCATGCCCTCTTCCTGTTAGACATGTGAAGCCAGGCTATTTGAATTTGTTGAAACCTTTCTAATGAAATGTATAATCCTTAAGGTGGTCCACACACCAAGTCCTGTCCCCCTCCCCAGCCCCATCTTGTACTTTCCTTCCCTTGGCATCCTACACTTCAGTCCAGCAGCCATTCTGTTCCCTCTACCTAGAAGGCCCTTGTCCCACCTCAGTACCTAACTGAACCCTCCTCAGCACCTAACTGACCCCTTCTCAGCCTTCATAACACAGCTCAAGGGTCCCTTCCCCAAGGAAGTTTCCTGACTGCCTTGCTCCAGCCACTTGTTTTAGGGCACCAGTACCTTTCCTTATAGTACTTACCACAGTTGGATTTTTACATCTGATTATGTGATATGTGATTTTTTTCCCTAATATCCAGCTCTCTCACTACCCCATAAGCTCCATGAGGGTTGAGACTGTTTTCCTTTTCTCTGTTTTTATTATGGTCACTATTGACTCCTCAGTAAATACTGGATTGGATATGTTGTTGGGTGGGTGGATGGGTGGATGCATGGATCCATGGATGGATGGGAAGATGGAGGGATGGATGGATGGATCCATGGATGGAGGGATGCATGGATGGATTAAGCTAACGTATACATACCAGGTGGCCAGGAATAAAAAATTCTTACCAAAAGAGTTGGCACAATTGGGACATGTATGATGTAGCCCAGGCTGGGTGCTCCTATTGGGGAGCATTGCCAGGCATCTGAAGCAGGATGTCCTGCCAGTGCTACTTCCTGAAATCAGAGAGGCTCCTGGGATTGGGGAAGCCACCTTTTTACTCTGACCAAAAGCCGCCTTGGATGGAAGCATACCTTTCAACAAAACATGGAGCGAGGGCTTTTCTGTCTGCCTCAAGGAACAGCCTAAAAGCGGAGAATGGAGCCACTTAAAGTGTCAGGCACTGGTGTCAGGATGTTCTCAGGCAGAATCGGCTGTTATGGCTTGGGAGCGGTTGAGCTGATATTGGTAGCAGACTCCAGGGGCCATCTAGCATTTTCACACTTTATAAATATTACCTAATTACTTAATCCTCTCCATCTCTAGGCAGGTAGACAGAATTTGATCTTCAACTTAGCAACCCTCCTCTGTCTTCTGCTTTTCTTTGCTCACTAGAAAAATCTTCTCTGACATGGGGTTTACTTGTGTGGGCACCATGGTGCTTCCGAACAGCAATCTGGAAATTAATAAAGGCCAACAGCTTCCTTACTCCCAGAGCAGCACACTTCCCCTTTTTCACTAACTAGCATTTACAGCCTATGAAACATGAGGCTGTGAGACATTGGTGTGCCTCTCGTTGGAGCCATAGGAGGTATCTAGCTGGGAGGCAGACTATTTATCTTCCCCATTCATCCCACTCATTATTCCTCAAACAAACACGGGTTGGTTGAAGCTGTTTTTCCTCAGGTATCTGTCCAGGAATATGGACAGAATCCTTGCTTTCCTAGGGCATAAAAAACAGTCTCATCTTCCTGCCCCTGAAGCCTGAAAATCAAAGAACAACTGTTAAGACCCAGAAGCAGGAGCCCCGCGTGGTGTCCTCTTGAGTCAGGCTTTTCTTATTCCTTCTCAGCACAGCCAGTGGTCGTTACGGTTGCTGGCTTCACTCCTGGGCAGCTCTCTTGACTGGTTTTGCGATTCCTAAGCACTGGCTTGGACCGAAATGAGTATCTTGGCTGTCACATTTCAAATCTCTGCCTGTGCTGAGAAGGCACTGCCTATATGTCTGAGACTAAATGCTGTCAGGTATTATCAAGTGCACAGAGCTATGCAATTCTTTCCTTCCAGGCTGGCACCAGGAAAGGCTTGCCAGAAGAGAAGAGCCTTCTCGGTGAGGAGTGTGCTGACTCTTTAAAACTTGGTTTTCAGCCACCAGCTGCGAAGCCCAAGCTCTTCAGAGCGTATGGACCCATTTGCCAGGGGCAGCCAAGAGACTCAGGTGGCTCAGTCCCTGCCATGTGCTGAATCGATGATTCCACTGGGGCCCACTCTCGGGCAGTGCCTGCCCATAGCCTGGTCTCTCCATGCAACCGACAGGCTCCCTGGTTCCTTCTTGGGTCCCTTTGACCAAGTCTTGGCCTGAGGGCAGTACCCAGGTGTGGGAGACCCTGAAACCATACCAGATAGGACCATCCTTACCAAATGACCAGTTGGTTCAGATACCACATCTGGGGATTGAAATGAGGTTAGAATCCAAACATTGGAGTTCATCCTACCACTCCACCCACACTCAGCCAGAACAGAGAGCAAGTAAGAGTAGCAAGTGGCCAGGAAGTAGTGGAGATCCAGAGTTAACAGGTGAATGCCGTGCATGAGCCAGGACACTACTTTTAAGCATAGTAGGTACCAAGCCGAACAGATTACCTGTTTCCAAGAGAAATTATTTTAAGGCTCAGATGGAAAACAAATGAGGGCATCTTAACCATTTGCATAATAATCTAGAATCAATTATTTCCATAAAATCCCAGCTAACGCCATCTGTATGGGTCACTGGTTGATTTCCTGACATGGCTGTTGGAATCACTAATAAAAACGGCTCATGGGATCTTAGATCTTGGATGGTGTTTGGATACCAGTCTTGCGTTGCTAAGGGCACTTTTAGAGCTCTATTTTAGGTGACCCAGCCATTCATAGTAAAGGGAACTACAAGATTATCTCAGCAGTGGGAAACAGGAGAAAAAC
The DNA here is from genome assembly GCF_049350105.2 of Macaca mulatta. NCBI lineage: Eukaryota > Metazoa > Chordata > Mammalia > Primates > Cercopithecidae > Macaca > Macaca mulatta. Next base: position 125,761,906 of record NC_133407.1, read on the forward strand.
ATCGTTATAAAGGAAGGACACTGGGCATTTACCATGCTAGCTCCGCAGCCGGGTCTGTGGTTCAGACCCTCAGTTGGAGCCCTTCACTAGGGCTAGGGCAAGACGTGGGGAGAAGGTGGAAGGTCAGAAGCACCATGTGGGAAGGATGCTGTGCTTAGTTAAAATGGGATAGGTCCACTTTGCTCTCTTAGTAGGAAATCACAGCATCATGAAGTTGAAAGGGAGGGAAGGACCCCAGGGTACATGGGATCCAGCCTTCACCCAGCGTCCAAGATGCACGCAGCTGTTATCAAGTGAGGCTGGGAAGATGCATCATCCTGAACTTTGTCACCTCCCTTAGCACTGAGCTGAACAATGCTTTTCCTGCACAGGACATGGACACCTCCCTTGGCCTTTAGCTCTCAGAGGAAGAGGGATATCATGTAGAAAAAAGAATCCAAGGAGGTACGAGAGGTCAGTGAGAACATAATGTAGGAAGTCGAAACCAATGCCTGAACTGGAGAATTGAATTTCTGCCTCTGCTTTCCCAGATACTGCCTGTTTCTGTTTTCTGAGCATGTAGCTCTGTTACATGCACAGCAGAGACAGCCAACAGGATAAGAACAAGTTTTCAAATTTGCTTTCTTCCATGTTAATTGCAACACAGAGCATCTAATACTCATTTGCTTGCTGAGAAACTGAATTGTAATTCAGGATTTGTTCATGGAAAGGGAGATGTCATTGTATTATAGTGTAGAAGAAAAGTCCGCAGGTAACAGGTGGCATCAGTGGAGACACCATGGATTTAAAACTTGAAAGCAATTGTCCTAGCACTTAGGAGAATCTGGGGACAACTCTGCACCATCAGAAGAAGGTGGTGGGCTAGCCAGCAAATTCTGACCTTGGCAGCCAGATCCACCCTGGGATGAACCCCAGCTCCAGTGCTTCCTAGCTTTGAGACTAAGTCTTGGGCCACTGTCCTCCTCATTCCCTGCTCACCAGCCACACTAGTTTCCTTCCCAGTTTTCTCATCACAGGGCCTTTGTACACACTGGTTTTTTTTTCTCTCTGACATACCCAAGCCTCCTTTTTTCCTCTTTCCTCTATAAACACCTACTCATTGTTCAGATTTCAGTTCAAACTATGCTCAGTAAGTTCTCTGAGCAACTCCCCAAGTTTAGGTCAGGGTTCCTTATTAAACCTTTATACAGAACTACTATAACGTTTTCCTTAAAAAGCATGTAATTATATATTCCTTAGTGCTGGATGGGTTTAACCACTTTGGTGCCATGGACTCCTTTAGCTTATCTTCTCATATTGATGGTTTTAGATGCTTAAAATATAATAGATTACAGAGGAAGCCAATTATCCTCAGATATTTTCGAAGTATCTTTAAAATTGTACTAATTTATCTGCTTCTTGATGAGGGCATTAAATTACAAGATCCAGCCACAGATCTAAAAATCATTATGATGTTGAAATAATGATGAACATGAAGGAAATTTTGAAATACAACTGAGTCCTGAACACCGTGGAGATTGGGGTGTCCCCACAATCAAATATCCAGTATAAATTTCAACTCTCCGAAAAGTTAATACTAAAGCCTTACCAGTAACATACACAGTCGAGTAACACATATTTTGTATGTAATATGTATTATATGCTATATTCTCACAATAAAGTAAGCTAGAGGAAAGAAAATGTTATTAAGAATATTATAAGGAAGAGAAAATGTGTTTACCGTTCATTAAGTGCGAGTGGATCATCACAAAGGTCTTCATCCTTGTCATCTTCATGTTGAGTAGACTGAGGAGGAGAAAGAAGAGGAGGAGTTGGTTGCCCTGTCTCAGGGGTGGAAATTCACTTATAAATTGACCCATGCGGTTCAAACCTGTGTTGTTCAAGGGTCACCTGTATTGGTAATCACTGTAATCTGACAGGAATAGCTTTGTGATTTCTTTTGGTGATTATCACACAAGTCTTGTAACACTACTGTAGTTTGTTGCCAACATTTAAAATGTAAGGAAATGCTACATTTTAGTTAGAGATTAGTGAAAATAAAAGTGGACTTTTTTGCTACCTAAGTTCACAGACTTCGGTGAATTCTATCCAGATCTCCTAAGGACACTCAAGTTAAAACGGGAAGGAAGTTTTTTTACCTGCTGGGACAGCTTTCCCCTTTTAAGCTCTTGGAGTAATGCTCCTGACATCTTTATTAGCATCTTGAAGATAGGAAAACAGTTATGGGACGGGTATGGGGCAAGTACATACATGACTGCTCCATGATGTCCCCTGCCAACTCTGGTTCAGATTCAGGCAGTTGGGTTTCAGTTGTCCATTCTCTTCTCACTCTGGTTCCTTGGCCCAGCCCAGTAACTTAGTGTCTCTGAAGCCCGGTGTCCTCATCTTTCATGGGGAGAATGGAGCCCAGCTCTTGGATTCAGTTACGCATTGTGTGCGGGGGATGATCCCAGATGAATGCACAGAGCCAGGCCCAGGGCATGGGCGTGGCAGCCGCAGCTCTAGCTAGAAACGATGCAGACAGAAATGCACATTACACTGGAGCTGGGGTCCTGCTTTGACTCCGTCCTTCCCAGTTCCTTCCTCCATGTGGTTTGCCCGTCTTGAGCTCTTGGGCAGGGATGGGGGAGGCAACACCCCAGGCACCAAGATTCCAGGTTTGACGTCCTATGAGGGCTGCCGAGGAGGATTCTGTGTTTACCTAGACCTCTTTGATACAGCCCTTCAAAAACAGAATCACTCCCTGGGGCCATGTCTCTGGAAATTTCCCCTAAAGGATTCCATATTTGAAGGTGGTAAAGAAATGACAGGCATTGAAGCAGTCTAAGGCAAGGCTTGGGCTCTGTTCCTCCTGACTGGTTCCCTCCTGCTTTTAAGAGGAGACACCTCCTGATCTTTCTCCCCGCCAGGGCCAGGCAGTCCCCGAGGAAGAGGCATCTCCCCCACGGTCCTCTGCTGGCTTAAGCCAAGCTGTTCCCTCTGACACCGCCTCTGTGCGGCATATGATGTCGCAACACCTCCCACCCAGGAAGCGGCAGTTTCGTCTGTGTTAACAGGCACTGTGAAATAGTGAATCTGCACCGAATTGCTTTGTTTGAGTAGTGCTGTCTCTTTGACTCCTGATCAATATTTGGCTAGTTGCCTCGGGTGTGAAACTCCGAGGGGGCAGGTGCTGGGAGAAGGCCCCTGGAGGAAACTTTAACTCCAGATAGTTTAAGGCACTTGGAAATGACGCTGACTTTCAGACAGAGCATATCACATTAGGTTATCTAAAGGCCCAAATGAAGAGGATGGAGTGGGGGAGGAGAGCCTACTATTTACTTGTGGAACCACTGAGAAAATATCCTTGATATTGATTTAGAATCAGAGGACCTTGGGTGCTCTGCTAGAAGCCTCTTGATTACTAAACGAAGCCTGGGATCATAATTAAAGGTGGTTCAGAGTGAAGGCAGAAATTCTCAGAGCTGGTGACGAGCAGCACCTAGATGCCTGTGAGAAACAATCAGACCCCAGTGGGAACATAATCAGACCCCTGAGAGGGGAAAGGCTGGTGTCAGGAGGCCTCACAGGGGATATTTGTTTAGAGATCCGGGTGTGGCACCTCCCGCATGATTAAAAGGCTTCAATTTGGTACAAAAGGACATATCAAGAGGTCTGTCAGACTCCCTTTGTTAGGTGCAGTTTACAAGGACCATTGAGAAGAGATAGAAAAGTACAAGTATTGGGCATCTGTGGTGTGCCCTCGAGAGTGCTCCTGGTGTTCGTTTCAGACCAGTAGAAAACTCACCTCGCCTTGCGGGCCAGAGAACTGCCGGGGAAGTGGGCTGGGCAGAGGCAATGGGGAGTGTTGGGGACTATGGCAAAAAAAAATTGAGTACACACCCCCATCTAAAGGAAATTACTGCTTTCCTGCTCTGGCTCACCACTGCCATGTATGGATGCAGGCCTAATTTTAAAGCCCATATTTATATGTAAAATATACCATTTTTTTAACACTGTGTGGGACATACAGTGTGTCCATATACTCACCATTAGGCCTGAGGCCCACGACTTTGGGTTTACCCACAGCGTTCCCTCGTAATCCTCACCGCAACCTTGTGAGGAAGAGAATTGCTAGACCCTAGTCACCCATTTTACAGATGAGGGCACAGGATTTGTACGGGTCTGGCTCCAAAGCCCACACTTTCTATTATACCAGCTCTTCCAGACTGATCTATAAAATTCTCTTTTGCTGTGTGTGCCTGTTTCCTATTTGGACTTTGGAGGGAGGTGTTGTTTGAAAGAAGGGTTTCCATCACTTAAAGAGCACGCAGAACTTTGGAAGCACAAGGCACAGTGGTGTCCGCCTGCTCGCTTGCCTGAGTTCTTTGACGGGTGTCTGGTTCTATTGTTGCTCCAGCCGCCAAGCATCAGTGGTTTTTGTTCCCTCTGTAGACTGAATGCTTTTCTTATTAGCAGAAGGCATGAGTTAAAGACCAGAGGCAAGATCCTCAACAAATTTGAGGCTTCTGGCAGTGACCTCAGGAATGAATTGTGTGGCACTGATTTTGTACATGGAATCCTCTTCACTGGAGGACACTCAAAACAGCGTCCCTCATTCCATCAGAGAAATGCAAGCCCCTGCCAAGGGTACCAATGATAAGGAGCTTGGTCCCTGCCCGGGAGATGTTTGCAGCTCAGTCAGAGGAATACAGAGGCGGGCAGGTGGTGAGGGCATAGGGTGATGGGCACCGTGAGGAGGGAAGCAGTGAGAGTACAGGAGGACACGGGTGGCCCATCAGCCTCAGAGGGGAAGCAGGGTGTTGAAGCTGGAATTTTTTCTTTTCCCTTTTTAAATTTTTTTTGAGATAGGGTCTTACTCGGTCACCCAGGCTGGAAGCACAGTGGCATGATCAAAGCTCACGGCAACCTCCGCTTCCTGGGTTAAGGTGATCTTCCAACCTTAGCCTCCTGAGTAGCTGGGACTATAGGTGTGCGCCACCAGACCTGGCTAATTTTTCTACTTTTTGTAGAGCCGGGGTTTCGCCATGTTATCCAGGTTGCTCTCGAACTCCTGGCCTCAAGCGATGCACCCACTGTGGCCTCCCAAAATGTTAGGATTACAGGAGTGAGCCACCACGCCCAGCCTTGAAGCCGGATCTTTAAGGGGACTGGGGTGGGGGCTGGCCAGAGATGAGTCCATGAGGAGGAAGATGGCAAGCCATGAGGTTGACGATGTGGAAGGGGATCATGTCACACAGGACCTAAGGACCAGGGGAAAGACTAAGGATGTTATTCCATGTACAACCAACTTTTTGTTCATTCAGCAAATACTGATTGAGAGCCCTCTACGTGCCAGGCACTGTCTTAGACGCAAGGTAATTAACCAGACAAGACAGAAAAGGCGCCAGCCTTGTGGAGCTTCCATCTAGTGGGGGAGATAGATAATTACAGATCGTCGACGAAGTCAATAATACAACTCCACGTACTAGTAAGTGCTGGGAAGAATCTAAGCTCTGTGAAGGAGCAGGCCTGTCAGCCTGTGCTGAGGGACAGAATTCAGTGCCAGGAATACAGTGCAGCTGATAATTGTGTTTCACAAAAGGGCTTGGCCTCTCCTTAACTGTCTCAGTCCAGGATCAGCACTGATCCACAGGCCTAAACTTACTCCCCACCACCTTTTGTGTAGCCATGAGCTAAGAATGGTTTCTAATAGTTGGAAAAAAATCAAAAGAATATTTTGCAACACACGAAAATTCTATGAAGTTGAACTTGTGTCCATAGATAAAGTTTTGTTGGAGCACAGCCACACTCATTCATGTTTACATATTACCTGTGCTGCTTTGTGCTTCAAAGGCAGAATCGGTAATGGCTACGAGAGACCATGTGGCCTGCAAAGCCGAAAATATTTACTCTCTGGCCCTTTACAGAAAAAAGTTTGCCATCCTCTATTCTAGGCCCTTCTAGTACTCTGCAAATGCCTCCTCCAAATTTGGCCCAGTATACCTAGAAAAAGCCACTACCCAGGATGGCGAGTAGAGAGCAGAAGAGACACATCTCATCAGACTGCTGTTCCTATAGCTCCTCAGCCTGCAAAGCCCTGGCCTCATGCTCCTCCTCTGATGTGTGATCAGGGACAAGCATGGATCTTTGGAGGCCGTTAAGGTACAGAATTCCCTTCCTGGTGGATGATCCCGTTAGAGTGAGGCCAGATCTACCTCCTTTGAGAGTTTAACTCAGTAATTTTTTAATACATTGAGACAGTGAGATTCTGTACCATCATTCAAGACAATGACACTAAGCTCTACTTATTGATGAGGAAATATATCCATGAGTTGTTGAGTAAAACACAACAACAAAAAATTCTAGGGCCAGGCATGGTGGCTCATGTCTGTAATTCGAGTACTTTGGGAGGCCAAAGGGGGAGGATCACTTGAGCCCAGAAGTTCAAGACCAGCATGGGCAACATAGTGAGACCCTGTCTCTATTTTAAAAATTTAAAATTAGCCAAGTGTGGTGGTACGAACCTGTAGTCCTAGCTACTTAGGAGGCTGAGGTGGGAGGATCACTTGAGCTCATGAGGTTGAAGCTGCAGTGAGCCATGATCCAGCCACTGCACTCCAGCCTGGGTGACAGAGTGAGACACCACCTCAAAACCAAACATTCCATTCTAGTGCCATCCACATCCTATTCTATTTCCATCAAATTGTGCGTGTGTACTTTCACATGTATATAAAGCGATAACTGCATGTTGGAGTCCCAGAATGTTCACAGTCGTTTTCTTTGGGCACTGAGATTTAGGGTGAATTTTTTTCTTTTAACTTTCTTGTTACTTTTTTGTACTACTTGGGTTCCTTTTTAAAAAATATTAACATGAATCATCTTAATGCACACAGAAAAACCCATCTAATTTCAAAAAATAAGAAGAATGGTTGCATCTGTATGTGGGTGACAGAATTATTTATGGGGGTATGATGTAACTGCCAGAGAGGGATGCTTCCCTGTACAGCATTCATTGCTATTTGGAGCAGGGGAATGAATGGTTGCAGAATAAGGAAGATAAATAAGAACATGGTGGGAGGTGAGAAAAGATAGAGAAGTTAGGAAATCTGACATGGTCATCATTATGGGATATAGAAGTTTCCCAATATGTACATCTCGGTTCGTTATTAGTATTTGGAACACTGGGGGTGTAGCTATTTCCTGATCTTTCCCCCGCCTCCTCCATGTTCTGTCTTGAAAAACTATGAAGCCGCTTAGAAGCTGGAGTATTTAAAAACAGTAGGTTGGCGCCACCTAGTGCCCACGTTCTGTCACTCCGCCCTCACATCTCCGTGGAAGCCTCCCTTTAGATTCTTTGTTTGATGTCGCTGCTCTGGTGGCATTTGCGCAACAGACAGCCTGATGCCTCCCAGGGGTTCTGCGGGGCAGTGGGAATGCCTCACTAATTTATTCCTTCCCTCCTTCCTTCCTTCCTGTCTCTGTCGCACAAAGCGAACCTCACCTTTGGCAGTTGAAGAACAAAAGGTGGCCTCCCTGTCAAAACCAATCTACTTTTCTCCACCAGCCAGGTCCTCAAAGCTGAGCCGTGCGTCTCTGACAGGAAAGCCATCTTGTTCCCCAGGGCTACCTTGGGATTGGGGCTCTTGGGTAGAAAATACGGGAGTCTGGCTCCTGGTGGGCTACAGGGCATGTGTGTGGGTGGTCTTTGGAAGATGCCAGCGGGTCAGAACCAAGCTGCGGTCCCCTGGCCTGTCTCTGCCAGCACGCCCACCTACTTCTTACCTGGTTCCTGCACCCAAACCAGAAGGTCCTCCTCACTGCCTCTCCCTCTCCCCTGCCCTCCTTACCCGTCACATCACCAGGCCTCTGCATTTTACCTCCTAACTGTAAGCTCTAGAACCGGCCATTCCTCCCTGGTCTTCCAGCAATTGGCCATTGCAGCCCCTCCCTCACAGGCCCCCTCCTCCACACTTGGCTTCTCTGGGGCCTTTTCCACTCAGCCGAAGCTCAGGGGATCTTTGTGAAGCATCAACCTGATTGTGTCATTCTGGGGCTCAGTTCTTTCCAGGGGCGTCCAAGGACTCGTGGGAGAAAGGCCAGAGCTCGAATCTGGCTCCAAGGCTTCTCCCTACAGCTGCACCTGTGCCCTGCCTGCCTGTCTTCTCTGTGCCTTGCTCCAGCCCCTCAGACCTTCGTGCCAGGTCCCTTTACAGCTCCCACCCCCTTCATCTCCATAAGCTCTCAGCGCTCAGTTACGTGAACCTTCCGCAAGGGCATCTTCCCTGGGTGCCAAAGCCTGAGCCACCTCTTCCTCTTCCTCCTCTCCCTCCATCTTTTCCTGGAGTGCAGTATTGGCTCTGCGCGTGGGAGTTTTTGGTGAGCCTCCATCTCTTACAGTGCAGCTTCTCAGCTGAAGGTGATTGGCCCCCGCAAGCAACCTTTGGCGATACCTGGAGACATTTTTGGTTGTCACAAGTTGAGGACGGGGAGCAGGGCTACTGGCATCTAGCAGGTGGAGGCCAGGGATACTGCTACACAGGGTACAGGACAGCCATCACGAGCAAGGCATTGTCTGGCTCAAGAGGTCATGGGTGCTGAGGGTGAGAACGCCTGCCCTGGACCATCAGCTCCATCGAGGCAGGGAACACGGCCACAGGGGCCTGGACACCTCTGAGAAAGCACACGTTTCCAGCTGACTAGATCAGACCTGTTGAGCATTTGTATAACTCATTTAGACCTGTCAAGGTCTCAACACTTTCATAGGTTTGTCTGTAAACAGATTTGGATCCACCGTGTCCCTTAAACCTCTCAGCCCCAAGGAATAAGATGAATTAGCCTGACTTTTCCTTACACCCCACGTCAGGATAATTACACGGGGTTCTGCTGTTCCAGAGAAAGTCATCCTTGTGTTATGTGACTTTGCTTTAAAATTACTTAAAGTCTCATTATAAATTTATTTATTTACACTCGGACCTGTTTACAATAAGATTTTGTCTACAGTTTTAGTTAGCACACTCCACCAGTCCAACGGCCTGGCTTCTTCAAAACGGCCTTCATGAAAAAAAGGCTGATGACCATGAGGCTGAAGGGGACACAGTGATTAAGGATCTTTTGGAGACAGCTGGGGAAATTTGAATATGGACTATATATGAGATAATAGTATTGAATTCATGTTTAGTTTCTTTGATATGAAACTGGTATTATGGTTACCTAGGAAAGTGTCCTCAATCTTGGGAGATGCAGGACAGAGTATCTAGGGTACAAGCATCAGAATGTTGCAGTGTTTACTGACCTAGCAGAAAAACAGCTCTGTGTGTGTGTGCGCATGTGCATCTGTGTCCCGTGCACGTGTGTGCGTGCATCTGTATTCCGTGCACGTGTGTGCGTGCATCTGTGTCCCGTGCACGTGTGTGCGTGCATCTGTGTCCCGTGCATGTGTGTGTGTGCATCTGTATTCCGTGCACGTGTGTGTGTGCATCTGTGTCCCATGCATATGCGTGTGTGTGTGTGTACAATGTTCTCCCCCTCTTTCTACACACACAGTGTTAAGAGGACCCAGGAGAAGGGAGCATGGGTGCTTCCTGTATTACTCTTTCAACTTTTTGAGGCTGCAGTCCTTAGGGGCACGGATTGAATGGCACATTGTTCTGAAAGCTCCCTGAGCTGAGCCCTGTGTATCTTTAGTTTGCAGCTCTCCACCCATCCACATGAAGGTGCAGCCTCTGAACCAGACGGCACTGCAGGTGTCCTGGAGCCAGCCGGAGACCATCTACCACCCACCCATCATGAACTACATGATCTCCTACAGCTGGACCAAGAATGAGGACGAGAAGGAGAAGACGTTCACAAAGGACAGCGACAAAGACTTGGTATGAAGCCCCTGCTCTGATTCGGGGTACATGCTGCAGAGAGAGACTCCTGCTGCATCTCTCTGCCAGGCACTGCACAGTGTGCCAGCTCTGTGTCATCTGCCCTTACACTGTCTGGTGAACATGGGCACTGCCTTTGCTGCGCTGCTCGAGAGTGCCAGGGAGGACAGCAGACAGAGCCTGCCTGGGTGCCATCCCGACCTCACACTTAACAGCTACGCAACCCGGAGAGCCGGTTCATTTCTTTAGATTGGGTCCTTTAGAACTTGACTGCTTTTCCTTTCATTGTTAACGAACAGCCTCAATTAGGCCCTTTTCATCTGATGGGATTATCAATGGGATTATCATAAATACTAAATGAGCTATACAAGTATTCAACAGGTCCTATATAACTATCTCAATGTTAGCTATTATTTATTACAGTCATTCTCCTCTTCCTCTTCCCCTACTAAAGCTACTGCTGCTCACATCACCACCACCACTGTCCACAGTTGCTGCCACTTCCCTTTGTCACAGTTGTTCTGCCTTACACATTTGCAATACCTGCCAAACCCCTGCAGCTGTGTAATATTTTCTCTCTTTTCTCAGATACTCAAATACTATACTATCCGACCTCACTTTGAGCTACACGTGCCAAATTCAACATCTCCTCTTAAAATTTACCTAAATGTTTAGTGTCCAACACACAAGGCCCTTCAGAACAGATGTTTGCAGAAGCCGTCTCCTTCCCTAGGAAAGCAAACTCTCCACAACTACTGTCTTTAAGTCTTTGCCTGAAAACTCAGAGTGACATATTTGGTTTGAAAGCCTTGTGTTTATTGTTAATCAAAGGAAGGCTGTGGAATAATGAAACCCGTAATTGTACATGCACATGAAAAATGCAATAGCACCCAGTGGGATTCTTAATGACTGTTATCACTTTTTTCCTCCCTATACAGAGTCCTCCGGGCCCATTCAATCAGTTATAGAATAATACTTTTCATAGTTCTTTAGATGAAGATTCTTTTACTTCATTTCCATTTATATTTTCAATTTCCCCACTAGACATTGTTATCTGGGTCACATTAGGGAATGATGAGCTTCGTGAAATCAGAGAGGAATCTATTGAAAGGTACCCAAGGTTATGATGTATTTTAACCTTTCTCTTGTCACAACTGGAAGTCCATAAGGGATTTTTCTCTTTCTGAAGTGAGGATGGCTTGCATTAATCAGCAGAAACCATCTAGGAGCTTATGCAGTTTCTTGTTCTAAGTGGAAAATAATTAAACATGCAAAGATGAATAGATACCGTCTTGGAGTGAATTCTAATAAATCCCTGCATAGATGGAGTGAAGATTTCGCTCTGAGCAGAAGATGGGGTCAGAGGTTTAGAGAATGAAACATAAATTAATTTCAGAGAAAGAGAGAGATGTAGAGAAAAACATGCATTGACAGCAACTTCTTTCTTACAAGAATTTCTAGGGCTGGTTATTTTCTTTGGGGACACACAAAATTAATTTTTCTAATTCCTCAACGAGTGAAGAGTGCTGACTTAGTGGCAACAAATCTATTCTCTAACTCATGGTTATTGTGGCCCAGAAACCTGAAAGTGATGCATATCATTTGAGCAGCATTTTCTAGTGGGCATCCGCCTTCCACGTCTTCACCACAAACCTGTGGGCAGGTGTTACTGCCTACCTTTTCCAAACGAGACAAATGAGGCGTAAAGTTAAATACCACGGCCCTAGCCTACCCCTCTCACTAGGAAGCTGCTTTCAAGGCAACATCAGCAGGTATGGCCACAATAACATGTTAATACCAGTTCAGAGGTTTGCAGTAGCTGCATCGGGAAAACCCACTCCCACTCGGTGGTTAAGCTCACAGAGCTGCTTCTATACTTGGCTCAGAATACATGCTTTGATGATAAGACAACTCATCTATTGGAAGAGTCTTTGAAAATCAGTTGCTTTTCTTGTTTGTTTCTTTAGGAGGTAAGTACTGCCTGCTTTTTGGGTAGTTTACATTTTCTCATTTTTAAAGGTTGTCAGAATGAAACTGTGAGGAAGAGGGACCTGGATTTGGCTGATGTTTGACCAGAGGTTGGCAAACTTTTTTTCTGGAAAGGGCCAGATTGTAAATACCTGAGGCTTTATAGGTCATGCAGTCTTTGGCATAACTACTCAATTCTGCCACTGTAGAGTGAAGGCAGCCATAGACCTACATAAACAAATGGCCATGGCTGTTTGCCAATAAAACTTTATTTATGAAAACAGACAGTGGGCCACAGCTTGCCAACACCCCTGTGTTAGCCAGGTGGCATTCTTTCTGTTGCTTGGTGTGTTCTACCTCTGAGCAAGGTTTGCTGGGCCTATGTTACATACTTCTCAGAAGAACCTATGAAGTAGCTCTTCCTCTCCCCATTTTATAGAAATAGCAGAGGCTGAAAGAACTGGCTCAGAACCCCACAGCTTGCGAGTGTTATGAGGAGGCCATGTCCTCTGCCTTCTAGCCTGGTGTTCTTCCTTGCATCATGCCCTGTACTCTGCGTAATACAAAGACAGTGAGGCCTTTAAACTGTAAAGAAACAGACATGGGCGGGCAGGGTGGCTCACGCCTGTAATCCCAGCACTTTGGGAGGCTGAGGCGGGCAGATGATCTGAGGTCAGGAGTTCGAGACCAGGCTGGCCAACATGGCAAAACACTGTCTCTACTAAAAATACAAAAATTAGCTGGGCTTGGTGGCGGGCTCCTATAATCCCAGCTACTCGGGAGGCTGAGGCAGGAGAATCACTTGAACCTGGGAGACGGAAGTTGCAGTGAGCTGAGATTTCACCATTGAACTCCAGCTTAGGTGACAGAGCGAGACTTCATCTCAAAAAAAAACAAAAAGAATAATGTTACTCTTTCCTGTGTCCTGCACATTTCAGTGTGGAAAACAGTTCCCAAGGAAGTTCATAAAAAGATTCCCAGGCAGGGTCCAAACAGTCTTTCCTTCCAAAGTGAGCCTTTGGTCAGCAGGGAAGCATCACGTCTGTCAGGCTTTGCCAGGGCACTCAGGTTTGGCTTTAGAATGCAAAGTGTGCCCTGGCCTTCAAAACTAACTCACTGCCTTTTCCTTCTTTACCTACAGAAAGCCACCATTAGCCATGTCTCACCCGATAGCCTTTACCTGTTCCGAGTCCAGGCCGTGTGTCGGAACGACATGCGCAGCGACTTCAGCCAGACGATGCTGTTTCAAGGTGAGGCTGGCTTCCCCTCCTGTGGCCTGGGGCGCTCCTGAGACTCCCTCCCGATGCTTTCTGCTTCTTCCTGCTCAGGTGCTGGGGAAGAATACAAGTCTGGCCAAAGAATCAGTGTAGGGTTTTAAAGTCTATGTGGGAAGCCCTAGTAATTTAGGTCTTTTAGGCTGGAGGTTTTATAGGCAGAAGAGGGGAGAAAAAACAAAGCACTTTTGATTGATTGTTTTATTGTTATTTTCCAACTGTGGGGAACCAAGTACTAGGGCCTTTCTCTCAGTCATTGTCCAGCGCTGTGACAGATCACAAAATCACCTCCAAGTTGTACGGTCAAATATCTTTGTCTTTCTAACGTGATTCAGTTAGCTGTTCTCTCAAAAATTGCAGCCCAAAACAGCTACGCCTCACCCTTCTGACTTGCAAGCCGCACAAACAAGCCCCTGCATGCAGGATCCTTGAGATTCCTGGATCTAGATAGATGGTCCTGATGATTTAGGGACTAACAGAAAGGTCCAGGGTCAGAACTAAAAGCAAGTGGGACATTTGCCTTCGCTTAGTAGTTTAAGGGGCACCAAAAAATTGAGTGATCAAGAGACATAACATTTTAATGGGATGTTTTTTAAAAGAAAATTAGGCCAGGTGTGGTGGCTCAAGCCTGTTATCCCAGCACTTTGGGAGGCTGAGGTGGGTGGATCACGAGGTCAGGAGTTCGAGACCAGCCTAGCCAACATGGTGAAACCCCATCTCTACTTAAAAAACAAAAATTAGCTGGACGTGGTGGTGGACACCTATAATCCCAGCTACTCGGATGGCTGAGGCAGGAGAATCGCTTGAACCTGGAAGGCGGAGATTGCAGTGAGCCGAGATCGCTCCACTGTACTACTCCAGGCTGGGCAACAAGAGTGAAACTCCATCTCGAAAAAATGAAAATAAAATAAAATAAATACAAAAATAAAAATAAAAGCAAAATTAATGTAAAAATCTCATGAATAAAATATCTGAATTTCAAGTAGAGATAGATAGGATACACTATCTCCTACTTGCCCCAACCTAATCCCAGTCCTGGTTCCAGTATTATTTAGGCAGCTACAGGCTATAGCCATGGGCCGTAGTTTGCTGATTTGGTTTGATGACAGGCCTTAAGACCAGCATGGAAGGAGGGACCGGGGTGCTGGACTCTGCTCTGCTAGCCTGAGGTCCTCTTGAATCATGTCCTTGACTTCTCAGGTATCTGTCAAATAAGAAACCCACACCAGGTTAACCAGGCCAGTGGTGAACCCTTTTTGAGTTATGGATCTGATGAAGGTTTGGATATTTTCCCTACAGAGTGCCAGAATTTTGCATACAACTTTGGGGGCCCAGTAAGGCATGTGAGTTGTGGACCAACAGCAGCAGCAGCAGCAGCAAGATCTCCTGGAAGCCTCATTTCAGAAGTGCACATTCATGGGCCCCTCCCAGACCAACTGCATCAGAATCTTACCTGGGGCGGAGGCCATTTTCCAGGAATCTGAGCTTTCACAAGTTAGCCCTGATGGCCCTAGGAACTGGCAGGCACTGTAAGGGGTTCTGGAGTAAGGACCTCTGGTCTGAGTCCTGGCTGCCTCTTAGAAGCTGCACAACTTTGAGAATGTTTCTTAACTGCTTGAACCTATAGTTTCCCAATCCAAAAAGTGGCAGTATCCGTAGTACCTACCCCACAGGGTCTTTGTAGAATGATGTGGGGTAATGCATGTTAACTCATTCACATAGTGCTAGTTACTGGCACCATGTATAAATCTGCCCCTTAGTATTAGTATATAAAAATAATAAATAATAAACCTAGGATTAGAAGCCCTCCAGCCTAGATTTCCTCCAAGGGTCCCTTCTGGCTTAAACATTTTCCATTTAGTATTTAAATATTCTTTGCTAATGTTCACATTGATCTCATCCTTCCATTTAAACTAATGGAAATGAGCATAGCTGCATTTATTTCATAAATAAATCATGCTCCCTGTGTCCACCTTTACCATGAACATATTGGTCTCTTTCCCTGTGTTGAGGAAGGACTGCAGGCCACGGCCAGGTCTGTGCTGGCCTAGGGGAGAAAGAAGGAAGCCAGACTGGGAGCTTGCTGAGGCCGGGGCCCTGGAACTTCGGACACATAAATCATGATTAGGCCTCCCCTGTGCTCCTTCCAAGAGCCTAGAATCTGCAGAACTGCCTTACCTGATTAATAGGCCCCAGAGCTCCCTGGCTTCTGCATGGACTTTGAAAAATTAAATGTTTATAATATAATGTAATTCAAAAAGGCCCTGTCAGCTAGTAAGTTCAAAGCATGGAATAGTTTAAATGTCTGATCACAATGACTTGCTGAAAATGGCCAGTGTCTCCTTGTCTGCAGTCTTTCTTTGCTCAGAGGTGGACATGAGTTTACTCATTACATATATTTGTGTTTATCCCTCTATGTTGATAAGGGGGCAAGTTTTAAAATGGAAAGAAAAAAGATACCTCCTTTTTCAGAATAATTAGGTTTCTCAATAATAAATTTAATCTGTCTTGGGAGCATTAGGAAGCCACATGGAATATTTACCACATTATAGTAAATATAACACTATTGAGGTTATATGTAACATTATAATAAATATGTTTACCTTACTGTGGAAGATACAGCAATAATAGCAAGCAATATTTGTAGAATGGTTCACAGCGACAGAGCATTTTTACATAAGTTATTTCATCTGAGCCTCACTTTATGGCAGCTGGTGCAGTAGGGGTTATTTTACAACCAGGGAAATGATGGCTTGGGTGCAGGTGACTTCAGAAAATCTCTGCTGCTAAGCTGAGTTGGGTTTTCTTATCGCAAAGCCCAATCACTAACACACAGCAATGGCCTACCCCAAAGAGTAAAAATTACCAAACACCCACTGTCTTCAACAAAATGATGAAAATATTGATTAGATAGTCAAAGACTTTTTGCAGTTCTCAACAGTCATGGAAAATGGGGATTTAGAAGCTGCTTCTTTGAGCCACAGACCCATCTGTGGCAAAGCCCATGGATTCTCTCTCAGAATGGTTTTAGATAAATAAGTGCAATACATAGGAAAGGAACCAATTATATTCAATACAGTTGTCAAAATATTTTAAACACATTTGGGATATAATAATATGTGTGCTTTTTAAAATTAAGGTATTAAATGACAAGTGGTTGGTCTGTTAGCTCCAGTGATTTCTGAGTAGTGATGAACATCAATGATATTCCAAAATAGCTACAAAAACTCTAAGGTAGTATGAAAATATCTGAGATTTCAGTCAGAGACAAAGCTGCAGGTCCTGTGAATGCAGTTGATATTGGCTGCCTACATGCATAGTGGAAAAAAGGGCACCATTAGCAGTGAGAGCTTAGAAAAATCCCATTAGGCCCATGGACCCTAGGTTAAACTAAACTCCTGATATGAAAGGTCCTGTAGAAGCTTCTAGTCACCAGGGCTGTCACTGACCCCAGTGGATATTGACCCCAGTGGAGATTGTTTAAGACCAGTGGAAAGCCACATGCTGATGGAGTGGCTGTTCAGTTTGTTGGCCTTAAGTAGAGCCCCTTTAAAAGGGCAGGTAAAGTAGTTCCTCCTGGGAACCTTTTTTCCTGTCTCAACTAGGGGAGGCATGCACGCCTGTCTGAAGCATACAGTATTGATCTTTGAGCAGCTCAGTGATCATGGAAGGCTATATTTAGGCTGGGTGAGACCCCCGTTATTTGCTTTCTTTGCTGCCTTATTTGACCTGGGACCTAAAGGGTTATTTTATTTAGATGGGTCTGTTCCTCACATTTGTCTCTACACACATTTGACTTTCCAACTATGCAAAATGGATATATCATCAGGTCAAGGTTGCAAACTCCAGCGCCCATGGGGCCAGGCAGGGGGCATGTACACATGAGGGGAGTGCCGTCAGTGGGAAATCAGAGACCATGTGGCCAGCTAAAGGGGGTGATAGACACTCAGTCCCAGCTGAAAGGTGGCCTGCTGGAAGGTGAGCCTAGTTTTGCCATTATTGTGAGTTTTCAGATAAGCAAGAGGTTGAGAGCTTTAGAGAAAGCTACCATGTACAATTTTGGTGGCAAATTCTGTTTTGTTTTATTTTGTCTTTATAAAAGTTTGCAGGCCAAACAAAAATATATGTGGGTCACTTGCCATTTCTAGTTTTGGTAAATATCATAGCAGGTACAAGTGTTGTTATTTTGGTAATTAGCATTTTCGCTAATCTCTCAGTGTATGTAGGAAGCAGCTTTTCAGTTTACATAGCACTTTTGGTTTTTGAAAGAACCACATAGAAGCAGTTTGACAGGGTTTTTTAAAAGTCGTGTTGTTTAGCATTATTTGCAGTAGCCAAAAGGTGGAAGCAACCCAAGTGTGCATTGACTGATGCAGGCATAAACAAAACATGCTATATACATACAGTGGAATGTTATTCACCCTCAAAAACGAAGGGCATTCTGACACATGCTGCAAGGTAGATCAAGCTTGAGGATGGTACGCTGAGTAAAATAAGTGAGACACAAAAGGACAAATATGTATGATTCCACTTATATGAAGTATCCAGAGCAGTCAGATTCACAGAGAAAGTACCGTGGTGGTTGCCAGGGTTGGGGGAAGGAAGAAAGGGGTTCTTTAATGCAGATAGAGTTTCCGTTTTGCAAGATGACAAAGTTCTGGAGATTGATAGAAGTAATGGTTGTACAACTGTGTGAACAACCTTAACACTAGTCAACCATACACTTAAACATGGTTAAGATAGTAATTTTTTTAATTTAATTTTTATTTATTTATTTTTGAGATGAAGTCTTGCTCTGTCGCCAGGCTGGAGTGCAATGGTGCTATCTCGGCTCACTGCAACCTCCGCCTCCCAGGTTCAAGCGATTGCCTCAGCCTCCCAAGTAGCTGGGACTACAGGTGCGCGCTACCACGCCTGGCTAATTTTTTGTATTTTAGTAGAGACGAGGTTTCACCATGTTGGCCAGGATGGTCTCGATTTCCTGACCTCGTGATCTGCCCACCTCGGCCTCCCAAAGTGCTGGGATTACAGGCTTGAGCCACTGTGCCTGGCCATTTTTTTTTTAATTTTAAGATGATAAATTCTGTCATGTATTTTACCATAATCTTAAAAAATTGTTTTCTAAGTTATATTGTTTAATAACACATAGGAGAACAGAGCTACAGGAAGAAATAAACACCAACAAGGGTAACGTATGGTTAATATAAAATCATTGGACCATTTAAAACAATTGGCAGTAGCTTACAGGATTTTAAAATATAGGTAGGAATAGAAATATAACAGTACACAAAAGGTAAGGTGGGCAAATAGAATTAAATTACCATACAGTTCTTACATTTTTAACAAGTGGTGAAAGTACCAATTTAAGGTAAACAGTAATAAGTTAAGGATGGATAATTAGAATCACAAAAAGGATAAGAAATCATGACCAAAAAGATAGTAAAGGAGGAACAATGGTGTAATACGATAATTTAAATCAAGTTCAGATACAGGTAAAACTGACAGAGTCCAAATAGTGGCTAGCTTTGGGGGTAAAGGTGGATATTGACTAGATGCCAACACAGTACACCTTTTCTCCAGCAAAGCACTGGCGAATGTCTTTATCTTACTATGGGGAGTGGTTACACAGGTGTTTACATATGTAAAATTCATTTAAGTATACACCTGTATCTTACGCATTTTACTAAATTTTACCTCAATAAAACAGAAAACAATAAAAATTGAAAAATGATTTCTTAAGTAATAGCTTAAGACAGGGGTCAGCATGCTACTATCCACAAACCAAATCTAGCTCTCTGCATGTTTTTGTATGACTCATAAGCCAAGAAGGGTTTTACATTTTTAAATGGTTGGAAAAAATCTACAGAATAGTATTTTGACATGTGAAAATTATATGTAATTCAGATTTGTGTTCATGAGAAATGTCTTGTTAAAGCCACAAAAAAAGTTTTATTGCTTAAATGTAATTTCTTTGTTTCTCAGCTAATACCACTCGAATATTCCAAGGGACCAGAATAGTGAAAACAGGAGTGGTAAGTAGAGAATGGGAAATTGATTTGTCGTGGCTGTTAATTTGCTTGCAGTTAAAACTGTCACCACGAGGTGGCAGTATAATGTTGTTAAACTGCTCAATGTAAAGCGGTTATGGTAGAGAAAAAATTACATTATTCACTTTTTATAATTCAATACCTTACAAGCTGTGCAACAGTGTTAGGTGGTTATATTGTATAATTTTGTGAAGGTAAAAATTCTTCATGTTTTTAGTTACAATTTGTGGGATCAGACAATGCAGGACCATAAAGGGGTTAAATCTGTTCCAACCCTTTCATTTGACATATATTCAAATTCAGAGGTTGTCATTTGCCTAAAGTTATATGGATCTGAAAATTTCTGGAACCAGAATTAATATCTTAGTTTCCCCAGCTCTGGCTGGTATAATGAATAATTAAAATACTAATCACAGCCGTGGTGATAATAATAACCTAAAATTCACTAAACTCTTCCTGGGTTTCAGGCACAGATTATTTTATTTACTTCTCCAGGCAGCCCACAAGGTCAGTGTTACTGTTATTCCCGTTTTACAGATTAGGAAACCAAGGCTCAGTGAGTTAAAGTAATGCGTCCAGCATCACTCAGAAGGCAAGCTAAAATTAGACTAATAGCTCAGAGCAGCACTTCTTGTTTTCCTGAGATACCTTATGTGAGTCAAACCCCCAGATTTGAGCCCCAATTTAGTATGGTGCTAAGAACGAGCCGAGTCTTGGACCCAGGCAGCCCTGCATTTGTGCCTTCTTAACATCTCTGTGTCTCCGTTTCCTAACCTGCAAAATGGGGTGATGATCATGCCTGCCTCCAGAGTAGCATGGGAAGCCCTGGCACACAGTTGGCATTTGTTAATTGGAATTCTTGTTATTGTTGTTGATGTTGTTGTCATCTGTATGGGCTCAGATTTTCCCATGGATAAACTTAGAAGCTGAAAGGTACAGTGACTCTGCAGTGCCCAACATGGAGATGCAGAGATGTCAACCAGTGCCCAGAGCATACAGTGCAGAGCATGGCTCCTGCCTCTGACCCTGTCATTGCAGACCTGGGTAGGCTGCTTTCCCTCCTTGTCCACCTACTTCCTCACTGGGAGACAGTGGGGTTGGACTGGATCACCCAGTATCTTTCTAGACCTAGAGCTGAGTATCTCCTCAAGTGTCGGTGATATACATAAAATCAAAGGTCTTCTGCCTCTCATCACCCCAAGAACAGATGGACATCTGATTTTTCCAATTCATGACTTCTTTGTTGTGTAAGTCAGCTTTAACACTACTTACTTTTTTTGGCACTCAGCCTCATCTTGGGTAGTAGCAGTGAAAAGCTGAGTCTGATTCACTAGTTATGCTTTTTCACATGTTCACAGTTATTATAAAACCATTAAAATAAAAGTTGATTACCCATGGACCACCTAATGTCAACTTTATGCCATACATTGGAAAACTCCATAGCATAGATGAGTAAAATCCTCAGAGGATGACAACCAGGGCCTCATTCCCAATCTTAATTACTGCTGCTTCTCTGCTTTTTCTTCTTTTGCCTCTTTTCCACCCTTGCCGGGTGATCCTTCCCAGCCTACAGCGTCTCCTGCCTCTTCAGCCGACATGGCCCCCATCAGCTCGGGGTCTTCTACCTGGACGTCCTCTGGCATCCCGTTCTCATTTGTTTCCATGGCAACTGGGATGGGCCCCTCCTCCAGCGGCAGCCAGGCCACAGTGGCCTCGGTGGTCACCAGCACGCTCCTCGCCGGCCTGGGGTTCGGCGGTGGTGGCATCTCCTCTTTCCCCAGCACCGTGTGGCCCACACGCCTCCCGACAGCCGCCTCAGCCAGCAAGCAGGCGGCTAGGCCAGTCCTCGCCACTACAGAGGCCTTGGCTTCTCCAGGGCCAGATGGTGATTCATCACCAACCAAGGACAGCGAGGGCACGGAGGAAGGAGAGAAGGATGAGAAAAGTGAGAGTGAGGATGGGGAGCGGGAGCACGAGGAGGATGGAGAGAAGGACTCCGAAAAGAAGGAGAAGAGTGGGGTGACCCACGCTGCCGAGGAGCGGAACCAGACGGAGCCCAGCCCCACACCCTCATCTCCCAACAGGACTGCCGAGGGGGGACATCATACTATACCTGGGCATGAGCAGGACCACACTGCCATCCCCACAGACCAGACAGGCGGAAGGAGGGATGCCGGCCCAGGCCCGGACCCCGATGTGGTCACCTCCACCCAAGTGCCCCCCACCGCCACAGAGGAGCAGTATGCAGGGAGTGACCCCAAGAGGCCCGAAATGCCATCTAAAAAGCCTGTGTCCCGTGGGGACCGATTTTCTGAAGACAGCAGATTTATCACTGTTAATCCAGGTAAGTGACGCAGGTCCTCTTTGAGGGTTTCTGCTGCTGTGAACAGTCATACCGTTTTCACAAAATTGAGAGTAGAAGGTGAAGCTTCAGAAAGTACTTAATATTCTTAGAATCACGTATGTCTATCATAGAAAAGGTGCGCACGTGTGAATGTGTGAATGTGTGTCCCTATTTTACTCCAAAAGCCTACTCTCTTATGCTGGAGAAAGTCTTTGTTTGATGTTTGTTTTCTTGCCTCAGAATAACTCCAGGGACTTCAACCGGGCAATGATATAAATGAATTTAAAAAGCCATCGATCTTAAGACGTTTATTAAGATTTCATTCCATATTCATTATATAATGTATCTATAAATGGCTAGTTTGGTGCCAGGGACTGGGTAGGGTGCTGTCCCAGGGAAGCCTGGTCCCTGACTAGAAAGTTTAAAGGGGAAGGCAGAAAGATGACAGACAGCAGCTAGCTGGAGCGTGTGCCCGGAAGTTAGGTAACAGGAACGTTAGAAAGCCAGCAAGCTAGATGGCGGTTAATCGGCAAGCTAGATGGTTAACTGGCAAGCTAGATGGTTAACTGGCAACTTGGAAAACTAGCTAACTGAAGTTTTCAATTGTGAAATGGTCACAGGATGCTGTCCAAGAGAATTACGGAGAGGATAGGGACCTACCCTAACTAAGAAAGGCCACTGTGGAGAAGTGACATGTTCATGGAAATCTACAGAATGAAAGGCTTCAGCTTGGGAGAGCCCATGGTCCTTGCCCAAGAAATACAGCCCTCTCTCCCCAGAGCTCCCATTGCTGTGGGAATGAGCCAGTGTATAGACGGTGAGGCCAGGGCATGAGATCCTCATCTTACCCCTCCTGGTGGCAATTCTGTTGCTCTGTCATATGCTCAAATCTTAATGAACCATCCTGATAGTTTCTGCAAGGGAGCCATAAGCATGAGGAGTTGTTATTGTTGTGAGGGCTTTTCTTAATAAGAAATTCTTCATTTTGCCAGACTACAAGATGTTTAGCAACAATTTTTTTTGCGTCTAAGCTGTTGTGGAGTTATAAGAGTGCAAAAAAAAAGCAACTGGTAAATATTTATTTGCTTTTGCACTTGTAAACATTAAAATTCATCTAAAGCTGAGATCTCGTATGTTAAGATACAACTTAGAATAAATTTTCATGTTTTGAATTACTTTCCTCTTAAAGCTAGTATGAACTAATTTTTTGAAGTGGAGGTCTCCTATGGGTATTGCTCACTTTTGCTGTGATTTGGGGAAAGGTGCAGAGTAGCCTTTTGTGGAACTGAGTGAAGGAAATATGGGGCCACTTGGGAAGCTGTTTCTGTATGAACAGTGACATTCCCTCTAGGAATTACTTTGAAAAAGTTGAATTTCTTGCATTTGAAGATACTGAAGAAACATGTATGGAATGCCCACTGTATAAGAGGCACCAAGCTAGGCTTTGGGAGTAGAACATAGGTCAACACAGACTTCTGTTCTCTTGGGGTTTGCGTTCTGGTAGGGGAGCTTGAGAATATGCCAGTAAACAAATACATACCCTTAAGTAGCCTTAACTGCTGCGGTTGGGGAGCGGAGGGACAGTGTAGCTTTGAGTGGTCAAGGATGACCTCTGAGCAGAGATCCAAGTGGTAAGAAGGAGCTAGCCATGCAAAGATCCAGGGAGGGGAATTCTGAGCTGCAGGAACAGCAGGTCCAGAGACCCTACAGTGGGGAATTAATTTGGATTAGTTGAGGAGCTATCAGGCCAGTGTGGTTAGACCAGGGAGAGTGAGGGGGAGAGAAGGGGATGGATTTAGAGATTGATGGAGGTGCTCTGGAAAGGTACTCGTTGACCACGCTGAGGATTTCGTTCAACTAGAAATGAGCCACCAGTGGTAGATTTCGGCTGCAGCATTACTTGATTGATTTTTTGAAAGACCACTCAGGCCTCTGCGTGGAGATGATATAGGAAGGCAGGAATGGATGAAAGGAGCCCATTTAGGAGGCAGTAGTAATGGTGGCTTGGACCAGTGTGTTTTCTACAAAGACAGGTGGTGGACTTGGAATTGATTTTCAAGCTTGAGTGTTCAGCCTCTGGACTATGGACTCTGGCAAAGTAGCATTCTCAGCCTGCTCCTCTTAAACATTTGTTTGACCACATTCCTGAAAAATATGGCTGCTGAGAGTTTAGGCTGGGAGTATTTACAGTTTGAGAGATGGGAGAGAGGCAGGGACTGGGACCGCCCCAGGTAAGTAGAAATGAGTTCTTGCCATTGGAGTCAGGTTCCAGATTCCAGAGACAGGGGAGAAGAAACGGATGGTAAACTTTGGGGGCTCCCTACTCCAGGTATGAGGTGTGTTGGTCCTCAGCTTCCACCCTACAGAAATCTGAGAACATCTACAATCTTGGCAGAGTGGCTTTGGGAGTCAGATCAACGCAGTCGGCTCTGTCCCTTATTCACCCAGGGTCCTCAGGTAAGTCTTAGTCCCGTGTACTCATTTGCCAAGTGGAGCTAATGATCATGCTTAATGCCAAAGGTGGTGTGGCTGTGGAGACCCCCTCGCTGTCACTGACAAATAGGAGCTGTCAGCAGCCCAGTTGCCACACAATGATGGTGACTGTGAGGAGGCCCCCCATAGCCCTTTCCTTTGCTCTCATCTGTGGACATTAAAGCTATTGGTCCCCAAGTAACTGCCATTAAAAATGACATCCAGATGGCCGGGTGCCGTGGCTCACTCCTGTAGTCCCAGGACTTTGGGAGGCCAAGGAGGTTGGATCGCTTAAATCCAGAAGTTCATGATCAGCCTGGGCAACATGGTGAAACCGTGTCTCTAGAAAAAATACAACAATTAGTAAGGCATAGTGGCTTATGCCTGTAGTCCAGCCACTCAGGCGGCTGAGGTGGGAGATCACTTGAGCCTAGAAGGCAGAGGATGCAGTGAGAGGATCATGCCACTGCACTGCAGCCTGGATGACAGAGCAAGACTGTCTCCAAAAAAAAATTAAAAAAAGACCTCCTCCTGAAACTCAACACTGGTAAATCAGAGCTTTCCCTTATCACCTTCAGCTCAGTAAGAAGGTCCACTTCTTCTGAAAGCTAAAAAAACTTCCTTCAGAACTTCAAGCAATTCAAATCTAAAAATGGTGGTGATGATTGTTTAAGCCAGAGATCAGCAAACTTTGTCAGCTAAGGGCCAGAGAGTAAATATTTTTCAGTTTTGCAGGCCACAGGTCTCTGTTGCAGCTACTTAATTCTGCCTTGTAGCACAAAAACCACCATAGACAATACACAGCTGAGAGGATGTGATAGTATTTCAATTAAAACTTTGTTTGCAGAAACAGGCAGTTGGTCTGATATGGTCCACAATCTGTCATTTGCCAATCCCTGGTTTACGCAGAAATATGCATGTGCCTGTCGATTAGTAAAAGATGTGAGTGACCTGAGGGTAAAACAAGCAAACCCATCAGTCAATGATCCTTAAGGTCTTACTTCACTTCCATTGACCTTGTCCTTTGTTGTGTCTGCCTTCTCCAGTATGGTATTTATTTTTTAATGAAATCACCATCATTTTAATGTTAGTGATTTATTTTTAAGGACTTTGTGTGTACATTTTTTAAATCTGTTCCACATTTATTTTTTCTTCATATTAAGAAAAAACAATTTATTTAATCAATACCTGGTCTCTGAAAAGAGTGATAATGTGTAAAGTTACACACTGTTATATTTTTATGAGTGTCTCCAAAAGGCTTGTTTAAATTCCTTTGGTGTTTCATAACATCTTTTTAAGTCCTGTGAGTACTGGCTTTAATATATTATCTCCCAGGGAAGAAAGGGATCCTTCTATAGAAGAAGTGGCAAACCCAGACACCTACAGAAACCAGTTAATACTGATGAGAAACAAGGACCAAGTGTTAGACATTAGGGAGTGGTAAGGACCACAGCATATTGAAGAGCACATGACCTTTCTAAAGAGGGCCAACTCACTCAGCTCCCACAGATTACTGCCAGTGAGAATGCCTAATGAGCCAGAAATCCAGGTTTTTGTGCAGAACCACCCAACTTTCAAGTAAGCTCAAATTTTTAAAACAGTTTCTCCTTTTAAAAATGTAGGCCGGCCGGGCGCGGTGGCTCAAGCCTGTAATCCCAGCACTTTGGGAGGCCGAGACGGGTGGATCACGAGGTCAGGAGATCGAGACCATCCTAGCTAACACGGTGAAACCCCATCTCTACTAAAAAATACAAAAAACTAGCCGGGCTAGGTGGCGGGCACCTGTAGTCCTGGCTACTCGGGAGGCTGAGGCAGGAGAATGGCGTAAACGCGGGAGGCGGAGCTTGCAGTGAGCTGAGATCCGGCCACTGCACCCCAGCCTGGGCGACAGAGCAAGACTCCGTCTCAAAAAAAAAAAAAAATGTAGGCCAAACTAAACCCATCCCTGGGCCAGGTAGGAACCGCTGGTGCTCAACCTCTACTATAGTGTTGATTGCTAGAGTTTCAACTTCCCTGGAAGCCTTTCAGAAGGCTTGAAGGCTTACGTGTACTCCCTCTCACCAGGCTTTTTTCTAGCGTTTCTTTAGTGCAAAGCCCTCAGCTGGATGTCTGCTACATGGAAATCCAGCATGTGGTCCCACCCTCAGGAGCCACAGCCTGAACCCAGAAGCCAGTTGATGCAATGAAATGTTCTTGGGGGCACTGTGCAGTACAGCATACCCTACAAACACATTTCAGAGTGGGCATCATCTACAAATTCATCATTTCGTGCTGGGATTTTCCATTTTTGTTTCCTTAAATTAGGGAAACTTTTTTCAGATTGAATCTTGCTCAGAACCCCAGTGTGTGAACACTCACTGCTGAAGGTTTACTAACTGCCTCTTCTGGCTCAGCCCTGAGTCAGGTGCCAAGGGGACAGTCCACTTCAGGGGTCGGCATACCACAGCCAGCAGGCCACATCCATCCCCTGGCCTGCATTTGCACGGCCCATGAGCTAAGAATGGACACAGTTGGGCAGTGGCTCTGGGCTGCTGTTCTGCTTTGAGACAGAGTGGAGGGTGCAAAGCTGCAGCCACTCTGCTCCTTTGGGCAAACCATGAGGCGCCCCTTTGGAACTCTCAAGCACTAAGGAACCCAATGTGAAAAACTTTAATTACAGAAATAATAACAGCGTCACCAGTGAACATTTGTGCTAGCTCTGCCTGTGCAGAAGTCCAGCTGAGTATGTCACTGATTCTAGGGTACTCCCATGAATGTCATGCTTTGTTGCCGTCATGCCGGTGAGGGAAGGAGGCTCTGATGAAGGAACGTGCCCAGAGCCACACGGCCCGTGGCAAGACAAAGCCCAAACATGGGCTCTGACTCTATAGTCCCGGGGGATCCTCCCCACGTGGTGCTGGCTTTGGCACCGGTTCCCAGAATTAGCAATGCCAGATGATTTCAGATGCAGTATTAATTATTAAGTGAATATTTTAATGTGTGCTTTTAAAAAGAGACCAACTTTCCATTTGTGACAGTGGTTCTCAACCGGAGGCAATTCTGTCCTTCTCCCTAGGAATATTTGGGAGCATCTGGAGACATTTTTAGTTGTCATAACTGGCACTGGGGTGCTACTTGGTGTCTCGTGGGTAGAGGCCAGGGCTGTTGCTAAACGTCATATGGTGCACAGGACAGCTCCACAACAAGGAACCATCTAGTCAAAATGTCATTAATACCAAGGCCGAGAACCCCTGATTTATAGTATTCATGTAAAGTTTCCTTTTTGAAGAAGTTTACTTGAGGACAAATAGAGTAGTAATTTAAAGACGAAGTACCAGTACAGGTTCATGCAGATTGGGCAGAAATCATGACTGCAGTACCCAGCTGTCTAGGGATTGGGAGCAGTACAGCATGCTTTATTTAAAATTAGTGGTATCAGGCACTTGTATGGACTATCAGAAGTAGTTTTCAGCCAGGGCTAGTTTTGCTGATCAGGTTTCTTTCTAGAGAAGTGTTTTCTTTATAATTCTGCCCACCCCCGTCCTGATCTGTTATCTTCCTGGCATGTCCACGGGAATGAGCTCAGGGTAGGCTGAAGGGGTTATTCAGCTGCCAGTACAGTTTAGTTTCTTCTCAGAAAGTATCTGGGTCCTTGGAGTTTCTATTGCCCACTGAACGATCTTTGAATTAAGACAGATGGTAAATCTCATGGTATGGAAAACCAGACCCCACTAAGAACAGTTAGATTTCCAGAGAGGTTGTAGTCAAGAATTCAGGTTGCAGCAGGTGGCATAGTTGGTGTAAGATTGGTGTACAGCTTCTGTCTGTGACTGATTTCAAAACCACGTACTTTTGCAATCAACTGTCAGTGGTGGCCGTCTGGTAGGTTAGGACTTGCCATCTTTTAGGGGCTTGGAATTAAATTAGGATTTATCAAATGCCTCCCCACTTTCCCAACAACTAATTGAAATAGAGATGACAGACCATCATTTTGATTGTTTGAGTCTAGTGAACTAAGCTCTGCGTGAAATGGTAAGGGAGCACTTATTCACAGGAACTCTTGGCAGTGATATAAATGGAAACGAATGATGCTCTAATCCTGCCCACACGTGTTACCACAGAGCCAGTGTCCTGTTGCAGGAGAACATATTTATTTGTAACTGATGAACAATCATTTCTCTGCAGCAGTGGTTTGGGTAACGTCAGGGCTCCAGAAAAATAAAAGGCCAATTTTGTGGCCCTGTAAAAATAGCAGCCACCTTATCATTTCACACCCGTTAGAATGGTTTCTATCAAAAATATAGAAAATAAGTGTTGGCAGAAATGTGGAAAGAAGGGAACGCTTTGTGCACTGTTGGTGGGAATGTAAAATGTGCAGCCACTGTGGAAAATAGTATGATAGTTCCTTAAAAAAGTAAAAACAGAATTATCATATGATTTAGCAGTTCTACTTCTGGGTATACAGTTGACCCTTGAAAAACAGTCTTGAACTGCTTGTATCCACTTATACATGAGTTTTCATCTGTTTCTGCCACCCCTGAAAGAGGAAGACCAACCCCTCCTCATTCTCCCCTCGTCAGCCTGCTCAAAGTGAAGATGATGGGAATGAAGACCTTTATGATGACCCACTTCCACTTAATGAATAGTAAATATAAATATTTTCTCTTCCTTACGATTTTCTTTATAGCATTTTCTTTTTTCTAGCTTGCCTTATTGTAAGAATATAGCATATAATACAAATAATGTACAAATATGTGTTAATTGACTATTTATGTTATTGGTGAGGCTTCCAGTCAACAGTAGGCTATTAGCAGGAAAGTTTTTGGAGACTCAAAAGTTATACATGAATTTCTGACTATTCAGGGATTAGCACCCCTAACACCTATGTTGTTGATGGGTTAACTCTATGGCCAAAGGATTGAAAGCAGGATCTCAAAGAGATATTTGTAGACCCATGTTCATGGCAACATCATAGACAATAGCCAAGAGGTAGAAGCACCCCAAGTGTTCATCAATGGGTGAATGGATAAAATGTGGCATAGAGTACATACAGTGAAATAACTGTTTGGCCTTTAAAAGGAATGAAATCCTGTCACATGCTGCAGCATGGATGAACCTTGAGGACATTATGCTAAGTGCAATGAGCTAGTCACAAAAAGACGAATTCCACCTATCTAAGATACCTAGCACAGTCAAACTCAAAGAAACAAAGGAGAATGGTGGTTGCCAGAGGCTGATGAAAGGGGAAATGGGGAGTTGTTTAATGGATCTAGAGTTTCTGTTTTGCAAGAGGAAAAAGTTCTGGAGATCAGTTGCACAACAGTGTGAATATACTCAACATCACTGAATGGGACACTTAGAAATGGTTAAGATGGTAAATTTTGTGTTATGTGTTTTTTACCACTTTTTTTTTTAAGCAGCCACCTTAATTCACAGATGTTGGGAGGTTTTTAATGAGTGGTATGGTTCAGAACAAATATGGTGAAATTCCCCACGATGGAAACAGGCTATCAATTTATGAGTATGCAGATCGTCCTTCTCTTTATCTTCCTTGCAAATTAAAGAATCTTGCTCTTCCCTACTCCTGATAGAGGCCTCTTGGATCCAAGCTAGTTTTAGTCTTGACACCAGAGGGGTTCTTGTCCTGTAGCAGAAGTTGAGCCCTTACTGGAGGGTAGGAGGCATTTCAGATGGGTCCATCTGATGTATTGCTGCCGGTAGCATTTATAGTACATTGTACTCCGTTTTTATTTGCTTCTACTGGGATGAGAGCCAAGCCAGTAAAAGGCAAACAGCATTAATTCAGTGATGACATATGCCACTGAAAACTGTTTTTCTTTTCTTTTTTTTTTTTATTTTTTTTAAAAAGCAGAATGGAGGCACTTTACTCAGATTCTGCTGGGTGCTGAAATAAAGACGTAGAGAAAGAAAGGCTGTGGGGAGGTTGTTAACCTTACCTTCCTCCTGCATATGCCCAGAGAGGGTTCATTAGCATTTTGCTCCAAGTTTCACGGGGAAGACACTTTGGGAGCAGGCTCATTCTTTGAGTCGGGGCTCTAGCTGGCCTCACATCACCCTCTGAGTAGCTGTTCACCTGCACATCACATCCACTGGGGAAGTACTGGGTATCAGTTGACACTCCTTTCCTCATTGTCATCTTCTACACAGATCAAATGCACTGAGAATGGACTATGTTATATGGGCAGAGCAACAGCATGGTTAGTTTCTAATTGGCCTAAAAATAAAATCTCTTCAAAAATAAACAGAATTGGAGAAAGCCGCTTTGTACAGAAAGAGCCTCTTCTCTTGAGCCAGGTTAGTGGTATCAGGATTGTGATAAGTTTATTAAACCATGATTTTTACTTTTGATTTTGAGGCCTTTTTAAAAGACCTGAGTTAGTGTTGTTCTGCAGACTCACTGGGTCAGAGTGCCATCTTGCAAACTGAAACTAGGCTGGCCAGAGTGAGCTGGCAATGGGAATTGGGGTGAGGAAAGCTGGTCCGGTGTGACATTAGGGAGTAGTGACGACTGTGGCAAACCAGTGAGACATACCCTGTCAGAAGGGAGTGTGCTGCTTGATTCCAACTGATGTTTGCCGTGTAGGAGTTCAGGCTTTTGTTGCCAACCTTGAACATTTCCAGTGGAAGCTACCATTGCTGATTTTTATCTGAATTTATTTGCTTATTAAATGTTGGTAGCTACCTCCCAATTAAAAAATAATTACTGGGAAGGGGTGTCAAACCAGAGTTGCCAGTTCATAACCCATGTCAGGCAGGAATCGAAGGGCTAGTCCTTCTGGGAAAACTGCATCATCTGGATGAACCAGAGATGGAGGTGAGGAGGAGCTCTGTTAACGCAGAGGTCCTGCCCTTATCTTGGTGTCACAATTTAGGCATCATGGAAGGAAGCAAACCCCCAGTAACTGGGCAGCTCAGTTCCGTTGGACCCTTCAGGAGGCAGCTAGGTCACCAGCAAAGCTCTGCATAAAAGTGTGCTGCTCCTGACAGATGGGAGTGTCTAGTGTTACTATACTGTCAGCATTGTTGCTTGGCTCCATTGAAGGAAAGAAAAGAATGAACATTTCTTGGGCAAAAGAAAAGAATGAATATTTCTTGGGCATCTCCTCTGTGTCAGGCACTGTGCTTGGTGCCTGACTGATCCAGAGCAGCTTCGTGAGCAGGCAGCCTGTGCACTCACACAGGCCCTGTGCTCAGAAGGGCCTATGCTTGCCTTCATACTCTCTCATACTCTACTGTCACCTTCTCAAACCTCTTTAATAACTTTTGAATGGGCCCCATGATTTCATTTTGCATTTGGTCCTGTAAGTTATGTAGCCATAACTTATAGTCTGTTTTCACACAGACAATCTTTTTTCATCCTCAGGACTCCCGAGAGGTGAGTGTTATCATTTGTCTCCCTTTGATACAGGAGTGAACAGACACTCAGAGATGGGCAGTCATTTACCCAAAGCCACACAGCTGGAAAGGCCTAAGTCAGAATTTGTACTCAGGTCTGCCTGAGTCTGGGGTGCAGAATTGCCACCTTGCGGCATGCTGCTGTGGTTGTACTGAAAGGCCTACAGCATGTTCTGGTCTCTGGAGGTCTAGGCATGGGGAATTTTAGCCTCATGGATTGTCGGTGTCTGAGGGCCTATTATGAGATGGGTGTATACTCAGTGCCACACTTTGTGTGTTCTAGTAGTCCTGGCAGCTTGCTGTTTTATTAGGGCCACAAATTGAGTCAGGGAGCAGGACGGGTATTTCTTCTGAAGGACACAGCAAGAAGTACAGGGGCCATGCACAGTGTCTCATACCTATAATCCCAGCACTTTGAGTGGGGGCTGAGGCAGGAGGATCCCTTGAGCCCAGAAGTTTGAGACCAGCCTGGGCAACATATCAAGAAAATGTCTCTACCAAAAAAAAAAGGGGGGAAGAAAAGAAGTATGATACAGTCTAGTCTCAGGGCAAACTGAGATTCTAGCTCTTTACTAGCAATCTCATCATAGGCAGCCCTTTGTGCTGATACCCAGCACATCTGAAGCTCTGTAGGACTGCCACTCAGATGTTATACACTCAGATGTTACAGAGAGGAGTCAGATTCAGCAAACACCAGTGTGCACTCACCATCTCCTGCTATGGTGTGAGGGTGCTGAGGAAGAGAGTGGTGGTGATGATAAGTAATGATGCTGCTGCTAGGATGGTGGCTGGTGATGGTGTTGCCGAAGTTGGGGTGGTGGTGATGACAGTAATCACAATAGTTAACATTAAACAGGTGCCAAGCAACATTCTAAGTGTTTTGTATGCAAAACTCAATCTTCATCCCCCACAATGCCGTATGCAACATTATTACTTCCATTTACAGAGGAGGAGACTGAGGCACAGCGAGGTTAGGTCAGTTGCCCAA
Organism: Macaca mulatta; assembly: GCF_049350105.2. Taxonomy (NCBI): domain Eukaryota; kingdom Metazoa; phylum Chordata; class Mammalia; order Primates; family Cercopithecidae; genus Macaca; species Macaca mulatta. Next base: position 125,794,245 of record NC_133407.1, read on the forward strand.
AGTTGCAAAGCTAGTAGGAGGCAGAGCTTTGTAACTGTTCTTCCATACATAGATGGAAATCAGCCCTACCTTTGGGGACCTAGAGTCACAAAAGAGCGATTATAATTGAGTGTGATGTGTGCAGTAAGAGTAACACAAGATGATGATGGTGGGGTGGCACTTGGCATTTGCTTGATGCCAGGCACACCTCTAGGTGCTTACATGTATCTTCTCATTGGATTCCCCAACAGTCCTATGAAGTAGGCTCTTTTTATCCTGTTTTATAGATGAAGAACTCCAGGCCCAAAGTGGTTTAAGTTATTGGCTAAAGGTTACACAGAAAATGGCAGAGCCAGGATTTGAACCTATAATCTCTGCTCTGCCCTTAAGAGATAGTGCAAACTGGCGGCTTCTGGAAGCCTCACAGAGAAGGCAGCATTTGAACCAGGATCGAAGGATCAATAAGATGAATTCTGGCATCAGGAAAGGAAAGGCACTCCCTACAGTAGGAATGGGAGGGGCAAAGACAGAGAGGTGGGACCATGGCCCAGCATGGTCACTGACTGGGTGAGTGTAGCTGGAACAGCAGGAGATGATGCTGGTTTGGGGATGGAAGGCCCTGCTCCTGAAAAGCCTTGCTTCCCCACTCAGGGGTATCCTGAGGGCCATGAGGGGCTACTTAGGAAAGTGACAGGAGCAGATTTCACTTGATCACCTGGAGACGGAATCCAATTCTAGGTTCCTGGCACCAGGAAGACAAAGCAGTACTGTGAATTTGAAAATGAAATCAACTTTATCATGCCCCACGTGGAAATTCAGTCGCATTCTTATTTTTGCTTGGCTTTTATGTAAAAGACCCAAGCCAATGAAACTGCCTGCCGTTAGTCAAGGTCAGAGTGAAACTTGTCAGAAAAACTTCCTTAAGTCTCTCACTGACACTACAAGTTATTGCCACCCTGAGAGCTCCTCCATAGAAACTGCCATTTGGAGACTGTCCACAGTGGGATTTCAGATAGGCTCCAACCCCCTATGGGAATCCCCCCTCCAACCCTGTCCCCCGGCCAGTTATTACACACTTTCACGAAATGTTAGAGGGAGAAATGACTCCATTGTGGAAATCAAGTTTGAGGCCAGTTCTGACCTGGGCTGTGACTCAAGAGCCTTGTCTTCTGGACCTTTATTCTCTATGCTGTTGGTTCTCACTTTTTCTGGGTCCTGGACCCCTCTTAGAATCCAATGAAAACTGAACACTCACCCCGTAGAGGAGGAGAGGGGGACAGACATTATCACCAACAGAGAGATACCCCTGGGGCTTCAGGGACAATATAACATGCCATTGATCCACACAAACAGATGGTCACTCCCGAACCCCTTCCCAAGGCCAAGAAATTCTGGAGTGGTCATTTTTCACTGGTTTTAGAATGGCTGAAATATGCCAGGCGTGGTGGCTCACGCCTATAATCCCAGCACTTTGGGAGGCTGAGGTGGAAGGATCACTTGAGGTCAGGAGTTCGAGGGCAGCTGGGCAACATGGTGAAACCTTGTCTCTACTAAAAATACAAAAATTGGTTGGGCGTGGTGGCGCATACCTGTAATTCCAGGTACTTGGAGGGCTACAGTGGGAGGATCGCTTGAGCCTGGGAGGCGGAGGTTGCAGTGAGCTGAGATCAAGCACTCCAGCCTGAGTGACAGAGTGAGACCCTGTTTCAAAAAAGGAAAAAAAAAAATGATAGAAATACCACAGAGGTGGTATTGCCAGTGATTGTTTAGGGATATAAGTGTGAGGGACTATTTTGGCCAAGAGTTCCTTTCTGTGGTTTGGGATGAATAGGACATGGAGTTTTCATTCTTTGTAGCAGCACAGGCAAGAATCCTGTTCTGTAAGGAGCGAGGAGAGGAACAAGACACTGAGAGTCCCTCCTGTACCCAAGGGCTTCCCAGAGTGGATACTGATTTTAACTGAACATGTGGCCTATAGCGTCAACCCTCCCAACATTGTTTTCCATTAACAGGACTTCCAGGTCTTTGAGATCCCCCCACCACCAGCCAGATAATTGCCTGGCTGGGCTACCCCCTTCTGGGGGCCCCACAAAATTCTTATTTGCAACTCTGGTTTCTCTGGCCAGCCACCAGAGCTTTGCAATAAAAGCATTATGTTGATGGAGAGAAGGCATGCCTGATCTTTGTCTGCTTCAGCTTAAAACCCTGCAGTAGTATCTACTGCCCTTAGGACTAAAATCAGTTTCTTTATTTTAGCCTAAAAGGCCCTGGCTTCATCTGCCTTCCAATTCCCCATCTGGGTCCCCTTTCCTCTCATTCTTTACTCCCACTGATTTGATGGTCTCCATCCAGAACACCCTTCTTCCCCAACTCTCTGCCTAACTAACTCCCCTTCATCCTTCAACACTTGCCTTCGTTGGGGAGCTCATGGAGACCTGGGCTTGGAGAGCTATTCCCCTATGGCCCCCTGTGCATCCCCTGGTGCCACATTCATTGTATTATTACTTGTGGTTGTGCCCGCCTCTCCCCATTTAAGATTCCTCCCCATGGGCACAGCAGTGCTACTGTCTGATGTACTGCTGTGTCCCCCTCCCCTTGCACCAGGCCTGTGCATAGTAGGGGCTTGGTAAGAATCTATCCTATCTAATGAAAAAATGGAGCAGGGGGTTAAGAAAATGGACAGGCACAGCTAGGAAGGCACTTTATAAATGGCAAAGTGCTCTGCGGTGGTTTTTAATCAGAGTGTGCTGCACCTACTTGACTCTGTCGTCTTCTACCTGTGAGCTGGGGATACATCAGGTCCTGCCTGCGTCACAGGCCTGTGCCTGAAACAAAGGAGGTGGTCAACATAAAATGCATTAGAGGAAATCCAGTGAAACGCATCGTAACACACTTCTTCCTGACTCGAGAGTCTCGCCTCTTTAAAAATCTGCTCCCACAGCCAATTCTTCCCTACTCAGCCTACCTTCTCTCACCTGGAAACTCAACCTGATTAGCTCTGCATTTAGTCCATCCTGCAGAGGGACACTCCGGGCTGGCTGAACGCTGGCCTCGTTTTTGCAGTGCAGGAGGAATCCTTGCTGGGCTCGAGTCAGCCTGCAGCCAGTGTTAGATTTTTTTAAGGGGCTTCTCCCTGTGGTCACAGACGACCTTTGCTTTTTCGCTGCTTGCCTCTGTGCACCTGTGCTCTTCCCAGCCCCAGCATCCCAACCGGGGCTTCATTTGGGCCACCTGGCATGTTCCAGGCATCTTCTCCACAGTGGAAGGGAAGATAGGATCTTCTGCTGAGGCTCCCGGGGACTTCTGAAGATATTCAGGGCCTGGAGAGGTGGAGGAAGGAGCTGCCTGATTAACAGGTATTGGCTGACCAGCGAGAATCCTGAACTATTTGGCAAGCTTTCCCTGCTAACCTCTAGATTGTGGCTGCTGGTTACAGACGTGCTCTGGGAATAGGGTGTGGTATGGCTTCCTGTCTTCAGGAAAGAAAATAGGAGCTTTTGGAAGGATCTGGGGTAGGTGATAGGATCAAAGGACAAACTAGAGAAGCATTTTAGGAAAAACAGGATCTCTGGGGATCTGGATGGTAGGAGCCCGCACACAAAAGCACCTAGGTGCTCCTGCTGGGATGTGCTGTTGTTCAGTCTTAGAGTCAGTGGTGAGATTCTAGGGCAAGACGTAATAGTCCTGGCTTGAGTGCTACATCGTTGACCAGAGCAGGGAGCCGCACACTCCGATGATTGTCCCACCATGACTATATCTGTTAGGGAAAGGTGGTTTCCCAAAGCAGAATTGGGGTGTAGTTGTTCCTACAGCAAGGAGTAAGGGATGCTGAGCAGCAAAGAATAGATGGTCGTCATAGTCACAGCCAGTTCTAGTTATCCTAGTGAAACCCCTCATGCCAGCCCTCCTGCCCTTGCACTAGAGAACCTGAGAGGCTCTTGGACAGCCATTCCACCCTTGCTTCTTTGAGACTTGAGCACACGTCCTCAGCACCTTCAAAGGCTCTTCTGGGTCGGTCATGTTCTTGGGGTAAGGCTGGAATGTCTGTGTCTTCTGTACGGCTGTCTAAAAACACCTTCAGCTCTATCTGTAAGTCCATATAACTGCCGATTACAGAATGCAGCCCACAGAAGAGGCCCTGTGTGGGTTGGGATGGGGCAGGAGATGGTGAGGGCTGCAGATTGCCCCTCCTGTCATGGGGCAGCCCAGAGCAAGTGGCCCAGTTCTCCAGAAACCACACAAAACTGGAACAAAACTCTGCCTCACATTCTGGCTCCCACCTCCACTAACCTCTGTTCTCTAACTGGGATGATTTCTCTTGGCAGCGGAAAAAAACACCTCTGGAATGATAAGCCGCCCTGCTCCAGGGAGGATGGAGTGGATCATCCCTCTGATTGTGGTATCAGCCTTGACCTTCGTGTGCCTCATCCTTCTCATTGCTGTGCTCGTTTACTGGAGGTAAGCCAGGCAGCACCTACAGCGTAGATATGGGGGCCAGATGCTGGCCAGGTTTTGCTCATGGGAGGGGAATCCCACGGCCTCTGCATTCAGGAAGGTGAGGTAGCTTAAGTGTTTCTGGTCTTGCCACCTGGGAGACCCTCTTGTCTCTGTTAGACAATGGCAGGGCCAGATCCACTTTGGAGGTCAAGGCACTTATGGTGAGCTTCTGGGATTTAGTACCAAAGAGGTTTTTGTTTGAGAACCAAGGAGATCCAAGTTCAAATCCCAGCTCTGCTACTTGCTAGATAGATCCAAATCCCATGTCCACTTTGAATGTTAGTTTCAGAACCAGCAAAATGAGTTAACAAGTCATAGCATTTGCAGTTTTTCTGAGATGATGCTTTACTTTGTTGTAGTCACATAACTCCTCTTGACCTTAGAATTTTTTTTCATAGTCTTTCACTGAAAATTAAATTGGGCTATAAGAAAAAATTTAGCATATTATGTGGTATTTAATACATGTAAGATTAAAATGGCAGACTGTAAGCTATCCGGACTCTCACTGCTTCCCATGGGAAGCCAGGTTGCAGCCTCTCTTTAGAAGTTGTGTTTTTTCAGCCGGACCATCTCAGCCAATTCAGCTGAGCAACTCCATCAAGCCCATTCAGTTGGCCTGGGTGCCTTCACCTCTCAGACCGATGTAGGCGGCTTCTGCCCTTCATCTGACAGGCTTCACCAGTGAGAAACAGGTGTCATATTTTCATCTCTCCTTCCCTTCTTTCCATTCACTCAATTTTGAGCCCATAATGTGTGCCAGTCTTCTAGGCACAAGTGATTTCTGAAAAAGTGAGTAAAACAGATAAGAATCCTTACTATCATGGAGCTTACGTTTTAGTGGAGGAGGCAGGCAATAAACAAAGCAAATAACTAAAACATGTAATTTCTAAGATGGTGGTAACTGGATAATGGAGAAAACTAAATCTGGAAAGGGGAGGGGCCCATGGGGGCCTAGCAGGAGTGTTCAGAGTGGTCAAGGAGATGATACCTGAGCAAGGACCTAAAGGAGGAGGGAACCAAATGGGCTCCACCTGGGGCAAGTTCCAAGTAGCGGAAACAGCACATGCAAAGGCCCTGAGGCAAGGGCATGCCTGGTGTGTACCAGGAAGAGCCAGAGGTCAGTGGGGCTGAGACACGAGTACAGGGGTAAGGTGGCAGAAAAGGGTATCAGAAAGAAACAGGGTAGAGCAGGATCGGGTCATGCTGCACAGTCTTGTGGGCCGTTGTTAATGCACTGCCTTTCACTCGAAGATGAGTAGGGTTTGGTGCAGAAGAATGTTGTGATTTAACTTCAAGACTACTTGGCTGCTGTGTTGAATACAGACTGAAGAGGAGCGGGGGCAGAAACACAGACCATTGGGGAGACCACTGGACTAGTTCAAGAAGGACACAATTGTGTCTCAGATGAGGGTAGCGGTGTAGGTGGTGATAATTCATTGCGTAGACATCTATTTTGAAGGTGGGAGCAACAGAATCTGCTGGCAGATTGGGTCTGTTCCTAATTGACTGGAACAGGAGAATAAGGAAGGAGGTCATCTCAGGTTTCCTCAGGCATCTGACGGTAACCATAAGCCCTTTAGTGCTGCAGACCAGCAAGATTATGAAGTATGTTGTATTTTGGGGCGAGCATAGGAACACTAGACTCACCTGCATGTCATCCCTTCTCCAGGAAAAAGTGTTGTGCAAATATGTTTGAAGCCCATTGGTAAATTAGAGGCCACCTAGTGTGAGTTTAACTAATCAGGTGAGGTTAACAAGGGCAGCATGCCTGTCTCATGGCTCTGCTCAGTCAGCACTGTTTGGTTTTAGTCTCAGGCTGTCACCACAGGGGAGCAGAGAAGTCCCACAGCTGCCACAGCATAAAGAAACACCTTGTACCTGGCAATTCTAGCAAAACCCTCCGGATTGTTTCTGACTGGCCCACTTTGGATCCTCTACCCCCTCCCAAAATGGATCACTGTGACCAAGAAGGACCATGGGGCCAAACAGGCATCCATACCCAGCCGGCCAAAACATGAGTATTTACTTCAGGTTTCTTATAGGGAAGGGCTGTGTCATGTAGTAAACAGCTTTAAAATCCTTCCATTCAAAATGTATTTTCCCTTTAGAAAATGACAACTGTTTATACTTCTGAAAAACTCAGTGAGTCCAAATGGAAAATATGAATTGAATAATATCTTAATATTTCCTGTCTGAAATGTTTTTATGATGTTTATTATACATGTATGCATATATTTCTTCAAAAGCTTCATTTAAAGTAACCAGAGCTTTAAACTTCATCCAACAGAGTCTGGACTTGAGCTTTTACCAGATTCCTAATCCCAGGAGCACAAAAAATGAGTGTGAAGAAGAAAATTCTTATAGAGCAAGGAAAGTAAAATTAAATTAGTGTTAGGATGAATGAGTTGGCTAAGCATACAGCCTAGAGGGGACAAGGACCTTTTTTCTGTCCAACTTTTTACAAATTATTAATGCGAAAGAAGGAAGCATTGGGGGGCTCACATAGAAAACTGGTAAATACAGAGGAGCCGTGTGTTTCCCTTTGGCAATGCAGTTTTTTAGCTAGAACAACAGTGCTTCTCTTCTGCCTTTTGAGGCGCAGTAAGACTGGATGATTGGCAAACAGACTTGTCATAAGTAGAGCATTGAGGCAGATCAAAACCACCTGGATCATTTCTTCAGGAGGCAGGCCTGGCACCGGGAGGTTCAAACCTGCTCACTGTGGCAGCAGTTTCTACCACAACCAAGGACTGGCCCTTTGCAGTTATTGTGATTTTTGAGTGTGTTTTCTCCGAGTTGTTGATACTACAACTTAATAGGTTCATGAAATAGTGGAAAACTACACTCAAGGTCTCTGAAGTCTGTCTCTTCCAAGTCTCCCACTGTACAGTGGTGTTAGTGCTAATGTTTTCAGTGAGTCCTTTTTGAGTGCCAGGCACTGTGCCAAGCACTCGGGTGGCACCATCTCATGTGATTCTCACAACAGAGCTGTATGGTAGGTACTATCACTGTCCTTTCTTTTTGAGCCACATTCTTTGACCAAGGAAGAGCATGAGAACTCAATTTGTTGAAAGCCTGCTGTGGGCCAAATAGTTGGCAATATCATCACCCACTGTGTTGCCCAGAACCCTTTTCTGTTGCAGTTGACAAAAATCCATTTCAAAACGCCTTAAGCTCAAGGAAAAAAAAAAAAAAAGTTTGATTCATGGAATTGAGAAGTTCAGGAGCATTGGGGCTGGCTGGTTTGTAAGATGGAACATCAGGACTTAGCTGGTTTGGTCTGTGTGTTTCTCTTGCCCTCAGTCTCTGGGATCTGCTCTCTGTGTGGTCTTCTCGCTTAGGCAGGCCCTCTGCCTGTTCCACAGAGCAGCCTCTGGCCATGTTAGACTGATATGCCTCCACCCCAGTGGAAAGGGAATATTTCTCCTCTAATAGTTCCACTTAAGTCCCAACATGGCATCTCTTATTATTGACTTACATCATTTATCCATACCCTGGAGTCGTTTAGTGGTCAAAAGGATGGAACACTCTTGTCAGGCCTAGGTCTTATATTTAACTCTGGAGCCTAGAAGTAGGATCAGTGTCACTGCCATCAAAACCTTGGACTGCAGCCGAACAAGGGATGGTTGTCCAAAGGACCATCAAGACCTAAAAAAGTGAGTAGAAGGTTCAGCTAGGCATTCTGTTACTTAAAAAATTATAAAGCTGTTTCTATTGCATATGCACTGAAGCCATTTTCAGCTTCCTGTTATTTATGCAATGCTTACAGAGTTCTTGCCATGCATCCTGGTGGGCCTAGAGAGTTAGAGATGAGGTCCCCTGGCCCTCACAGTCTATTGGAAGAGGCAGATGAATAAATATAACAGAGTATGGGGAGCATTTGGAGAAGGGTAAATCCAAGTTGCTATAACAGCATATAGGAAGGGCTTCAACCCAACCTGGAATGGGGGTTGAGGTCAGGGAAAGCTCCCTGGAGGACCTGGGCCAAGCTTGAAGCCCAAGCAGCGGTCAGCCAGGTGAAGAGGTGGAAGAATGAAGCTGGGGAGGAAAAGCCTGGCCTACTGCAAGCAGATACATGTGGCTCGCTGTTGTTGGAGCAGAGTGTGGGGACAGCAAGGGCCAGATCATGAGGGCCTCATCGAAGGGAGATGTGCCATATCCTGAGGATGATGGGAAGGTATTTAAGGAGCCAAAACTGCAGGAGGGCAAGATCATAAAGAAACATTACTGTGTCTAGAGACTGTAACATGGGCCTATAGTCATGTAGCCTGGATTTGGAGCCACACTTCACCACACTGTCTTATCTGTGCAGCTGTGGAGCGTGTGTTCGTACCAGCAGTGCTGTCCTCTCTCAAGGTGTGAATTTGTTTTGGGGAGATTTTTATAGACTTATTTTGTGTATAAAGCACAGATTTACATATATGAAAACAGCATTGTGCATTCATGGTATTAAAATTGGCACTGGGCAATTAGGGGGGAAAAGAGTCTAAAAGGGCCCCTTAGAGGAGGTGCCAATGAAAAACAGATTGAGACACACTGCCTTAGACAAAGGCTTCTCCACCAACTTCAGTTTCCTCATCTGCAAAATGTAGTTAAGAAATGGGCCACAAGTTCACGTGAGGATTCAGTGCAAGCTGTGGAACATGCTTGTCCTGGTGCCTGGCACGTGGTGCATGTGCAGGCATTAGTTGTAGTGTTATACCAGATCTGACTTCAGGGAAAAATGGAAAATATAACTTGGGTCCTGGTATGCCTCAAATGAAGTTGTTTTTTTTAATAAAGAAAATCAAATGTACAGATCTAAATGAATTTTGTCCTTTAAATGTCATCACATTGTATAGCTGTACACAGTTTCCAATATGTCCATTGCATACAACATGCTTGAAAATAACTTTTGGAATTTCTTTCTAGAGTTCATTCTTTTGAAGGATCTCAGTTGTGCAAAGTATTTATCCTAAAAATAGATAAAACTCATCTGTTTGGAGCTAAATATAGCATAAATGTAGGTTAACCAACTGAGCAGAACCACTTTGGGCCAAAAAAGGAAAGGGGTGACTATAATGTTAATGAAATTGGTTTGGGTGATGCTCCTAATAGGCCTTAAAGGCAATTCCATAGGAGGACATTCCTAAATAACTGGGTTAAAGACATGACCCCACTCCCACCCCCAACCCCAGGAAACAACTCTGAAGCCCAGTGGCCAGCCTCATTAATTCCAGGTTGGCTGTATTAGAGTAAGCTTCATTGCTGTTGCAGCAGACATACCCCAGCACCCCAGAGGCTTAATAACACACGAAGGTTTATTTCTCACCCACATGAGGTCTGACAGGGTTGAGCAGCCTTCCTCCACTAGTGGTTTCTCTTTCTGGAACACGTATCTCCCAAATTGGTGTAGCAGGGATATAGTAGTTGAGGAGGCACCGAGCTCTCAATGGCTTGGCCTAGAAGTGGAACCCTTCACTCCTTCATTCACCACTGGCCACAGATGGTCACACAGCCCCAAGGACATAGATGAGGTAGGGGGAACACATGGGTATTTGTTAAGAATACCGCCACAGTATTCTTAAATATTTAAACCCATTGGCATCATTGAGCTAGGTATGTTTCCTGTAAGGGAGAACTTTGGAGAGCAGTCATTAGACTATACCTAAAATTTGGCCAAAACTAAAAACCACAAGCAGAAACCTCAGATACCTGTATGTCTGAGAGACCTCAGACATCAGTCTCATCGGGGACTATTTGAGCAGTGTTTTTATAGGCAGCAACAAGGGTCAGTGGGGAGACATTTATTCTAAAATGTTTTTAGCTGAGATGTTTCAGGTAGGATGCTGTAGTTCTCCCTTGAATGTCCCTTGCAAAGGTCTGCATTGAAGAGTGGTAGGAACCAGAATCTGTAATAACACAGAAGTTGCTACAAAACTAGGAAGAAATGTACGCAAAGTGATTTTGGACAAGGGGCAGGGTTGTGAGGCAGATAATAAAAATAAAATCAACTAACAGTTACAGCTTTAATGGGACCCTATTGTGTGCCTTATAAATATTGCAATGCATATCAACCATGCAGTGGTTCAGAGCTGTTGGAAATAAGGGAAAAGAAATCAATTCAAAAGTTTTCGAAGTATGCCATTTTGGTCTTACTACTTTAAGATGGTAGTAAAACATACCTTTTGAATTGCAACAGTCAGATATTGCATTCCAAGAGCTCCCCATCCCCTGCCTTACCAAGACAAGCTGTTTATATGGCACTAATGTGCTGACATTCCTGAAAAGACTTGGAGCCGCACAGCTGCTGCCACTCAGAGAGAAGAGGAAAATTTTTGGAAGGTTTCTTTTTGATTTACATAATTTGAGGTTAATGCTGGGAGAGGAGCTATGTGCCCAGTGTCCAGTCAGTGTGCTGGGGTACAACTTATTTATTAGTTGTGCTGTAGAATGGCATAGCTATTACAAGCTAGACATTTCTGTCTGCTTAGAATTGTGAGTATTACAAAGATATTTTTGGGTTTTTTTTTTTTCTGTAATCCTGAGGGATGTTGCGTAGAAGGTAGTTCTGATTGCTCTGATGAGCAGTATCTCACCCCTGAAATAGCTTTGTATATCTGAAAAGGCTTTGTATATCTAAAGGTTCTTAAGCAAAAAACCTTTTTTTCTTTTTGAGATGGAGTTTCACTTTTGTCACCCAGGCTGTAGTGCAATGGCATGATCTCAGCTCACTGCACCTCTGCCTCCTGGGTTCAAGCGATTCTCCTGCCTCAGCCTCTCGCATAGCTGGGATTACAGGCACCCACCACCACGCCCAGCTAATTTTTGTATTTTTAGTAGAGATGGATTTTGCCATGTTGGCCAGGCTGGTCTCAAACTCCTGACCTCAGGTGATCCACCTGCCTCCATCTCCCAAAGTGCTGGGATTACAGGTGTGAGCCACCACGCCTGGCCAAGCAAAGAACCTTTTATGACTATGTACCATACTAAACATGTGCTCAGCAGATTACACCTCCACCTAATTAGTATATGAATCCTGGGAAATAATTAGTATTGTTATGTTCATTTTGCAGATCAGAAAACAGAGGCTTAGTAAGATCATGTGACATACCCAAGTCACAGTGTTAATTTTTGGTGGATCATGGATTTGAACTCCGACAATTTGATTTCATAGCCCACTGTGTTAACCAGTACGTTATCTTGTCCAGAGGAGGAGTAGCATGCCTGGTGGCATATATTGCCCTCCACAACCTACTTTTGTAGTGCATGTTTGTGTGTCAAAAAGACACACAAAAAGGGGGATGTCTCCGCTGCTGGACATGGTGGGAGTAAACTGGTTTGGAAGGCCAGACGGAAATCATCCTTTGTTTTGGATTTGCCAAAATCATGTGGAAGAAAACTTCAGAAACCAGTTATATTTTCAGGTGTTCTGGAAGGTGACTAGTGGTATTCACTCAGTTACATCTCCATCATTTGAGATTTTGATGTTGAATAATATAACCTATTTGGTCTGTCTCAGTCCAGCTGATCATTGCTAGTTTTCTTGATATTAAATGTTTAATATCTTATTGACCATAATTCTAGCCTAGAAAAAGACTTTCGAAAAGTATAGAGCAGCTTTACTTCTCAAATTCAGATAGGGCTGAGCTAACTTCTGATTCTGGAACAGAAAACTGGATACTCTCTAAGTGGGAATTGTAACATCTGACCCAGGTTTGTTAAAATTTGGTATGAGAAGGATTTCACACTCTGATCTGGTAGATTCACTTCAGCACATGACCGAGCCATCTGTAAATTCTGTGGTAAGTCAGTCAACACCAATTTAGCCACATATGCAAATACGAAAAGGTCTCTCTTTTACTCTAAGTCCCATCTTTAGATTTTCAGAAATTTTGCCATGTGTTGGTGCCTCCTCATTAAGAATGCTGTTCATGAAAACAAGTGAGTTTTGTTGACATTGCAATTTTTTTTCTTCCCTGGATGTTCAGTGGGAGACAGAGTGTAATAAATATGAAGGGATGCAAACCGCAAATGTGTGGGGGATTTGTGTTGGCATAATGGAGGCTCAGGCAAACAAACAGATGCATGCGAGAGTCGAGAGTGGCATGTGGTAACACCCCTCTCTTGCTTGAGGGATGACTGACCACATGTGCCTCACCGGAACGCAGATCCCTCCTGTACTGCCACAGAAGCAACAATGACACCAGAGCTGCTGTGAGCCCAGGCACGTGCTCTTCACCCATCTGCTCTGGCAGCCAACACTTCCAGGTCTACTTGATGATGACTGTATTTTGGTATAGGTGTTTGTCCCCTTTTCACCCCAACAAAGTCACAAAGGAGACAGGTGTCATAAGAATGACTCCTCCCATGCAGGTAACTGTGAAGACGTAGGAAAGGGGAAACACCCCTGTTAACCAGCAATAATGGCTGAATTAATACAAAGAACACTTCATGTTATTTAATCCTCCAGCAGCCATGCGTGGTAGGCAAGGCATCAGGGACCGCATCATCCTTGTCCCAAGAGAGGAAACAGTTTCCAGAAGGGGGAATGACTTGTGCAGGATCATACAGCTTGTAAGTTTTTGAATTTCTCAGACTTAGCATTTTGGGTTTTTTGTTGACCTGAGACCCTTTATGGCTGGCCTAGTTACTCCTTTGTTAGTTCATTCAACATTTCTTAAGCATCTAGTTAGTTCCAGGCACTGGAGAGCCATTGAGGGGACAGAGTTCCTGCATTTAAGGGACTCAAACCTTAGAGGAAGACAGGAGCAGGTAAACCAAGGTAATCCCAAATAGAGTCGAAAACTGGTGGTCTCCAGACCAGTTTTATTTAGCTGACATGTTTTTATAAAATCTTGAATTATTTAGAAAATAGAAGGATGTGACAAAAAAACCCGAGTTGTCTGGCTTCTTGTGATAAACTGGACAATTTAGCAACATTATTCTCAGATTCCTTTGTGTCGGTGGATGGCGCCATGGTGGCCATTTTTGAGAGGCTCTCCCTTGCCAGTTTGCCAGTCTCTGCCCTCCCCACTGTTCCCTGCCTATTTGGCCTCTGTGGGTGGTTAAATTTGCATTCCCCTGGGTTGCAATAGTGATCAAGGAAACTTGATCTGAGAGGGACTCTGACCACAGCCAGGGTTAGGTGAGAAGGAGAGGGAGCCAAGAAAGATTTCTCGGAGGAGAGACTCTGACCACAGCCAGGGTTAGGTGAGAAGAGGGAGCCAAGAAGGATTTCTCGGAGGAGAGAATGTTTGGGCTGTATTTTTTACAAAACAAAGAAAAAGGAGGCTCGGCACAGTGGCTCATGCCGGTAATCCTAGCACTTTGGGAGGCCAAGGCGGGTGGATCACAAGGTCAGGAGTTCAAGATCAGCCTGGCCAAAATGGTGAAACCCTGTTCCTACTAAAAATACAAAAACAATTAGCCGGGCATGGTGGTGGGTGCCTGTAATCCCAGCTACTCGGGAGGCTTAGCAGAGAATTGCTTAAAATCGGAGGATGCAGTGAGCCAAGATCACGCCACTGAACTCCAGCCTGGGCAATAGAGCAAAACTCCATCTCAAAAGAAAAAAAAGTAAAGTAAAGTAAAAGGAGACGTGCTCCAGGCAGAGGTCGCTGTGTAGGAGATGACCCAGAAGCACTGGATCATGGCACATCCATTGTTTGTTAGGGCAAACTCTGCCAAACTGCCCTTTCTTTATGCAAAGCAAAGTCGACTGTTTTGGGTAGAATCAGATTCTTTTCTGAAAGATTCTACATGTACAAAGGCACTGGGTCAGTCCTAGTTGCTCAGTGTCCTCTTATGCTGAGGGACAGAGTGAGAATCAAAAGGTAGGTTTATATAAAACTTTGTCTAGTCTGGAAAACTCTGAGCTTCCAAGTCATTATTTTTGGTGGGTTTGTGTGGTCACCATCTTTTCTACCAACAGACCATTTACTGGACCACAGGTATTCTGGCATCTTTTTTTTTTTTTTTTTTAAACTGGTGAGTGTGCCATTCTTTTCTTTTTGGAACCATATCTATGGCCATATTTCAAGACTTTTTAATCATTAGGAATAATTTTTACAATTCAGCTTTTCAAAGCCTGACAATGTGTCAAGCCATTGGGGAGAGCTCAAGCACATTTTGTGGTGCCAAAATATGGCTTGCCTCAGAGGGTTTGAGTTTTTGATGACACCGTGGTGTTAAGCTATCTTGCTCTGAGATGCTGAAAGGGATGGGGGAAGGGAGTCTTTTGAGGTCCCCAACTGTTCCTGGAGGTGGTCACCTCTTTTCTTTCTCCATGTGCCTGTGCTGGGAGATCTGGGTCACATGGCAGCTAATGCTGCCGATCCCAGGCAACTTTTTGCTCAATAACTGTTTCCCAAATGGCTACTCAGGGGCCTTTCAGAATTCACGAGAGCTGTCAGTTGTTATAGTAACCGGCCCCCTGCTGTCGAGTTGGCCCTGAGATGCCAGTGGAAGCTCTTGGAACAAGCTAACACATAGTCATTAGACAAAAGCAGAAAGAGATTCACTGCTAAAGGTTGCCAGTTAAACATGCTCCATGATACTTAAAAAGCTGGACTGATTCTGTAAGGGAAGCGGTGGGTGGGTAAATTTTTAAACCAAGCTCACTTTTCAGGAAAGGGAAACTCCTTGTATGTTCAGTCTATTCTAGGTAACAATCATCTTTCTTTGGATTTCTCAGAATTAACTGTCTTCTCTCTCCCCCCAGGGTTGATTATGTCTGTTCTGCTGGTTTGCTCAGGTAGCCTCAAATATCTCAATTATTCAAGATATTAGTTATTGATTGTGTGGCATTCGCTTCTCAGCAAAAGTGTTGTCAGTTTACGGGTGGTAGTTTTAAGCGCCTGTGATTGTGTGTGAGGAAAAACTGCGGAGATAGCCGGCTCCGCTCCAAAATTCCTGAAAGAGTGAATCTGGCAGAATTCAGA